>NC_133412.1:20745000-21047500 GCF_049350105.2 Macaca mulatta
AATGTGTATGTCTAGATTGGCAGCTCCACTGGCCAAAGATAATCCATCTTCCCTGCTATTAGGGTGAAGGGCCTGTTCGCACACAGTAGTCCATTTTCCCAATACGTGGGAATGTGGCAGTGGCTTCTACTTATTGCAAGGAAGTGCCTGTGGACGGCATAACACTATACTAGGTGTGTGGAATATGGATGAGTTCCTGTTGGCAGCTTTAACTGCTTTACCTGTCACCACTTCCAGCTGCCTTGCTCTGTGGAACTTCTAGACCACAAGGGACAGATGAAATTCAGATGAGACTGGACAGAAAGAAAACCAAACTAAATCCTGTAAATGTAGTATTCTATTCCAACCCTTCTTCTAGGACTTGGAAGAAACTAAGAAATCCAGGGTTCACACTTCAGTATAAGGTTTTCATTGTTTCTGCATAAGAACACCTGTTCTTGACAAGACAATTCATAGGGCAGAATCAAAGATGGACATTAAACTCTCCTTCTTTAAGGTAAATGAAGAGGGTGCCTGACAAATGTCATTTTGAGCACAGGTTTAAGTGAGCAGGAAGAGTCATTCATGTTAGCATTTCAATTATTGTATAAACAAGAGCTGGGCCGGGCGCAGTGGCTCACGCCTGTAATCCCAGCACTTTGGGAGGCCTAGGCAGGCAGATCACAAGGTCAGTTCAAAACCAGCCTGGCCAACATGATGAAACCCCATCTCTACTGAAAATACAAACATTAGCCAGGTGTGGTGGCAGGCGGCTATAATCCCAGCTACTCGGGAGGCTGAGGCAGAATTGTTTGAACCTAGAACGTAGAGGTTGCAGTGGGCTGAGATCACGCCACTGCACTCCAGCCTAGGTGACAGAGCAGGACTCCATCTCGAAAAAAAAAAGCCCTGTGCAGTGGCTCATGCCTGTAATCCCAGCACTTTGGGAGGCAGAGGCAGGCGGATCACCCGAGGTCGGGAGTTTGAGACCAGCCTGACCAATATGGAGAAACCCCGTCTCTACTAAAAATACAAAATGAGCCGGGCATGGTGGCGCATGCTTGTAATTCCAGCCACTTGGGAGGCTGAGGCAGGAGAATCACTTGAACTTGGGAGGCGGAGGTTGAGGTTGCAGTGAGCTGAGATCGTGCCATTGCAATCCAGCCTGGGCAACAAGCAAAACTCCGTCTCAAAAAAAAAAAAACAACTAGATCCACCTAATGAGCAGTCTCACAGCTTCTTGAAATGTAATGGGTTTTTCCTGTCAAAATGCAGCTGAATGACAGAATAAGTAAAGAAGGATGCTTATCAAATTCATAGGATCTGCTACCATGTCCTCCCTGCTTATATTAAGGGAACACCATAGGCACTGAGAGGGAAAAGATGTTATCCATCAATTCAGATGCAGGCAAGGAGAGGGACTAAAATCTTCCTTTCGTTCTTTAGACTGTCCTGGGGATTCGACTCTAGATCAGGAAAAACAAGGAACGGTGGCATAAATCCTAGAGAATTTCCTAAGCTAGCTGGACACAGAACAGGAGATGGATCTCACTACTGGAAGACTTTCTAAACAATACATTTATTGAGCCTCTTTCCTTTATATATCCTTAGGGGCTTACTTAGGTGCTGACTGTGACAGAAGCTTTTCCCGTGCATGGATTTCTCGGTGCTTATTAAGGGCAGAGCTTTTACTGAAGCACTTGCCACAGTCATGACACCCATAGGGTTTCTCTCCTGTGTGGGTTCTATGATGTGCACGTAAGTCAGAACTCTTACTGAAACTCTTTCCACAGTCAGTACACACATGAGGTCTCTCTCCTGTGTGTATCCTCCGATGTGCACTAAAATGAGAACTGTTATTGAAGCTTTTTCCACACTCTTCACATTGATAGGGCTTTTCTCCTGTGTGGGTTCTCTGGTGAATGATAAGGCTTGAGCTCTGATTGAAGCGTTTCCCACACTCACCACATTGATAAGGTTTCTCTCCTGTGTGGATTCTCCTATGGGTGATGAAATTTGAACTGTCACGGAAACTTTTTCCACAGTCAAGACATTTATAAGGTTTCTCTCCAGTGTGGATTCTCCGGTGTCTAATGAGTCGTGCACTCCGACTGAAGCTTTTCCCACAATCAGCACATTTATATGGATTTTCCACCTGGTGGGATTCCTGATGCATGAGAAGGGAATTCGGACCAAAGCCTTTGCTGTATTTGAGATGTTTATATGGTCTCTCTCCCAAGCAAGGTCTCTGTTGACTTAAGACATCACTTAAGCTCTTCTCTGGGAGTGTCAGTTTTCCTCTTTTCTCCCCTGAGGTCTTTGCCCACTGTCTTCCTGATCTACAGTCACTCTCGTTGCCTTTACCTTGATTAAGATACCGGGGAATTTTCCTTTCTGACCTTGCAAGTAATGTCCTATGCAATTGTACTTCCTCAGAAATATCCCGTTTTGAATTATCTTCATTCTCAAATCCAGCTTCAAAACCTGATATAAAATAGAATTTTAGAAGTCATCTATTTTCTTAATCATATGTGCCACAGGAATGTAAAACTTGGGAAAAACAAGCATTACACCAGATGATTAAAGATAAAATTTAGGGAGCCCTAGATCCCAAATAACTACCATTATCTTATTAAAATCCCAATGTTTTACTTCTCTCCTTGTTAACCTATCATGTGGTTCTCATCTACATAGGGTCTGATTAATATATACTCTTAACTCCTCTTGGTCACCTAGGATCTTTGGAAAATCCTCTCAGTATAGCGCAGAAAATTCACCAGGTTTTAGATAAAATAATTTCCATGTTTCTACAGGAAAGACACTTTCTAATATGTATTTTTGCCACATCTCGGGTCTGTCATAGTATTCTTATTCATGTTCTTCACCAGTAACTAAAAGGTTTAGAAGAACATGCTCAGGAAAACATTTTTGGAAACTTTTATATCCAGAGAAGCTTCATGAGTCCCCTTCCCCTCACATTCCAATATACATTGGAAGTAAAAACAGGATATAAAAATATGTAGTGTCTTTCAAAGAACCAAAAGGTCTTAAGAACCAAATGCCTGGCTTATTTGGGCCTAGGCTATGCAAATTTGCATTTATTCAGATATTTCAGGTAAACTCTGAATCCCATATTCCCTATTCTAAATCTAGGAGTAAAAGCATGTTGAGTATCAACCCATGTTTGTACCTCCTGAGACAGTATTTCCACCCAGAAGCCTACTCTTATATTTCATGAAATATTCACTAGATTAAATAAATCTTAGACACTTAAATATGTGAATATGTATTGTGAGCCTCCAAGAGGGGTATTTACCATCTTCCCAAACCTAGAAGTTATTTTTTAGTAGAATATATTAGTACCCCATGGAATTGATATTCCAGGGAACACCATTAAAGACTGCTGATCTTAAAGGCTTATGAAAATGAAAACTATTATTTATTAAATGGCTACTATGTGCCAGGCACTGTGCACAGTACCTCATTTACATCAACCCTGTGAGGTACGTCTTAATATATAAGCAAACTTGGGGGTTAAGTAACTTTTTTTTTTCCCACTGTTATTGCCCAGGCTGGAGTGCAATGGCGCAATCTCAGCTCACTGCAACCTCTGCCTCCCAGGTTCAAGCGATTCTCCTGCCTCAGCCTCCTGAGTAGCTGGGATTACAGGCGCGCACTACCACACCTGGTTAATTTTTTTGTATTTTTAGTAGAGATGGGGTTTCGCCATGTTGGCCAGGCCGGCCTCCAACTCCTGACCTCAGGTGATCCGCCAGCCTTGGCCTCCCAAAATGCTGGGATTACAGGCGTGAGCCACTGTGCCCAGACTTAAGTAACTTTCTCTAAGTCACTTAGCTAATAAACAACAGAGCCCAGATTCACATACATACACATATATGACTCTGAAATCAGAATTCTTCTCACAAGGAGGGAAGCCCTTGTGAAGTATTTTTTTCTTATCTAGCAACTAAGATTCAAAGGGTCAGTTCTCTCAGGAACCTCAGATTCGTAAAAGTGAAGAAGAGTTACCAGGTTTTCATAAACGTGAATAAAGCAGACATACAGCTGATATATGAGCTGGAACTAGAAGAAAACATTACATAAAAGAGAATGAACTTTTAAAATCAACTTCATCCTACTATGGGGTACATGACATGCTACTTGAGAAATGTGAGCTTTCAGAATCCCTGCTTGGTAAACTGGCTGGAAACCTAGCGGTTCGTGAATAAATCACAGCAGATTTACAATGTGCAGCTATCTCAGATTGATGCTCTAGTAAGAGGCGGCAAGTCACATAAATAATTTATATCCCCTCAGTGAGCTGCTTTAATAGACAAATATGGGTGATCACAAGAAGAATCCTGAAAGCTGGGTGTAGAGACCAGTTCTCCTCAATCTGATATTTTTCCTAAGTCCCATTGTCTTCCCTTTGTTATTTATACAGTAACAGTGAAAGAATCTTACCACAGGGGCTCTGGAATAACACTGGAGCACGGGTTATGACAGCCCCTGGGAGTATCTCGGTATCTTCTTCATCATCAGAATCGTCCTCTGTGGTCTCGTCTGCCTCCTCGGCTTGCTTCTGAGCTTTGGCCTCACTGGTCCCCTGGATGGGGCAAGAAGCTGTTTCTTCCTGGCCATCATTGGATGGGACAGCAACCCGGACACTCACCAAAGCATCCATCTCTTCAAAGAAGGGACAGGTCTCTGGTGCCTGGCCATTCTTAACTTTACGATAGCTGGTTTGCAGGCTTTTAAACTTGGTCCGACACTGCTCCGGGGTCCTAAGAAAGCCATATTCCCGCAACCTCTTAGCCACTGCTCCATACAGCTGGCTGTTGCGGTGACAGTTCCGGAGGGTTTCATAAAACTGAGTCTCACTAAGAATTGCAAGGTAAGTCTTGGTCTCTTCATAGCCCCAGTGTACACCTGCCACCAGAAGAGAAATTTCAGCACCACTTAATCAAGAGCTTTACAGCCTGAATTCCTCAGTCCTATCATCTGCATCGAGAATTCACCTAAGCGGCCGGGCGCGATGGCTCACGCCTATAATCCCAGCATTTTGGGAGGCCGAGGCGGGCGGATCATGAGGTCAGGAGATCGAGACCATGTTGGCTAACACGGTGAAACCCCATCTCTACTAAAAATACAAAAAAACTAGCCGGGCATGGTGGCGGGCGCCTGTAGTCCCAGCTACTCGGGAGGCTGAGGCAGGAGAATGGCGTGAACCCAGGAGGTGGAGGTTGCAGTGAGCCGAGATCGTGCCACTGCAATCCAGCCTGGGCGACAAAGCAAGACTCCGTCTCAAAAAAAAAAAAAAAAAAAAAAAGAATTCACCTAAGCTCAGGCTCCTAGATGAAAAAGTAAAAATACTTCATGTTGCCAAAACCCACAAACTCAGTATAAAATGTTTTGCTTCTTTATCTCCTTTAGCAATTTCACAGAGACCTTTATTTATAAATTCTGTTTAGCCATATAAAAAAGAAGCTGGCCAGGCACAGTGGCTCATGTCTGTAATCCCTGTGGATCGCTTGGGGCCAGGAGTTTGAGACCAGCCTGGACAACATGGTGAAAGCCCGTCTCTACCAAAAACATAGAAAAATTAGCCAGGCATGGTGGTGTGCACCTATAGTCCCAGCTACTTGGGAGGCTGAGGCATGAGAATCAAGAATCACTTGAACTGGGGAGGCGGAGGTTGCAGTGAGATGAGATCACACCACTGCACTCCAGCCTGGACAACAGAGCAACTCTGTCTCAAAAAAAGAAAAAAAAGAAGTGAGAGAACAAAGATAATGAAAATAACATTTAGCACATGTGCCACGTTTAATTAACCTACATATATTTGTGTCCACAACAAAAAAGGAAAAAGAGAATGAAGAAGACAAGAAGAAAAATAGAAATGAAAAAGCAGAAGACACAAAGATCAGAAAGCTAGAACAGAACTAAAGTAAGATCATGCATGTCATAAAAAACAAGGAAAAGACCACTGCTTACAAAGGAACTGCAACTTTAGCGATGTAGTCCTCCTGCTTTGTCCCATTTTATGCTTGAGGAAATGGAAGCTTAGAATGGTTAGATAACTGTTCAAGGTCACCCAGTTGATTAGTGGTCATCAGGATTAGAATCTAAGCCTCCTGAGTCATACTTTGGTGCTCTTTCCATAACAGCATAGTTGTACCAATTACATTAATGGTAGTAAGTGACACTTTTAAAAGGATTCCATAGGCAAGAATATTTACATAGAGTGTTAAACAAGCTTTCTCACTGTAGGACTTCTCAATCCTGTTAAAATGCCAATGTATACTATGAATCTCAGAGGAAACTTAGATGTTCCCAGCTGAGTGTGGTGGCTCACACCTGTAGTCCTAACTACTCAGAAGGCTGAGGTGGGAGGACTGCTTGAATCCAGTGAGACCAGCCTGAGCAACACAGCAAGACCCTGTCTCTGTTTTGAATATATTTTAAAATTTTTAAATAAAAAAATGTTTCCCCAACTTTGGACAATTCTTCACTGTGCTATTCTAAGTAAAAATGAATATAATAAACTGACTTTGAGATCTGGGGAAGATAAAATATGTAAACTATCCAGTTCATATGACGTACTCAATAAATACTGGTTCTACTTAAAGATAGTATCGTGCCACATTTTTCTCAGTGAGCCTGCAATGATTTTAAAATCAGGGAAAAAATAGTTTAGTAAAGAAATGGAAGGAATGATACTCCTTCTCAGGACTGTGAATTTTCTGAGTGTATTTCTTTTAAAAATCTAAATTTATTCCCAATTATTTCACTGATTTTCCCATAAAATAGAATGAAATACACACAAAGAATTGAGAAGCACTTCTTTGTTCCCTAAGTGGCAAAGCTGGCATGTAACATTAAGCCTTCTGACCCTACATCCAGTCTCTTTGTTCCCCAAGTCGAATTCCAAAACTCCAAGAAGAAAAGCTTCTTACCACCTGGGTTTCTGAACACGACAGCTGCAGTTGAGTTGGGGTCCTGGGGGGTCGCCTCTAGATCCATGTCATCACTGTCAGACTCCTGAGCCACAGCCTCTTCTGCTCCCTCCTCATGCTGCCAGCCCCTCCGCCCTGGCTCCTCAGTCTTAGCATCATTGCTTACCAGGCAAGAGTGAGAGGCTGCTTCTTCCAGGCCATTACTGGGCAGGGCAATGACCTGTGCACTCATCAGGGCTTTCATTTCTTCAAAGAAGGGGCAGGTCTCAGGTGGGTGGCCGCTCTTGACTTTCCGATAGCTCTTCTGGAGACCTTTGAACTTGGTCCGACACTGTTCCAGGGTCCGGAGGAAGCCATATTCCCTGAGCCGCTCAGCCACAGCCCCATACACTTGGCTGTTCTTATGACAGCTTTTGAGAGCCTCATAAAACTCAGTCTGGCTGAGAATTGCGAGGAGCGTTCTGGTCTCTTCATAGCCCCAGTGCACACCTGCCACCTTCTCATCTTCAAAGCTCCAGTGATCCTGTTCCACCCAGCTTCTTCTATCTTTCTTGGATGGTAACAGATCAGCATGCACTCGTCTGTCTCCTGTGTGGCTGCCACTTGGAAGTTCTTTCTCCTTGGAGCCCAGCAGATCTGGGATCCATGGCTCTCCTTGCTCCAACCTGGAGACCACACCGGACTGAGGAAATGGAAATCCTGCTTGCAGGGAAGCAAACAAAAGGTGTCATAGTTTGGACTGATTATCACAAAAATCTTGAAATTCAGTCCTGCCTTTTTCATCCAAGAGGATTATAAACAAAGTCTCTAGGGCAATGTTTTCAGAAAGTTCAGTGGGTTGAAACAAGTGG
The DNA here is from genome assembly GCF_049350105.2 of Macaca mulatta. NCBI lineage: Eukaryota > Metazoa > Chordata > Mammalia > Primates > Cercopithecidae > Macaca > Macaca mulatta. Next base: position 20,752,787 of record NC_133412.1, read on the forward strand.
GGAAAATACAGGAAACCTCAAAAGATGAGAAATGTTTTATTTTCCAGAGCAGGGTGACAAGAGAGGAAAGGATTCTGTTGTGTGTTCAGAGCAGGTAATTCTATTCCAAGTTGCTCCCTAGCTTCCTATTTGTAGGCAGGTCCTAGTACTGCTGGGAATAATTGTTCTTCACTTGGGGCTACAGAATTAAACTCGGAGTGATTTCAAGGGGGAGGCAAGAGAAGATTGTCTTTAACTTATCTGTTTCCTTCACAGTCAGTCACCAAGTTCTAAAGGTGGTTACCTTAGTAGTCGTTCCTCTCTATTCCTACTGCCACCATCCAAGTCCAGACTACTTATCCTCTCACACCCAGATAATTGCAGCAGTCACTGTTCTACCTAACTGCAGGCTCTTGCTTCCTCAGTGCACATGCTACCCTGGTGAACCTTAACCTTAATGCCTACCATACCCATTCCTGTCAGACTCTTCCCTCCAGAACACAGCACACTATTATTCACCACTCTGTGCCTTTAATTCCCTCCTATCCAATTTCAGCCCATCCTTCAAGAGGCTGTATTTCCCAGTGCCCTCAAGAAGGCTTACCTATAGCTCTCCCTCATCTTCCACTCTGCCAAACCCATACGGTACTCACACAATTGAGCAAGTCATTGTCTGGCACTGTTTCAGTACAGTTCAGTTCGGCCCATACTTAAAGAGTTAGCTGTTGTGTTTTCAATCATGTTTTTAAGTTGAGGATAGGCACATTTTCTTATTGCAGAGTACCCTGCAAGGTGTTGAGCACCTTGATAGGTGTTCAAAAACTGATGAACTCTGCAAGTCTGTGTGCAAGATTCAGGGATTTCATCTGGGTGACTAAACAGACCATTACCAAACTGGCTGGGAAGGCTGTTGTCTTGGATGATAAGATCAGAATTCAAAACAACCTCAACAAATTTTAAGTGAAATGGTAACAGAAAAAAAGCATAGAACATGGAGATCAATAGACTACAAAGAAGAAAAACAAGTTCTACAAAAATCAAGTACAAGAATAATCAACTAGGTATAAAGGCATTGGGGAAAGTTATCAGAGTCCTGGAAGTTACCCGGTGAACAAAAAAAATACCACAGGTTGGGCTATACTGATACAAGACATTGCAAGATTCTGAAGTAAAATTCTTACTTAGCTTCTAACAGACTTTCAGGAAAATAATACACATAATTTAGTTCCCCACAATTAACATGATATTTGGAGAACTTAAAGGTTCCAATAGAGAGCAACAAAAAGTTAGGTTTAAAGAATGGATCTTCTGGGGGGAAAGTTTAAGGTAACAAATATAGTTTAATTTGAAGATGGAAAACAGCCAAAAGGAAGATGTGCCTTCAAGTAAATAATTTTTATCTAGAAAATAATGACCTACTGTCATCATTACCAAGAGGAAATAAAATAATTCCAAGTTCTTTCTGATAAAAACTAGGCAGCCATTCTCTTGTGGACTTATCAGGAGGTGATATAAGAATACCACAGGGCTAAACTACATGTCAACAACCACATATTCTGCAATTTCCACTTACTCCTGAAATCCCTTACCCACTCACTATCCCCAACCCTACTTTCCAACTTGGAATGGCAGTCTATCTTCCCATGTGAATCTACTCCTCACCGCTCCTTTGAAAAGGTTTGAGCTTCTCCTTTGGGTTCATCTGCTCCTGTGGTCCCAGGTCTGGGCTTCTTGCCCTCTCTTTCTTGGGTACACCCCTGGGCTGGGGTTCCACTGACTCCTGCCGAACACTTAATAACTCTTGTGATGATTTCGGGGGTGTCATCTTCTCCAAGCGCACTTCCTGCCCCTTCACAGAGACTGTGACCTAGAAACAACCCCCATTAATTGTCACTGCAAGATCATAATGAGGGGCATTCCCAGAGGAGATTATTTAATACCCGTGGCCAGGGTTGTAGGGGTGGGGGAGGTTAAAGCGAACAAGGATCTTATTCCATTGCCATTAGCTTAAAGCAGCTGAAACTCCAGAAGGAAATGATCAAAAGAGTAAACCCACCTACAGGCTGAAAAAAACAAAATCCCCTTTCTTCTCTATTAAGAAACTATGAAACTAGGAAAAACTCATTATGACAGGGTAGGTGAAGGTACACCCAGGCAGCATCTCCAGACAAGCACTATCTGAAAAAGTTACCTATACCAGACCAGAAGTATAAGCATCACCAAGGGAGACTGTGTCCCTCTTAAAGCCTGTCTATATCTTAATTTAGCCCTCCACCCTTGCCCCTTCCCAGTATCACACTTTTGAATTCCCCCTCCCTTCTCACCAAAGATCCAGGTCTTCCAGGCTCTCTTTCTAAATCTTCCACGAGAGTCACTGCCTCCTCTCCATTTTCTGGACATTGTTCCTGTACCCAATTCTGGATCTCCCCAGGTAAGACGGTCAGGAACTGCTCTAGCACCAACAGTTCTACAATCTGCTCCTTGGTGCGCACCTCCGGCCTTAGCCACCGACAGCAAAGTTCCCAGAGTTGGCTGAAAGCCTCCCGCGGCCCAGCCACCTCCTGGTAATGGAATCTCCTGAAACGCTGTCGGAAGCTCTCAGAGTTAGTGCCATTCTCTCTCAGAGCGGATTTGGCCATCATTAACAGCAGAAAGCAGCTTCCCTCCACTTAAGAGTCTGGGTTCCAGGGCTTACATCTATCTTCCCATGTCCTTGGAGAGTCCCCTGCAGATGACTCTCTGTAAGAGGAGTTTCTTCCTAGGGCAGAGAAAGATGGCACTATCAGCAGAAGGAATACATTCATACGTCTAAAGTCTTGCCAGAGCTAGCCTGCCTTCCCATGTGCTCCGAGTGGCCTTCTGAGGTAGCACAATCTTCAGTAAATAGACTTTGCAAAAGCTGCTTTTCTGGTTGACTTCCAGGGCAGCCCCAGGAAGCAGCAGAGAATAAAACTACTTACTGTCTGCCCCCTCCCACCTCCTCCAAATCCAATCCCATTTAATTTCCTTGCCCAATGTTGCACGGTGAGTCCGAACCATATAGGAGAGCTGGTGCTCGAGAGGATCTAAAGACAAGTCGCCATCCTGCTCGAAGGCAACAAAAAGCCTCTGTCCAGCTGGTCGCAGCTCATCTCCCCCAGTACCTCCGCAGTCCTTACGGAGGCCTTCAGTGTCCGCCCCGCCCCCTCGGGCTGCACAACTCCCAAAGCCCACTCCAGGCAAAAATCACGTCCAGAATCTCGGGTCTTTGTTTTCCCCGCGTAAAAGTAGAAGTTGCTCAGCAAGGATTAAGGAGCTACCTGTCGGAAAACCTCGCGCAAGGAGAGAAGCTGGTTTTGGCTCCAAAGCGCGGACCGAGTGCGCTTGGGGAGAGTCACACTGCGTTGGAGAGAGTCCGAGGGGCAGTAGTAACGGGCTTCCTGAGGACGAGCTCGGGAGTCGGCCAGAGGCTCCAGGTGCTGCCGGTTCGCGGACGCCGAGCTCTCAGCTCAAGGAGCGGCGGCTGCGGGATTCTGGCCTCTTTTGTCTCCGCTCCCTCAGGCCGGGTCACCCAGAGCCGTCGTGCGGTCCCTCCAGAGGCCTCTGACCCGGCTAAGGCGCCCTGAGGGCGCCCTCCAGCCCACCCCTGGGAGTGTCTCCCTCTCGAGCTGCCCCTCAGCCCCCTCGCATCCTTGCCTCCGGGCCAGTCTCACCCACTCGAGGTCCAACCCCGACCCCGGCCCGGGCTCTCCAGCCTCCCAAGTACAGCTCCCAAACCGGAAGTCCAAGCGGGCGGCTCGGGGCACCGAGGGCGCATGCGCGAGGGCTGCGACCGCGACTCAGTCTCCGCGGAGCCTGGGCGGGAGTAGCGGGTGGGCCCCGTGGAGCCGCCGAACTTCCGGAACTCAGCCGCGACCCCTTCCCAGCTTCCCGTCCGGTCCGCCGCAGCGATTGTCTCGGTGGGTTGATTCGGCACAAACCGCCCGACGCAGGGGCTGGTGCGCGTGTGGAAGGGGAAGCACTCCCCTCGTGGTCGCCTGGAGGTGCGCTGGAGGAGGGGGTGAAGTATCCAGGGACTCGAGGTCTGCTGTGGGAATGATCCACGAACTGCTCTTGGCTCTGAGCGGGTACCCTGGGTCTATTTTCACCTGGAACAAGCGGAGTGGCCTGCAGGTACTGTGCGGCGCAGAGCGCGGGAACCAGGGAGTGCAGAGCGGCGGACCTGAGTCAGCACCTGGGGGACTAGGCTGAGAGACCTAGCGGGCGGGGCTTCCAGGGCTGGGGACATGTGCCTGGACAGGTGACTGGAGGGCAGCCCCTTAGGGTCAAGGCTGATGTGACACCTAGAGAGGCTGGGCCTACGCTAGAAAACGGAGGGCAGACCTCGAAGAGCCCCGCCTGTGGCGGGGCGACGAAGGGCCTGAGGTCCAGGTGTCAGTTGCTGGGGAATGATTTAGAAGTGTGGGAGGTACTTTCTCCTGTTTATTTTCACACGTGCATTGTTTGAGTTTTCAAGGACTGGGCCAAATACACAGCTCCCAAACACTTGGTAAGCGCTCGGTAAAGTTTGTTGAATGAAAAAATGAAATCGAGAGCCTGCGGTGTTTCCCTCATTACTCCTTTACCAGGAAATTTCTGCACTAGGTAAAGCACTTAGTAGGGGGCCTTTGTGTAACCAGGAATGTATGATGTTCCGTATGCATTATCTTATTTAATCCTCACAGCCATCTGTATCCATTTTACAGATTAACCTAGGTTTAGAATGTTAAATAACTATCGGGGTCACATAGCTAGTAATTAACAGAGCTTAGTTTTGAACCCAGGTCTGTCTGGCTTCAGTATTTGAAGTACTCTTACCTGCTTCTGCTTCCAGTAATGTTATCTAATTTCTCAATAATTTAGTCATTTAGGTATTGTTTCTACCGGTTACCAAATGAGCAAACTGAAGCTCAGAGAACTTTATGCTGGCCAGTCCTGGTAGTGGCAAGATTGAAATCTAGGTCCGTCTGATCACCAAGACACGCCTATTCTTAGAAGAATTGGCAAATAGACTGTGGAAGAGCAGAAAAGGTACATTCTTAGTCTATAAAACCTAGCAAACAGATTCATTTCGTTATTATTTATGAATGTGTATTTGGAGTTTGAGAGTTTAGGTGAATTTTTGAAAAAAATAGGTGAAGATTTGTGTGGTGGAGTTTCAATTATCTTTCACCTGTAGGTCTTTGAAGACTAATTCAATATTTCACTTTTCTCCATAGAGCTTAGTACAATGTCAGGCATATAGAAGGACAGTATTCAGGAAGTATGTGGGTGCCTGATGGTTCAAAATAAAAAGAGATAACACAGTACAGGAAAGATAGCTAGGGAGGGGGTGGGGGAGACAGCAACAAGTAATTCATCTTTTCCCTTCCTTTGTTTCTTATGAAAAATTCTCGATCAGGTATTTTCTACCTTTTCATCCTTAAGGTCTCAGCTTTAAAGTCACTTTATCAGAAAAACTTTCTCTGAGCACATCTTTAAATTAAGCATCCTCCCGATGCCATTATTCTCCATCAACTTGTTTATTTCTCTAATAGGATTTATCACAATTCATAATGTATCGTTGTTACCTGTTTTTAGACTTTCTCCCACATAGATTGCCCCTGGGAGCGAAGACCACAGTGGTCTTCTTCATTCGTCTACCTGGAGCACCTAGCACAGTTTCTGCCACATAGCAGGTGTTTAGGTATTGATGGAAGAAAAGAAGACAAAGACAGCAAGAATTACATACTTTCTGCAGAGCAGTGTCTTTTACACTTGAATGAAGGGAAAAGTTGTCATGAGTGCCAAGTGTTGATGAAAATTATTTTATTATATTGAATATGTATATACGTAAGCTAGTTATAAACTCAAGCATAATGCTCTTAAACAACTATAAAATCAAATATTTTTATAAATTAAAAGTAAACAAAATGACTAAATCAATAAATTCAAATGACCATTATTTTAATACAGGATTTCTCAGCCTGTTCATATAACTATGTTGTATAGAATGGTATCAGTAACTTCAAGATGTTGTGTGCTGTTTCAGAATAATTAGATATTGAACTTTTCGAAAACTCTGCCGAAAAGAAACACTCAAATGCCAATTTTAATAGTAGTATCACTTGATAACTGGTAGAGCTGTCTTGTTAATAATATAAAATTGCTTATGTGTGTTGAGCACTGGCTGTGTGCTTGGGACATGTGCTTTACACGTGTATTAACTTATTTAATCCTCACAGTTATTTTCTTTTTTTTTTTTTTTTTTTTTTTTTGAGACGGAGTCTTGCTCTGTCGCCCCCAGTGGCGCGATCTGGGCTCACTGCAAGCTCCGCTTCCCAGGTTCACGCCATTTTCCCGCCTCAGCCTCCGGAGTAGCTGGGACTACAGGAGACCGCCACCACGCCTGGCTAATTTCTTTTTTTTGTATTTTTAGTAGAGACGGGGTTTCACCGTGTTAGCCAGGATGGTCTCGATCTCCTCACTTCGTGATCCGCCCGCCTCGGCCTCCCAAAGTGCTGGGATTACAGGCGTGAGCCACCACGCCCGGCCATTTAATCCTCACAGTTATTTTCTTCAGTTTATAGGTATGAAAACTGAGGTACCGACAGGTATAGTAACTTGCCTAAGCTTTCAAGCAAGTAAAGGCAACTCGGATTCAAACCCAGGCAGTCAGGCTCCAGACACCAGGTTCTTAAGCACCGTGTTGTGCAACCTCTTAAGTTACTAACTTGAAGAAGTGATTAGCATTGTGTCATTAAAATCTACATTAATTGGATTCCTAATCAATTTTCTATGGACTCGGTAACAGAAAAATTTTTCTTTGCTTATTTGTTACCACATTTACTGTCATGTAAAAATGGCATCCACGTATAATCCATATTATATATCCATCCATTTATAATATGCTAAGTTCCTTTGGAGCAGTAATTGCATCTGATTTTGTTCACTCTTTTGTCTGAAAGTATTAGCATAGTACCTGGGATATAGTAATGGAAATGTAAAATGTTACAGCCATTGTGGAACATGGTATGGCAGTTCTTCAAAAAATTAAATAAAGGCCAGGCACAGTGGCTCACACTTGTGATCTCAGCACTTTGGGAGGGTGAGGCTAGAGGATCAGTTAATGCCAGGAGTTTGAGGCTAGCCTGCACAGCAGAGCAAGACTACATCTCTACAAAAAAAAGTTTTTTAATTAGCCGGGCATGGTGACACATGCCTGCAGTCCTAGCTATTCTGGAGGCTGAGGCGGGAGAATTGGTTGAACCTAGGGGTTTGAGGTTACAGTGAACTATGAACCCACCACTGTATTCCAGTCTGCGTGACAGAATGAAACTGTCTCTAAAAAAAAAAAAAAAAAATATATAAAATTCCCATATAATCTAGCAGTTCCACTTCAGGGTATATCCCAAAACAAGTAAAAGCAGGCACCCAACAGATACTTGTACACCCATGTTCACCGAGCATTATTCACAATAGCTGAAAGGTGGAAGCAAGTGTCAGTGCAGGGACGAATAGGTAACTGAGATGCGGTATATACATACAAGGGAATATTGTTCAGCCTTAAAAAGGAAGGAAATTCTGGCACATGCTACAACATGGATGAACTGAAATAAGCCAGTCTCAAAAGGAGAAATAATGATTCCACTTTTTTTGAGACAGATTCTAGCTTTGTTGCCCAGGCTGGAGTGCAGTGGTGCAATCTCGGCTCACTGCAATCTCTGCCTCCTGGGTTTAAGCAATTCTCGTGCCTCAGCCTCCCAAGTAGCTGGCATTACAGGCGCCCACCACTATGCCTGGCTAATTTTCGTATTTTTAGTAGAGGTGGGGTTTCATCATCTTGAACTCCTGACCTCAGGTGATCCACCCGCCTCGGCCTCCCAAAATGCTGGGATTACAGGCGTGAGCAACTGCTCCCGGCCTGAATGATTCCACTTGTATGAGGTAACTAGAGTAGTCAAAGTCTCAGGCAGCAGAGTGGTGTTTGGCAGGGGCTGGATACGGAGTTTCATTTGGGGCAAACAGAAAAGTTCTGGAGATGGATGGTGGTGATGGTTGTACAACAGTGTGAATGTTCTTCATACCACTGAACTATATACTTAAAATAACTAAAATGGTAGATTTTGTTATATGCATTTTACCACAGTGTTTTTAAAAAGTTGGTTGAAGGAATATATTTTCCTACTACTTTTTTCTACCTGAACTGCTGTGAAACCTTTATATATATAGCATATTAGGCTATCATTTGGGTTTCATTTAAATTAAAAATACAAATGCAAATATGGACACTAAATTTATATGGCCAGTTATAAGGTACATTTACAGATAATAGTATGTTTAATTTTAGATTTTTACTGGAATGAAAACTTTAATAGAGAATTTGTAAATCCTAAGAATATGTCTGAGAAACCCATAGAGTCTGCAGACCCCCGTTTGAGCAATATTGCTGAGACTTAGTGGCAACCAGGTCAAAACCCCCATATCCTTATAGACCATCCCTAGAAGATTGCTTAAGAAGTAGGTAATAGCGGCTGCTTCTGGGGTGGTTGACTTATTTTTAATGTACACTATTTGGTATTGTTTAAATTATTTAGCGTGTGTTACCTAATTTAAGAAGCAAATAATTGGGTCAGGGATAGGGAACCCCTTTGAAGTGGTTTGGAAATACATTGTTATCCAGAACTTAACACCTTTAAGTGGACATCTTGAGAAAGAAACGGTAAGTGTGCAGTATGAAGCATTTGAAGCGCCTGAGAGTTGAGGCAGTGTTCCTCTTCCCACAGGTATCGCAGGACTTCCCTTTCCTCCACCCCAGTGAGACCAGTGTCCTGAACCGACTCTGCCGGCTCGGCACAGACTATATTCGCTTCACTGAGTTCATTGAACAGTACACGGGCCATGTGCAACAACAGGTGGGTCCTGTTCTCAGTGGGTGTACACCTCTAGAGGGCAGGAGCTGTGTCCAGCTTTCAGTGAATTTATCGGTAATTCATGTGAAATAAGTAATGGATTTCTCATCACTGGAAATATTCAAGTGAAGGCAAGGCCTCTAATTGGTTTGTTTATAGAACTCTGAAAAGGAACAAGCCAGATAATGTCTTTCTCAAGTTTCAGGGCCTGAGCTGAGAAGTTGGCTTCTGTTTGTTTGATTTCAGGATCACCATCCATCTCAGCAGGGCCAAGGTGGGTTACATGGAATCTACCTGAGGGCCTTCTGCACAGGGCTGGATTCTGTTTTGCAGCCTTATCGCCAAGCACTGCTTGATTTGGAACAAGAGGTAAGAAGGAGGAGATACAGGAAACACCTCTGGGATAGTGGATTAGGGCATGTTCTTGAATCTGAAATGCCCTTTGATAAGGTCAGGTAGTTAAGAGTGAGCAATTTCCTGCATGGCTGGAAGGGACAGTGTTCTCTCAGTGATTGCCCAGCCTGTGATCAGAGTGGCTTACAGATCATGGCACAGACTCTTTGGTGAGTTTTAAGAGCCCTGGCTTGGTTTCTTTATGGCCTGAAAATCAGGATTAATAACCTGATTAAATTATCGGTTCTCAATAGCCTAAAATTAACACTAAGCCCATCATGAGATTCTCTTCTCATTTTTGTAGATCAAATAGATTTGAGATATTTTGTGTGGAGCCCTAATCACAGTGTGTTTTGTTGCAGTTCCTGGGTGATCCCCATCTCTCCATATCACATGTCAACTACTCCCTAGACCAGGTATGCTGACCAAATAACCAAATGCCTTGCAATCTGTTGATAGTGTTAGAATAATCTAATTTATGATACTATTTTTGAGAACTTTTTTCTTCTGGATTCAGCACCTAACATTTTATATTTTGTGCATTTTGTATGCTTTACTAGATCAAAACTGTTTAAAGATTTCCAAATATAGTTAAAACTTAATGTCTGATATTAATGCTAATATTACTGCTCTATATTGACATCAGTATTAACAAGTATGCCAGCCTCAGAAATAGAAACTGCTTCCCTACTGGGCATGGTGATACATGCCTGTAATCCCAGCACTTTAGGAGGCTGAGGCAGTTGGATCACTTGAGGTCAGGAGCTGGAGACCAGCCTGGCCAAAATGGTGAAACCCCATCTCTACTAAACATACAAAAATTAGTCGGTTGTGGTGGTGTGCACCTGTAGTCCCAGCTAGTCGGGAGGCTGACGCATGAGGATCTCCTGAATCCAGGGGCGGAGGTTGCAGTGAGCTGGGATCCCACCACTATACTCCAGCCTGGGTGACAGAGTGAGACCCTGTCTCAAAAAAAAAAAAAAAAAAGAAAGAAAGAAACTGCTTCTCTCTGCCGTCCTCTTCCTATCTGCAGTGAACCTCCACATCCAGTTGCCTTAGGATACTGGATCTTGACTGTTCTTTGGTATTGCCATTTTATCTTAAGTTGAACTGTTCAGAAACAAAAGCATTTCCTGAGTTGATTTTTTTTCCCTTACATTTGATTACATACCCTTCTAATTATTCTCTACTTTGCAGTTTCAGCTTCTTTTTCCCTCTGTGATGGTTGTAGTGGAACAAATTAAAAGTCAAAAGGTGAGAACTTTCCTTATTCCTTTTGCTTTGCTAAGCACTGAGGAAATATTACTAATTAATCTTGCTGTACATTCTTTTTCGAAGACCCTAGTTTTTAGTAGTTTTTATTTATTCATTAATTCATTCATTCAATATCTACCTGGTTATCATGTTAAGTGTCAGGAATGCAAAAATATGACTCTGTCTTTAAACACCTCCTGGTCCAGAAGATAGAGGAAATGTTAGTAGATGTGCCCGAGAATGTTGTTGGGGTAAGAAAAAAAAATGCTGTGGATGTTTGCAGGTGAGAGGAACCTGCAGTAAGAGTTTAGAACTGTTGGGTGTGAAGCAGAAAGTTAATTCTTAGGAAGAAGGTAATAGGTTTACGGTTAGTGTGCTGGCAGCTTTCTGAGAATTTTCAGATCAGTGAGTGAAGGCCAGGTGTTTATTAAATAAGCCTATTCTTATCACAAGTTTTTATCAGGTGTATTGAGAAGTCAGGAGACTGCCTTTCTGGGCAGAGTTAATAATTCTGAGGAATAAATGCTTTGAGATTTCATATTAGAAGAATCTGCTGTCCTATTGAATTGGTCCACAACTGAATCAAGTGGACAAATGGATTAAACATCTTTAGTTCAAGTCTTCATTTTTTTAAGATTTTTATTTGTGCCTTAGCTTATTAGGCGTGTTCATTTTCATTAATATAACTAGTAAACCAATTAATCTGCCACATTGCTGCTTCATTTTTAACTGTGTAAGTGTAGAAACAAGTGCTCTGCTACATTCATGCTGTGCCAGCAAAGCCAGTAGTGGGTGCTCATTGGCCCTTCAAAACTAATTGCCCTCGTCAAATAACAACATCCAGCTTTTACTGTCACTTGTTGTGTACTAGACACTGTGCTAAGTGCTTTAAATACAATATCACACACAATCCACTAAAGGGCTAAGTAGGTTAAGGGATGTGCCCAGCGTCACACAGATAGTAGTAAATGGGTTTATATCCCAGCTCTATCTAGCTCCAAAGAGTGTGCTCTTAACCACTAGATTAAACTATCTCCCAGAATAAAAGGGGACCTTCTAGGCAAGTAGAGCTAAAGAGGACAGCATAAGGAAGCCAGGCCTAGCTGCACGTCTTGGTTGGCCTTCAGCTTCTGCTGGCTATGGGAAGGAGAGTGGAAAAGAGGGGGATTGCAGATGGGTGAATCTTCCTTCCTGCCAGGATGGTGGTAGAGAAACTAGTGTACCAAGGCTCTTCAGAGTTTTTACAAATCAGGCGGTCAAGATTCTAGGCTGGGGGTGAGAATGGAGATTGATTGCAAACAGGCACAAAGGGGCTTTTTGGAGCAATGGAAATGTTATAAACTGGATTGTGGTAATGGTTGCCCAGTGTTTGAAATTTATTAAAAATTGTTGATCAGCATGCTTAAAACGAGTGAATTTCATGGTAAATTATACCTCAAAGTGGTAAAATTAAAAGTCTGAAGAACATAGAGGCAGAGGATTTTTGAAAAAGTATATACTTCAGAAGTAGACTGAATTGGACCTTAATTTGAAATAAAGAGCTTTCCTTGGCTTTGGTGTTCCAACTCTAAATGATTCTGGTTGCTTTAAGTGCAGTGGTTCTCATACTTTACTGTGCATTAGAATCACCTGGAGGGCTTGTGGAACCACTGAGTGCTGGGTTTTAACCAAGAGTTTGCGTGTCTAATGAGCCCCCAGGTGATGCCGCTGATGGGAGAGTGGTCCCTCTTTGAGAACCACTATATGTAAATCTTAGGAGAAAGTTTATCCCCAATCTCTCCTAGATTGTGCCCTCTTGGTTGAATATGGAATAAGAATTTGTCTTGCATGGACTGTTAGAATGGAATCCAGTTTGACAAGGCCGTATTTTCCAGATTCATGGTTGTCAAATCCTGGAAACAGTCTACAAACACAGCTGTGGGGGGTTGCCTCCTGTTCGAAGTGCACTGGAAAAGTAAGTCATGGCTTAACTGGGAGTCGGTGGTGGAGGTGGGTGGTCAAATTATTTGAGTTCTCACATGTTTTATTTTCAGGTCATTTCAGGTTTCCCTCTTGGGAAGGTTATGACCAGGATAGAAAAAGCTCCATGAGCAGAAGAGCCCATGTAGCCTTTATTATGGCTCAGGCATTGCAAAGGGCTATAGAGTGTTGAGTGTCAAAACCAGGATTTAGCTGCCTGGATGACCTTGAGGCAATGTTTTTAAATGTTTAGATCTTGTTATCCTTGCAGGAATTCCATTACATGTGCCAGATGTTGCTTGCTATGTCTAAACATGTGTATTTGAGTAGCTGGTATTTTCAAATTGAAGGTCCTTAAAAATGTTTATGCTTTATAATCCCATGATGCCACTCTTAGGAATTTTATCCTAACAAAATTATTTAATAGAAGAAAATAACTATATACACAAACATGTTCATTGCAATGTTGTGTACTATATCAGGAAATTAGAAAATTACAGTAGAAGAAAATTTAAATAATGATATGTTCACTTGATAGACTATAAAGCCACTAAAAGTATATAGGTACTATCACATGCAAAATATTTTGTATAAATATATACTGACAAGTGATACAAAATTGTATTTATCTTGTGATTACAACTGCATAAAAATATGTGTAGAGTGTGATCAAAGACTGCCTGTTTGATCTTTCCATTTCTCCATTTTCCTTGTTTTAAAAAAATTGTGACATTCATTGAAAAATTGTAATAGATGGTTTCCTGAGGCCACTCACAGCTCTCTTTGTTTTTTCCTTTTTTCTTATTTTATTTTAATTTTTTATACAGATGAGGTTTTGCTGTGTTGCCCAGGCTGGTCTTGAACTCCTGGGCTCAACCGATCCTCCCATGTTGGCTCCCCAAAGTGTTGGGATTACAGGTGTGAGCCACCGCACCCGGCCAGGCCACTCACAGCTCTTAATCTCCGCTCTTACCACTGCATGAGTAAACCCTCATTACAGCGGGAAGCTTTCCAGAACATGCCTTAGGGACTTAATTATTCTCTATTATACTTTTGTGTATAGAATATGAAATCTTATGTAGATGATATTGTATATACATGTTTGTTCTGTGTTTGTAGGGACCAAACTTTACAGATCACATACTCAGAAATGCATAAATGTAAATAGCTTCACATGTGATGTTTTTAAAGCGAGATTCCATTCAGTTAGCATACTACAAATAACATGCTCAAGCTCTTGTAATTTCTTTTTCTCCCAACCTTTTATTTTAAAAAATGTTAAACCTACAAAAAAGTTGAAAGAAACGTATAACAAAACACTTGTAGGCCGGGCGCGGTGGCTCACACTTACAATCCCAGCACTTTGGAAGGCTGAGGCAGAGGGATCACTTGAGCCCAGGAGTTCGAGACCAGCCTGGGCAACATAGCGAGACCCTGTCTGTACTAAAAATGAAAAAATTAGCCAGGTGTGGTGCCTGCCCGTAGTCCCAGCTATGGGAAGCTGAGGCAGAAGGATTGCTTTAGCCCAGGAGGTTGAGCTGAGATCTCGCCACTGTAATCCAGCCTGGATGATAGAACGAGACCCTGTCTCAAAACAAAAAACAAACCCAAACAAACGCTAGTATATCCTTTAGTTTCACCATTTGTTAACATTTCCCACATTTGATTTCTCTTTTTCTCCTTCTATACATATATGTGAAATACACAAACTTTTTTTGCAGAATCATTTGAAAGTAGTCACAGATATCCCAACACTTAACCCCTAAATACTTCATCTTATATCACTTTAGAAAAAAGGCATTCTTGGCTGGGCATGGTGGCACACACCTGTGTTCCTAGCACTTTGAGAGGCCAAGTTGGGTGGATAGCTTGAGCCTAGGAGACCAGCTCAGGCAACATAGTGAGACCCCATCTCTACAAATACAAAAAAAAAAAAAAAAAAATAAGCATGGTATATGCCCCTGTGGGCCCAGCTACTTAGGAGGCTGAGGTGGGAGGATGGCTTGAGTCTAGGAGGTCGAAACTGCAGTGAGCCATGATCGTGCTACTGCACTCCAGCCTGGGCAACAGAGTGAGACCCTGTCTCAAAAAAAAAAAAAGAAAAAGAAAATAAAAAGGGATTTTCTTATAGAACGTCAATTCCATATTACACCCAAGAAAGCTAACATTAATTCAATAATACTATATCCAAATTTTTCTAGTTGTCCCCCAGAATTCCTTCATAGCTATTCTTCTTCTTTTTTTTTTTTTTTTGCTGTCCAGGATCCAATCAGTGTTCACATACTACATTTTGTTCTCATGTCTTTTTAGTCTCTTTTAATTTAGAACCATCCCCCTTGCCTTTTGTTGTTCTTGGTGTTGTGGATGACGTCAACATTTTAAGAGTCCTGACCAGCTGTCCTGTATAATGTTCCACAATCTGGATTTATTGTTTCCCTATGATTAGATCTGGATTAAACTTTTTTGGCAAGAATACTATGTAGGTGGTATTATTTCCCATTACATCATATTAGAAGGCACAGAAAGTAAGTTTACCCCATGACTGGTGTTGTGCCATTGGATTGCTTGGCTTAGGTGTTTTCATCACATACTGCTCCATTGTAGAGGTACATGTTCCCCTTTTAATTAATACGCTATCTGGTGGATGATCCGTTGAGACCATCTGAATAGCCTGTTCCCCAAAAACCATTCTGCATTTTGTTTTAGTTTCTGAATTTTGCTAGATAATAGTTTCTCGTGTATACCTGGCCCTCACGCATGGATGCTCTCTCCCTATGTGATTCCAACAAAAATAAAACACATTTAATACTGTGGTAGCCAAAAAGAGACTCCATTAAGTCCATTTTTAAAATTTTTATTATTTTTATTTTTTATTGCTATCAAACGGTTGTACATATTTAGGATCCATCAGTTTTGAAAATTACATAAAAGAAGGGAAGAAAATGTCTTCCCTAAAATAATATCAGCACATATACTGAACATTTTAGATTTCATTATGTAGGCTGCAAATATGGAAATTCAGTGAGTTAGTTCACCCACATTTAAATTAAAATAGCACAATTATTTTTAACTTAATTGGTTATTTCCCTTATGACTCATCAAACTCTCAGACCTCTGTTTATCGTGTAACAGTTTAAAGCATGACTTCTAAGCCTCTTACTTTCCGCTCTGCCCAGAATCCTGGCCGTTTGTCATGGGGTCATGTATAAACAACTGTCAGCCTGGATGCTCCACGGACTCCTCTTGGACCAGCATGAAGAATTCTTTATCAAACAGGGTCCATCTTCTGGTAATGTCAGTGCTCAGCCAGAAGAGGACGAGGAGGATCTGGGCATTGGGGGACTGACAGGAAAACAACTGAGAGAACTCCAGGACTTGGTGAGAGCCCAAAAAGCAGTACTCCTGGTACTCCCTCCTACCAGGAGTCAGAAAAGCGTGCAGCCAAATGATCTTCTGGTGATCCCTTCTTAGCTCATAGCTGAGCACCTTCCATCAATTCTTTGGATGTAAACATTTGGCTTTATCTTAACTGGTGTGAGACTATAAAATAGAAAATATGTTTGTGAGATTCTTTTTGTTTCCGCTTTCCCAATATATGCATTTAAGAGATTATAAGTCTTACTTATATAGATATAGCTACTCTAATGGAATAGCTAGCTACGTTTTAGATTTTAAATACAGTTTGGAGTTTTTTTCTTTTTTTTTTTTTTTTTTGAGACAGATTCTCACCTGTCGCCCAGGCTGGAGTGTGATGGCGCAATCTTGGCTCACTGCAGCCGCTGCCTCCCAGGTTCAAGCAATTCTCCTGCCTCAGCCTCCCAAGTACCTGGGACCAGGTGTGTGCCACCACGCCTGGCTAATTTTCATATTTTTTATTTTTAGATTTTTAGTAGAGACGGAGTTTTGTCATGTTGGCCAGGCTGGTCTCAAACGCCTGACCTCAGGTGATCCACCCGCCTCGGACTCCCAAAGTGCTGGGATGACAGGCGTGAGCCACTGCACCTGGCCATTTGGTGTTTTGATTAGACTCCTCAAAGTTCTACAGTGTCCATATTCATCCATCCATCCATCCATTCATTCATTTATCCTGTGGCAGTATTTCATTGAATGCCTGTTATGTGCCAGGCATTGTTCTAGGTGATACAAATAAAAAGCAGTAGTCTCTGTCCCTAAGGAGCTCGTAGCTTAGGGGAAGATATGTAGAAAAGTAAACATTACAGAAAATGTAATGTTTAGAATATGTAGAAAAGTTACATTACAGTGTACTAAGTGCTCTGAAAAGACTAAATATGGGTATTCTTGGAACATGGTCATGGGATAGGGTCTTGGAGTGACTCGAGAAGGCTTCTCAGTGGAAGGTATGTCTACATGGCAAAGAGTTTGGGAGGAGTGATCAAGAGATATCCAGGCAGAAGGAATGATCTGTGTAAAGGTACAGGGGCCATTAAGGACATGGTTCATTTAGGGAAACAGTAGTAATTCAATTGAAATGGTCAAGTAAAGACTGAAGTAAAATATTATAAGAGATGGTGTGAGGGAGAGGTGGTACTTGAAACTTTTAAGTTGGTACTTGATGAAACTTGAGTTAAGCAGAGGCAAGATCACAAAGGTGCATGTAAACAGTAGAAATGAATTTGTACTTGAACCTGAAAAGAGTTGGGGGCTATTGAATTTTAAGCAAGTGGGTACCACAGCCAGACTTCATGATAAATCACTCTGGATGCTGTATGGGGAATCATTTTTTTAAAAATCAAGATTAGAGGCCAGTCGACCAGTTAAGAGAGTGTTGGGGAGACTTAGGTGAAAATAATAGTCCCCTAAACCAAAGATACTAACATTGAATATGAAAAAAGAGTAAAGAGGTGTGAGAGATGTTTAGAAGGTGGAATCGATAGGCCTAGTGAGTGCTTGGAAATGAGTCAAGAGGGAAGAGTCATTGATGATACCCAGGTTTCTGCCTTCAGCAACTGGGCAAGTAGTCATGATAGGGGTGTATACTGCTGGTATGCGGGGAAGAAGATGGGTCTAATGGCGGGCATGTTGAGTTTGAGGAACTTGTGGGAAATGTTCAGTGGGCTGAACCTGGGGCTCATGAGAGCACTCCAGCTTGCTCCAAATCTACCTATGGAATCATCAGCATGGAGCTTGGAGATTTTTAATCTGGGGCCCTTGGGTGGCTTCAGAAGGTTCATGAAATGTGATATTTCTGTACATTTGTCTGGAAGGTCCATAGCTTTTATGATTGCAGAGAAGTCTGTGACCTAAAAATTAGAACTATCTGTTCCACTGATCAGTCACAGAAGATGATGTGATTGTATAAGAAGTGTAGGCTGAGAGGAAAAGACAGTCTGGGACAGTGCCCTGAGGAGGACCAGCAGAGCAGACAGAGAGAGAAGACCTGGAAAACAAAAAAGACCACCTCTTTCATTATATAAGTAAGGAAGCTGGTCAACTGTGCAAGTGTTTACTCAGTAGTAAAGGCAGAGTGAAGGCCCAAGTCCCAGTATTTAAAAAGCCACTCTTACTTCCACCATGCCACTCTGCTGCCTGAAGATGAAATACGTCTCTCCAAAACGGGTGGTTCGAGAACTGTGCAACACCAGATTTGAAGTCCCTGCATCTTTACTTTAAATCATGGGTTGGGAGAGTTACTAGATATTTTCTTGTTTTCCTTTTCTTGCTTCATACTTCATCTTGATGTGTACTCTTTCCTTGACTAGCGCCTGATTGAGGAAGAGAACATGCTGGCACCATCTCTGAAGCAGTTTTCCCTACGAGTGGAGATTTTGCCATCCTACATTCCAGTGAGGGTTGCTGAAAAAATCCTATTTGTTGGAGAATCTGTCCAGATGTTTGAGAATCAAAATGTGAACCTGACTAGAAAAGGTAGAAATCTCCTTGTCCAATGTACCGCACCCTCAAAAGCTCTTCTTCCTTAACACTGTGTGGCCCCCCAGCATGCCTGGTCAGAGCTGAGTGGTCGATAATATTCCTATCCTGAGATTGTAGCAGAATCATGACATTTGTCTGAGAAGCAGGTGAAGTTGCTGCCCCACCGAGATTAGCCCTCCCTAGAAAACCCTGACTGTCCTGGGTATTCTCTGTCCTCCTTTGATGGTGCCTTCCTATTTTGCAGGATCCATTTTGAAAAACCAGGAAGACACTTTTGCTGCAGAGCTGCACCGTCTCAAGCAGCAGCCGCTCTTCAGCTTGGTGGACTTTGAACAGGTGGTGGATCGCATTCGCAGCACTGTGGCTGAGGTTTGTGTTTCGTCATATATGTGTGTGTATATATATAATATATATATATTTTTTTCTTTTTTTAGAAAAAAATTAGACTAGTTCCCTAGAAATTGAGTTACTTGGTCAGGCACGGTGGCTCATGCCTGTAGTCTCAACACTTTGGGAGGCCAAGGCAAGTGGATCACCTGAGGTCAGGAGTTCAAGACCAGCCTGGCCAACATGGTGAAACCCCGTCTCTACTAAAAATACAAAAATTAGTCGGGTGTGGTGGCAAGCGCCTGTAATCCCAGCTACTTAGGAGGCTGAGGCAGGAGAATCGCTTGAACCTGGGAGGCAGAGGTTGCTGTCAGCTGAGATCACGCCATTGCACTCCAGCCTGTGCAACAGAGCAAGACTCTGTCTCAAAAAAAAAAAAAAAAAAAAGAAAGAAAAAAATTGAGTTACTTGACTTTTGTTTTTTTCTTGATGTGGTAAGAACTGAGCTTGGAAAGAGCTGTTGCAGAGAGTTGAAGGCAGGAAGCAGAAAAAGAAAAGCCTCAGTTTTCATTAACAGAGGCAGAACTGCCTTCCCATTTTCCTATCTAACTAAAAAACAGGTGGTTTTTAGTTGGTTAGTTAGTTGAATAAAGGGGAGGTCTTGGTTTAAATTTTGAAAATCGCATTTTGGATCTGTCTCTATCGTTTGCAATAACTCCTAGGAATCAACTAATTCTGACTAAATTTAGTGTCTTTCTTGTAGTTTAGTATGGCTTATAACTTGTACTTTCATTTAAATACACAATCATCTTATGAGGAAAGCAGAACAAATATCATTTTCTCATTCTTATAAATGGAGCAAACACTCAGCACACTGACTTGTCTGGCTTGTCTGGTGTGGCACAGTGAGTTGCCATAGTGAAGTCAGTGCCAGGCCTCCGACTCCTGGAGCGCAGTCTTCCTCATTTTGAATTGTGCTGCTGCCACCGACTTAAATTGTGACCAGTAAGTTTTCAAAGGAGCATATATGTTCTGTGGCTTATATTAACATTTGTCTCATGGATGTGTGATAACATGAAATGAGACATTTAGTCAACTGCGTTGTTAACTATATTCATGGGTTTCAACATTGGCTAAGCATAGGATCGCATGAGAAAATTTTAGTTTTTATTTTTATTTTTTTTATGGAGTCTTGTTCTGTTGCCCAGGCTGGAGTGCAATGGCGTGATCTCGGCTCACTGAAACCTCCACCTCCCAGGTTCAAGCAATTCTCCTGCCTTAGCCCCCCAAGTAGCTGAGATTACAGGCACATATCACCACGCCCTACTAATTTTTGTATTTTTAGTAGAGATGGGGTTTCACCATGTTGGCCAGGCTGGTCTGAAACTTGTGAGCTCAAGTGATCCTCCCACCTCAGCCTCCCAAAGTTCTGGGATTACAGGCGTGAGCCACCACGCCTGGCCCGCGTGAGGAAATTTTAAAACCTGCACTTGCACCAAGTCCTTACTTCCAGACCTTCTGATTCGTAGGTCAGTAGAGGGTCAGTACTTTTGTTTTGTTTTGTTTTCGAGACAGGGTCTTGCTTTGTCGCCCAGGCTGGAGTGCAGTGGAGTGATCATGGCTCACTACAACCTCCGCCTCCCAGGTTGAAGCAATTCATGTGCCTCAGCCTCCTGAGTAGCTGGGACTGCAGGCCTGCACCAGCATGCTTGGCAAACTTTTTTGTATTTTAATAGAGATGGGGGTTTCGCCATGTTGGCCAGGCTAGTCTTGAACTTTTGGGCTCGAGCGATCCTTCTGCCTTGGCCTCCTAAAGTGCTGAGACTACAGGTGTGAGCTACCACGCCCAGTAGGAACTTCTATTTAAGCAAGCCAGTCCATCCACCAAAGACAAACCTCTACAGGGGATTCTGAAAATAGAACTAAAAAGCAGTGCACTTCGCTCAGTGTCTGGAACTGCTAAGAGCATCAACTCTCCATGGGTTGGAAGCATAATAATCTATTATAAATATGGTTTCCCTTTCTAGTCACTGTCTCAAAAACTCCTGGTCATCACAGATAGAACTGTGTTGTAGACACAGAATGTTCAGTCTTAAAATGGCTGTGAAGTATTGTTTGATTTGATTCTTTCTGGGCAAGTAAATATCTAAATGACCCATGTTCCTGTCTTTTCAAAATTTTAAGACGTTGCCTCACCCCCGTCTATAGGCCAAGGCAGGTTCTAGTCTAGAGGGGTTGATATCAGTTCCTTTCATTTTTGAAAATTGTATATTTCTGTTGTCTTATCATTTTTATTACAAATCTTTGGAAAATATAATTAATGGAGAAAAGTAAAATTGTACTGAGTGAATTATAAACAATAGGAAAAATTGTTTTTTTCTTGTGAAAGTTTGCTAGAAATTATGTTCCAATTTGTAAAAATGATAAGCAAACTGAAGCACAGGCTCTTTGGAGTTTCTTAGAATTGTAGCTAATAGACTTTGGAAAGCATCATTGCAACAATAACAGCCTACAGCAATGAAAAGAAATGGTGTGCCCTGAAGGAAAAGGGGGGAGTGTTTTGTAAATATGTGTTATATTTATCCCTTTTGGAATTCTTTCTCTCCTGTAAAAAATTTTTCCTTTAAAGTGTGTGTACTATGTGAATCTATTTCTGTCAAGTTCAAACACAGGCGAAGTGAACCTGGCGCTAGAAGTCAGGACTGTATTTGCCTTTGAGTCAGTGGGAGGGGCATGAGCGGGGCCTCTAGGATGCTAGAACACTCAGTTGGTTCCATTTCTTGATCTGGGTGCTGGTAATACAGGTGTTCAATTTGTAAAAATCTTCAAGCTGTGAACTTATGACTTGTACTTTTCTGTATGTATTTTAGTACTTAAAAAGGTTTTAAAAATTCTGAAGTACTTAATAGTTTTTATTTTAATTATGTCTTTTGTTAGCTTTTACTGCTTACATAGAGAAATGGTGGTATTACTTTTTGTAGGTTAATCTTATACCTTGCAACTCGTTGAACTCTTTTTGGTTCTAATAGTCTGATTATATCAGTTGTTCTAAGCAGATGACCATACCATCTGCAAATGAGAGAACTTTCCTTCTATTTTTATGATTACTTTTTGAGATGGGGTCTTGCTGTGTTGCCCAGGCTGGTCTTGAACTCCTCGGCTCAGGTGGTCCTTCTGTGAGCCACCATACCCAGTCCAGAGGTTTTTATCATAAGTAGATGTTGAATTTTATCAAGTGCTCTTTCTGTATCAATTAAGGTTCAGTTTCTTGCTCTGGGCTATTTTTCTCTTTTAGTCTATTTATATGATAAATTTCTGGTTAGATTTGGAGATGCTGGTTCTTCCTGAGATAAACACTACTTGATTGTGATGTTTTACATCTGTAATCACTAGTTGTATTAGTCTGTTCTCGTGCTGCTAATAAAGACATACCCAAGATTGGGGAATTTGTAAAGGAAAGTGGTTTAATGAACTCACAGTTCCACATAGATGGGGAGGCCTCACAGTCATGGCTGAAGACGAATGAGGAGCATAGTCAGGTCTTACATGGCAGCAGGCAAGAGAGCTTGTGTAGGGGGACTCCCCTTTATAAAATACTATAAAAAATATAAAAATGTAATTTATTATAAAATAAATCACCCCTTTATAAGAGTGATTTATTCCCTCTCAGAAGAACAGCATGAGAAACACCACCCCCATGATTCAATCACCTCCCACCGGGTTCCTCCCACGACACGTGGGAATTATGGAACCTACAATTCAAGATGAGGTTTGGGTGGGGACACAGCCACACCGTGTCACCAATGAAATAAGACTATACCCTTCTTTCCCTGTATTTTGCTTATGTGGATTTGGAATAAAGACTCTACGGTCCTCATAAAATGGGCTAGTTGGGTTTTGTTCTTTTTCTATTTTTTAAGAACAGTTTATATAAGATAGGAATTCTTACTGAAAGTTTGAATTTACCTGAAAAATAATCTAAGCTAGATATTTTTAGGAGGGAAAACTTAACTAGTTCAGTGTATTTAAAACCTGTTGACATAAACCAGTTATTTCTTGTATTAATTTTGGTATTTTCTAGGAATTTACCTATTTCATATAGATTTAATTTGTAAAAATCTGTAGTCATTTATGTTTTATTTATTTAGAATTTCTTTTTATTGTTTAGTCTTATTAGTCTTTTCAAAGAACAAGCTTTTGTTTTTATCCTTTCTTTCTTTCTTTTTTTTTTTTTTTTTTGAGACAGAGTCTCACTGTGGCCCAGGCTGGAGTGCATTGACGCAATCTTAGCTCACTTCAGCCTCCACCTCCCAGGTTCAAGGGATTCTCCCACCTCAGCTCCTGAGTAGCTGGGATTACAAGCGTGTGCCACAACATCCAGCTAATTTTTGTATTTTTAGTACAGATGGGGTTTCACCATGTTGGCCAGGCTGGTCTCGAACTCCTGACCTCAAGTGATCCACCCACCTCGGCGTCTCAAAGTGCTGGGATTACAGGCGTGAGCCACTGGGCCTGGCTTTTTCTTTAATTAAAAAAAAATTTTTAGAGACAGCGTCTCGCTGTGTCACCCAAGCTGGAGAGCAGTGGTGCAATCATGAGTCACTGCAGCTCAACCTCCAGGCTCAGTGGATTTCCCGTCTCAGCCTCCCAAGTAGCTGGGACTAGAGGAGCGTGCCACCATGCCTGGTTAATTTTTTTTTTTTTTTTTTTTTGGTGATACAGTCTTACTCTTCTTACTCTGTTGCCCAGGCTAGAGTACAGTGGTGTAATCCTAGCTCACTGCAGCCTCCAATTCCTGGGCTCAGGCGATCCTCCCTTCTGCCTCAGCCTTCCAAAGTGCAGGGATTAGACGCATGAGCCACAGCACCTGGCCTTTCATTCTCTTTTTTTTCCCAGAGACAGGGTCTTGTTCTGTCTCCCAGGCTGGAGTGCAGTGTTGTGATCATAGCTCACTGTAATCTTGAACTCTTAGGGTAAAGCAATCCTCCTGCCTCAGCCTCCTGAGTAGCTAGGACTACAGGTGCAAATCACCATGCCCTGCTAACTTTTAAACTTTTTGTAGAGACGGAGTCTCAGTGTGTTGCCCAGGCTGGTCTAGAAGTCTTGGCTTCAAGCATTCATCCCACCTCAGTCTCCCAAAGTGCTGGGATTATAGGTCTGAGCCACCACGCCCCAGCACTACAGTTTTGACCTGTTTCATTTCTGACCTGGGCCAGTTCACCCATCCTTAGGCAACCTGGTGGTCCCCCACTCCCAAGTGGTCACGGTATTGATGCCGAATTTATTGTGGACACCTAATAGGTGTAGCACACTACGCCTAGAATTCCTAGACTCAAGTGAAGCTTCTGCCCCAGCCCCCCGAGTAACTGGGCCTATAGGCGTGTGCCACTGTGCCCGCCAGGCTTTTTCTTTTTTTAATTTTATTTTTTAAATGTATATTTTGGGGTCAGGTGCAGTGGCTAACGCCTGTAATTCCAGCACTTTGGGAGGCCGAAGCAGGCAGATCACTTGAGGTCAGGAGTTTGAGACCAGCCTGGCCAATGTGGCAAAACCCTGTCCCTACTAAAATAAACTACAAAAATTAGCCGGGTGCGGTGGTGCGCGCCTCTAGTCCCAGCTACTCGGGAGGCTGAAGCAGGAGAATTGCTTGAACCTGAGAGGCAGAGGTTGCAGCGAGCTGAGATGGCGCCACTGCATTCCAGCCTGGGCAGTAGAGTGAGACTCCATCTCAAAATAAAATAAAATAAAAATAAAATGAAATAAGAGATATATACACACACATATATATGTATATTTTGTTTGAATTCTCTGTTTCATTGATATCTGCCTTTTTCTTTATTATTTTCTTCCTTCGTGTTTTTTTTTTAGTTACTCTTAACCAGTTTGAAAGCTTGACTCCTTTATTTTTAACCTGTGTTTTCTGAGAAATATATATAAAACTTTGCATATTGTTTTTACTGTGTCTCACAAGTTTTTGGCATGTAGTGTTTTCATTATAGTCTATATAATTCTAATTAATTTTGTTTATGATTTTTTAACCAAGGAATTTATTGTTTTAATTTTATTGCATTATAGTTTGAGAGCATGGTCTGTATAATATTGTTTCTTTGGAATCTATTGCAGGTTTCTTTATGGACTAATACAGGGTCTGGTTTTTGTTTTTAGCTGTCCTACATGTGCCTGGAGAATGTATATTCTGTGTCGAGTGTAGACTTCTATGTATGTTCTAATTGTACATTTTGAGGATACCTGTGAAGCATGCGCATATTTATAATAAATGTTGTGCTTTTCCTTTTATTATACATATGTCCTCTGTATCACCTATGATATATATATATAAAATACTCTTTTTTTTTTTTTTTGAGACAAAGTCTCACTCTGTTGCCCAGGCTGGAGTGCAGTGGCGCAATCTCGTCTCACTGCAACCTCTGCCTCCCGGGTTCAGGCAATTCTCCTGCCTCAGCCTCCCGAGCAGCTGGGACTACAGGCGCCCGCCACCACATCTAGCCAATTTTTTGTGTTTTTAGTAGAGACGGGGTTTCACCATGTTAGCCAGGCTGGTCTCGATCTCCTGACCTCGTGATCCGCCCGCCTCGGCCTCCCAAAGTGCTGAGATTTCCCGTTGTCTTTTTCATTTGCATGCCTGTAATGACTAGTGAGGTTGAACATTTTTTCATGTGCCTCTTTGCCCATTTTGTATTGGGTTTTTGTTTTCTTGTTGTTGAATTTTGAGAGTCCTTCATGTATTCTGAATTTAAGTTCTTTAAGAGATATGTGACCTACAAATATTTTCTCAAAATTTTTTTTTTTGAGATGGAGTCTTACCCTGTTGCCCAGGCTGGAGTGCAGTGGCATGGTCTCAGCTCACTGCAAGCTCTGCCTCCCATGTTCAAGTGATTCTTCTGCTTCTGCTTCCCAAGTAGCTGGGACTACAGGTGCCTGCCACCTCGCCTGGCTAATTTTTGTACTTTTAGTAGAGATGGGGTTTCACCGTGTTAGCCAGGATGGTCTCAGACTCCTAACCTTGTGATCCACCCGCCTCGGCCTCCCTAAGTGCTGGGATTACAGGCATGAGCCACCGTGCCCGGCCTATTTTCTCACAGTTTATGACTTGTCCCAGAAGTTGTTAATTTTGATGAAATCCAGTTTACCTTTTTTTTTTCTTTTATGGATCATGTTTTTGGTATTATATCTAAGAACTCTGCCTAACTCAAGGATATAAAGATTTTCTCTTCTGTTTTCTTCCAGAAATTTTATAGTTTTCATTTTTATACCCAGGTCTATGATTGATATGCTTGGATCTGTGTCCCCACCAAAATTTCTTGAGTTGTAATCCCCAGTGTTGGAGGCAGGGCGGGGTGGGGCATGGTGGGAGATGATCGGATCATGAGGCTGTTTCTCATGAATGGTTTAGCACCATTCCCCTTGGTACTGTCCTCACGATAGTAAGTTCTCGTGAGATCTGGTTGTTTAAATGTGTGCAGCACCTCCCCCTTGCTCTCTCTTGCTCCCACTCCTGCCATGTGAGATGCCTTTGCCTTCTGCCATGACTGTAAGTTTCCTGAGGCCTCCCTAGAAGCCAAGCAGAAGCCACTATGTTTCCTGTACAGCCTGCAGAGCTGTGAGCAACTAAACCTCTTTTCTTTATAATGACCCAGTCTAAGGTATTCTTTACAGCAGTGGGAGAACGGAATAATACATTGATCCTTTTGAGTGAATTTTTCTGTGTGGGGCAAGGTATAGTCTTCTTTTAATACATTGCTGGATTTGTATGGAACCATTCTTTGCAGGACTTCTCACTGTAATGAAATTTGTCCCTGTTTTGTTGGTTGTTTTCATAGCATCTCTGGAAGTTGATGGTAGAAGAATCCGATTTACTGGGTCAGCTGAAGGTAATGGCTTAACTGTCGTTGTGATTCTTACAGTGATGCTGGTAGGCAGTGACTTGCATTCTCTGACATTTCCTGAGAGCACTGGTTGCCTATACCCAGACTTCCAGAGTCGACTCACTTGTTCTTATCCAAGTGAGCAAACTATACCTAATGCCAAAAATCTACTATAATACAAAGATTTGGGAGTATACTTTTTTCTGGTACATAAATATATATAATTATGTTGCTATTGAATAAATAATGCCAAATACACACCAGTCATCCTGCTATGTGGAACTAAGAATGCCTCTTTGAAATGCCAAATGCCTGTATCTTTTGTAGCTTGGGCTCAAATTGATGAAATTAGAAATTACTGTATACGTGTAATTCCTCAGGACAGTGAAGAGCTCCTGCCTTGCTTTACTGAATTGTAAATTGAAATTCTTTCCTCAGATCATTAAAGACTTTTACCTTCTGGGACGTGGAGAACTGTTTCAGGCCTTCATTGACACAGCTCAACACATGTTAAAAACACCGCCCACTGCAGTAACTGAGCATGGTAATTGTCTGTGACCCTGAGAATGATCAACTGATTGACATCGTAGGGTATTTCTTGGCTGCTGCTGACCCTTTTAAGGCCTCCTCCACATAAGAGCAGCCTGGTCAGTTACAGAGCAGTGGCTTCCAGAGATGGAAGGCCCTTGCAGGTAGGCTTCACGCTGGGGTCATTGGGAACAGTGTCTTGGCCTATGACCCTTCCTGGAAGAGCTGGAGCAGGCCTTCACACCAGGTGTTTTTTCTCATTGGATTACAGCCATATATCCTTTATGGGTCATATTGGGACTTAGTGCTGCTTGTAGTGTTATAGTAGAATTCTTTTGGTGTGAATGACGGAAACTCACCCAAACTAGCCTAGTTGAGAAAGGGAAATGGATTTGTTATTGTATCTAAAACCCCAGTGGGACAACTTGGATTCATTCTCTCTCTCTCGCACTCATTTGCTCATTCACCATATCTTGTCTGTGTCTCTTGTGAGCTCTTTGATGACCTTCTGGAAACATGATCATGAGCAGCTCCCAGGAATATGCCTCACAGTGTCCTCTACTGAAGGAAGTGAGCCTCGTCCCTCTTGTTGCAAGTTAGAGAATTCTAGGGAATTCTCTAGGTTTTGATTGGCCCAGCCCACATCACATGTATCAAAGAGGTCAGACATTAGGCTATGCCTAGTTCAGTGAAGTGTCCACCCCTTGACCAACTGATGGCCATTTCCATTCATACTGCATGAATAGAGTTGAGTAAAGATCCAAAAAAAGAAATGTGAGAAAATACATACACACAGGCTGATCATTTTTCTAACTCAGTAAAACCATAGATGTCCACTGTACTTACATAGTACAAATATAAGTACTTGTGGTTGCAAATATCAGAAAATCCAATTCAAACTCACTTAAGCAAAGCAAAAGGAAAGAAATAATGTATCGATTCTCATAACTGTAAAGCTCAGACGTATGATGGTTTTCGGCAAAGTTTGATCCAGTGACGCGGGTGGCACCTTTAGGACTTGGTCTCTTTCCATCTTTCACCTCTTTCTTCTCAGACAGGCCTGCTCTGTATGGTAGCAGATAGTCTCTAGCCAAGTTTACATCCTACTAAGCCCCTGTTTATCTTGAAAAAAGAGCTGGATTCTTTTAGAGTCTGAATAGAGCCTCTGGATTGGCCTGGCTTGGTCATGTTAATATCCCTAAACAATATAGCATAACAGAGTAGAGTATTACGTTCTATTTGATCATGCCTACATCACCCAGCTACCCCTAGAATCGGGTGTTGTCTAGCACTAACCCACTGGAAATATGTGAACTGTACTGAATAGGGATGATTCTCCAAGGAAAATCAGGAGGCAGTTTGTCAGCAAGAAGAGAAGAATGGATGGATGTTAGACAAATGCAACAGATGTCCACTGTGCCCTGCTGTTAGCACTGGGCATGTTGGGGGAGAAGTGGAAAGCTGGAGGAGTCTGGGTTTGTTACGGAGCCAAGCATCCTTGTCAGCCCCCGTGTTCTTTCTTGCAGATGTGAATGTGGCCTTTCAACAGTCAGCACACAAGGTTTTGCTAGATGATGACAACCTTCTCCCTCTGTTGCACTTGACAATTGAGTATCACGGAAAGGAGCACAAAGGTTTGCTGTTCCTCCCTGTCACCTTAGAGTTCCTGCTGGTCATCCATTTTCCCATCTCTGCTTCCATCCCCCACCATAGAAACCATATGATTTTGGATCTTAGAAATCAGGTAATGCAGTACTATAATTCTATAGAGAAGAAAAGGAAAGTCCAGAAGTCCATAGAGGCTAAGCGCGATGCCCAGGCCATGTTTTTGGGGGGTTGGGTTTTTTTTTGTCATGCTGCTGGAATGGTCCCTGTTTATTTCCAGCCCCCAGATTTTTTTTTTTTTTTTTTTTTTTTGAGACGGAGTCTTGCTGTGTTGCCCAGGCTGGAGTGCAGTGGCCGGATCTCAGCTCATTGCAAGCTCCGCCTCCCGGGTTTTTACGCCATTCTCCTGCCTCAGCCTCCCGAGTAGCTGGGACTACAGGCGCCCACCACCTCGCCCGGCTAGTTTTTTGTATTTTTTAGTAGAGACGGGGTTTCACCGTGTTAGCCAGGATGGTCTTGAACTCCTGACGTCGTGATCCGCCCGTCTCGGCCTCCCAAAGTGCTGGGATTACAGGCTTGAGCCACCGCGCCCGGCCCAGCCCCCAGATTTTAAGGCTGAGGAAAGAATCTCTAGAAGACCTCCCAAGAGAACCTCACGTAAAAGTGTCCTTGCCCTCTTCTTTGTGTCCGCTGTAAGCTTCTAACATCGCAGACTCCAGTGAGCTCTGTTTCTTTTCTTTTGGAGACGGAGTCTCATTCTGTTGCCCAGGCTGGAGTTCTGTGGCACAATCTTGGCTCACTACAACCTCTGCCTTCCAGGTTCAAATAATTCTCATGCCTCAGCCCCCTGAGTAGCTGGGACTACAGCCACCACGCCCAGCTAATTTTTGTATTTTTAGTAGAGACAGGGTTTCACTGTATTGCCCAGGCTGGTCTTGAACTCCTGTGAGCTCTAGTTTCATTAATGTTATTCACTTGTTGAATCTCTGGTTCTAGATTAACCAAGTTGTTATCTTTTCTTTTTTTCTTTTCTTTTCTTTATCACAGCAGATGCTACTCAGGCAAGAGAAGGGCCTTCTCGGGAAACTTCTC
This sequence comes from Macaca mulatta, assembly GCF_049350105.2. Lineage (NCBI taxonomy): Eukaryota > Metazoa > Chordata > Mammalia > Primates > Cercopithecidae > Macaca > Macaca mulatta. The sequence continues at coordinate 20,782,611 of NC_133412.1, forward strand.
CCCGGGAAGCCCCTGCATCTGGCTGGGCAGCCCTAGGTCTTTCCTACAAAGTACAGTGGCCACTACATATTCTCTTCACCCCAGCTGTCCTGGAAAAGTGAGTATTTCTGAGTGTCTCACAGGTAAATAACGACCCACCTTACTTGTAAGGGAAGAAACTAGCAGGACAGAATTAGCAAGGTGTGGTGGCACATGCCTGAAATCCCAGCTACTCCAGAGCCTGAGGCAGGAGGATCCCTTAAACCGAGGATTTCAAATCCATCCTAGGCAGCGTAGTGAGACTCCATCTCGTAAAAAAAAAAAAAGAATTAATGGGAGCAAGATAGCCACCCAAGTAGTTTTTAACAATATGTAAATCAAAAGTTGTCAACCCCTCCAGGGACTAGACTGATCACATTCATAAGTGGAGCTGCAGATACGAGACACGGAGTGGTGGGTGTTAGAATCAATGGAGAGCATATCTACTTCAAACCATCGTTTTTTTAAATTGCCAAATCAGCAGCAGTTTGTAGGCCGCCAGTTTGTGAGCTCTGGAAAATAAGGTCTCAGGCACCATGTCGAGATAATGGCCCTTGATAATTCCATCACACCTGACAAGGTCTCTCCCTCACTTTTGTAATATTTTTTGTTGATTGACTTGGGAAAGTCCTCCAGCCTGCATGTTTGCTGTGGATGTTAGCCCCTGGGGAGAAGACTGCCTCTGTAAGGGAGAGCCGACAGGGGCAGCCAAGCTTGGGGGTGGAACAAAGGAGCTGACCAAGCTGGAGTCTCCTGCTGTCAGGTCAGCCTCGCTCTTTATCATGAGAGCCTGCCAAGTGCTGTTGCTTGCCTTGGTCAGGACCTAATGTCCCCAAACCAGAGATCTACAGAAAAGAGGTAAGAAGCAAATGTGGCTGGTGGTCACACCGTATCTAGGAACTTCCCAAACCCAACTACTGGTCAGAGAACTGGCCCCTGGCCTGGATGGAGGATTGAAGCTGTCATACTCTGTGAAGCCAGAGGAATGAAGAAAAGGGAAACAAAAAGGCCATCTCTTCTTCTAGCCGCCACTCTTGATCCTTCCTATTCTTCTTCCTAGCCCTCTCTACTTGTTTCAGGTAGAGAAGCTTAGGGTAAAATAGACTGGGCATAAACTGGAAAAGATGAGGCTGGTTCAGGAAGAAGATTCTATGGCAAATTCAGAGCCCACGGCCCAGCTAAGCAAGTGGCATGGACCCTGTGCAAAGAACTTCCAAAGATCCTTAGCTCCCAGAATCCTACAGGCCCACAGTCCGCTTACCTCCTAACTTGATATGCTCTCAACACCCTTGAAGAAATCAAGTTTAGATGTATTTTTTCATTTTCATTATAAAAATTTCTAAATATAAACAAAAGTATAGACCATAACAAAATCGTGTGTCCTCATTATTCACCTTCAGTAACCATCAACATTATACTACTATTATCTGTCCCTCCCCCACGTTTTTGTTAGAGCTGTATAAAGCAAATCACAGTCATTTCATTCTGCCAATAAACAATTGATAAAGGCATATTTCAGCAGAACTACAATGCCATTATCACATCCAGTAAAATTAACAGTAATCCCTTATAATCTAGTATCCAGTCTACATTACAATTTCTCCAGTTATCTAAAAATTGTCTTTATGTTTGGGTTTGTTCAAATCAGTATCCAAACAAGGTCTATTATTTCATTATGTTTGTTCCTTTAGAAATAGATAATTTTAAAAACCAAACAGAATGGGACTGTCTTCTGCAAGCCTGCCTACAGACAGGTAAATCAATCCTGTTGTACCAAGAATCAGCTGTTCTTCCCATGTGTCTTTTCAGTACGGAGTCTCAGCATTAAGCAGTTAGCTCCTGAGCTTGCAGGGAGGCAGGAGTCTATCTTAGAGGGAAGCTATTTTACTTCCTTTGGGCTCAGGGACAGAGAATGAGATTCCTCATAATCCTTGATTCATGATACACTATTTTTTTTGAGACAGGGTCTTGCTGTGTTGCCCAGGCAGCACATTGCAGCCTTGACCCCTGGGTTTGAGCGATCTTCCTGCCTCAGCTTCCCGAGTAGCTGGGACTATAGGTGGGCACCACCACACCTGGCTGATGTTTTAAATTGTTAGTAGAGATGGCGTCTCACTATGTTGCTCAGGCTGGTCTTGAACTCCTGGGCTTAAGCAATTCTCCTGCCTTGGCCTCCCAAAGTGCCAGGATTACAGGTATGAGCCAACATCCCTGGCCTGCTTTAAGAATTATAAAAAAGGCTATCTGTAATCTTTTGTGATTTACGTTTTTCATTCAAAAATCGTATTTTTGAATATGAGAAGCAACATGAGTCAGCCATTCAAAAAGGCATATTTCAATAGAACTACAATGCCATTATCACAGCCAGTAAAATTAACAGTAGTCCCTTATAATCTAATATCCAGTCCACATTGAAATTTCCCAAGTTATCTAAAAAATGCAGAGATGGGGTCTCATCTTGTTGTGTAGCTGGAGTTCATTCATTTGACTGCTATATAATATTCCATTGTATAAATAAATTATAATTTATTTGTCTACATCTCTAGCCATTCTTTCCTTACTGCCTTTTTGTGAGAGGAGTGGGTGGCACAAAGTCCTAGAGCCTGTCACAGGGTGAAATTTTTATCTTGAATATCCTGTTGTTTCTGTCCTAGGTACAATGTTGTTTTCAAGTACTTACTGAGCGTACGCCGGGTGCAAGCTGAGCTGCAGCACTGCTGGGCCCTACAAATGCAGCGCAAGCACCTCAAGTCCAACCAGACTGATGCGATCAAGTGGCGCCTAAGAAATCACATGGCATTTTTGGTGGATAATCTTCAGTACTATCTCCAGGTCTGTGCTGAGAGATGAGTAGAAGGAAGGGGTATGGAAAAATGTCTAGCAGGTTGGCAGGGAGTATTGAATAGGGACTGTAAGTTTGTATTTGATAAAATGGTGGGGTTTGAGAAAATTCAGGAGTTATATCATTAAGCATGTTTCTTAAAATAAAAAAGCATTTTATTTTATTATTTTTTAGAGACAGGGTCTTTCTTTGCTTCCCAGGCTGGAGTGCAGTGGTACAGTGATAGCTCACTGAAGCCTCAAGCTCCTGGACTCAAGTGATCCCCCTGCCTCAGCCTCTCAAGTAGCTGTGACTACAGGTACATGCCACTGCACCCAGCTGGTTTTTAAAATTTTTTGTAGAGGTGGAGTCTCACTTTGTTGCCCAGGCTGGTGTCAAACTCCTGGCTTCAGCCAGGTGTGGTGGCTCACGTCTGTAATCTCAGCACTTTGGGAGGCTGAGGTGGGCGGATCACTTGAGGTCAGGAGTTTGAGACCAGCCTGGCTAGCATGGTGAAACGCCATCTCTACTAAAAATACAAAAAAATGAGCCGACCGTGGTGGCGCATGCCTGTAGTCCCAGCTACCTGAGAGGCTGAGGTAGAAGAATTGCTTGAACCTGGGAGGTGGAGGTTGCAGTGAGCCGAGATCACACCATTGCACTCCAGCCTAGGCGACAGAGCAAGACTCCATCTCAAAAAAAAAAAAAGGAAGGAAAAGAGAAAAGGATGGGGCAGGGGAGAGTGGTCAGCCAGGACATTGGAGGGAGGGGTTTTAGAATTATGCAAATAACTTCCTACAAGGCTGGGCAATATAAGGGTGTCTTTGGTCAGCCTTAATGTGACTTAGAAGGAAGATGAGTGGGGGCAAAGCATTTTCATTTCAATCTGTCAGGCATCTTAATGTCTTTGAGTGCTTAGAATATTCAAGGTGCTAAACTTTTTGTGTAATGTCTATCAGGTAGATGTGTTGGAGTCTCAGTTCTCCCAGCTGCTTCATCAAATCAATTCTACCCGAGACTTTGAAAGCATCCGACTGGCTCATGACCACTTCCTGAGCAATTTGCTGGCTCAATCCTTTATCCTATTGAAACCTGTAAGTAAGGCGCATTGGTTTCCTCGGACTGCTTCTAGCACTGACCATTCCCTTAGGCGCTTTGAGTTGACAGGATATGAAACCATCATTAAGCAATTATTCAAGTCCATTTTAAAACATTTTTTAAGAATGTATAAAGCGGCCAGGCATGGTGGCTTATGCCTGTAATCCCAGCACTTTCGGAGGCCGAGGTGGGCGGATCACAAGGTCAGGAGTTCAAGACCAGCCTGGCCAACATGGTGGAACCCTGTCTCTACTAAAAATACAAAAAGAAAAAAATAGCCGGGTGTCGTGGCAGTCACCTGTAATCCCAACTACTTGGGAGGCTGAGGCAGGAGAATTGCTTGGACCCGGGAGGCGGAGGTTGCAGTGAGCCGAGATCATTCCACTGCACTCCAGCCTGGGCAACAGAGCAAGATTCTGTCTTTGGGGATGGGGTTGGGGGGGAAAGAATGTGTAAAGCAAAACTAAAAAGGCATGTTAAAACAGGACCTAAGATGTCTTTGAATTTTGGAAATATGGGGTGTGGTGAGCAGCTACAGATGAAAGAATTATGTGCTTAAACCCTCAGGAGTTAAAGAAACTCAAAATCCTTGCTGACAATACAGAAAAATTAATGAAAAGCATATAGAGTTCACCTTCTTAGAAATCTTTTGGACCAGGATGGATCAGTCATTTCAAAGTTTTCATAGACAGCTAGAGTAGTGTTTCTCTCTCGATGTGTGTGTTTCTATAAATACATGTATGTCTCCTTCGTGGCAGTCATTCTCAACTTTGGCTGCACATTGGAATCATCGGGACCCTTTAAAAAAATCCAGATGACAGAGCACTTAAATTAGAATCCCTAAAACAGTGGGACCCAGCTACCAATTTTTTTTAAAGCTCACAAGCTAGTTTCAATTCCAGGATAAAGAACAGGAAGATTGAAATGATCTCTGGTAGTTTCTAATGGAACGGTCATGCCTCCTCTCTGACATGAGCTGGTTGTTATTCCTCAGTGTGCTACAGCACAGCCGTTACAGACTTTTAAAAATGTTCTGGTGTTTAGGGCTATTTCTGCTGCCCAGGAAGAGGAAGATATATATTAATAAATGCCATTTCAGAGGGCTGGTTGAAAACAACCAAGAACTACTGTGATGGGTCGATGCTGTCCTTATGTGGCATAGATGTATCCATAGGGAAAAGCCGAGTATCAGAGCAGGTCATCATCATTAAATATTTATTGAGTGCTTACTGTATGCAAGGCACTGGGGATACAAAGAGGTATAATTCATGGCTCTGCCCTTAAGGAGCTCACAATCTAGTTGGAAAAACAAGACATATATATACATACAGAAATCATTAACAACACAGAGGCCTGAACAATTGCCAAGTGGACAACAGTACAGATAATAAAGAAGCAAGAAACGGGGTTCACTAAAGGCTACAGTGGGGAAGGGAGTGCTTCACTGAGAGAGTGGGACTTGAACTGGTATTAAAAAGAAGAGCATCCCAGGCAAAGAGAACAACACTCACAGCTCAGAGGCAGGAACACACTCTGCGGGTCTAAGAAATGAAGAGTTAAATGTGGCTAGAATGGAGGTTTGGTGCGGGGCTGAGAGAGTAATACTCGTGTACGCAGGAAAGGATGCATTTGTTTTACACATATTGTATGTCTGAGGGGCTGGCAGGCCTTGCAAGTGACAGTGTCTATCCTCTCAGATTTGGGAGGTCAGCTATTAATCAGACTGTTCTCCCAAATCTTTAATTTCATGGACGTACCTTCCTTCTTTTCCTAATGCCAACTCTGTTTCCTGGGTAGGTGTTTCACTGCCTGAATGAAATCCTAGATCTCTGTCACAGTTTTTGTTCGCTGGTCAGTCAGAACCTAGGCCCACTGGATGAGCGTGGAGCCGCCCAGCTGAGCATTCTCGTGAAGGTGCGTCTGCCTGGAAGTATGCAGCCTTGCCGAAAGGACAGAGGTGGTTTTGTCAATGGAGAATTCATGATCTTTCCTCTGAGTCAGTAAAGCATTTCCTCAATACACACACGTACAGAAATAAGATATAAAGATAAAAATGTTGGTATCAGTTGATTTTGAATCAGGTAATTACTGTGCTACCTCAGAGTGCTCAAAAATAGTTCAGTCCTGAATAGTTTATTCAGCCCATCAAATAAGCATTGGCTTTGTTCTAACTTCCTCACATCCTACCCCTCTTTACTTCCTTGAACTAACCCCTATCTCACTGAGATAATTATCTGCTTGTAATCAAAACGGGTTCTCCCCAACCCCAGTACTTGACAAAATACATTAACTGGAAACCAGCTACTAAATTCCTACTGGTGAAAGAGTACTTTCATAGGAAGTCATGCATGTATGGATTTGGTACAAGTCATTTTAAGAACTAATAGAAATAGGAATGTGGGAAGGCCAGGTGGTTCTGTAGAATTTTGAGCAAGGCTTTTCCAAGAAACTCCTCCCTCCGCCCCCATCCTCCATATGGAGAGTTGGTGAGCTGAAGTGGAATGACAGCTGAGTCCTTCTCTCTGCAGGGCTTTAGCCGCCAGTCTTCACTCCTATTCAAGATTCTCTCCAGTGTTCGGAATCATCAGATCAACTCAGATTTGGCTCAACTACTGTTACGACTAGATTATAACAAATACTATACCCAGGCTGGTGGAACTCTGGGCAGGTAGGAGCAACCCTTGGGTAACTCAGTAGACTTTTGTGGGTGACTTTTTAATGAGTTGCAGAATTCTAGAGCTGGAAGAAGACTTTAGCCATCATATAGTCCAAATACGCTCATTTTATATAAACAAGGTTTAGAGATAGAGGTGTGACCATCTTTAATAATTTTAATGAAGATTATTTTCTAGTAGAAGTCATCATCATCATCATAAAATACTAAAAAACCTGACAGTGAGATAGGTGTTAAGTCCTTTGCTAGGTTATGTATTGCTATGCTGGGAGGCAGTGTGCCTTCCATTCCCAATTCTGATATGAACTAGCTGTGCAGCCGTGGGCACCCCGCCTTGCTGGTCCCTAGCTTCCACATTGGTGAAAGGAGGGGACCACCCCTTCTAACTCTAAACTTTAAGTGAGATTCAGTGGTAGCTGGCTTCCCAGAGCTCTGTCATTCCCATTCAGAAAATCACTTTATTGTCCTTTCTCTCTCTCAAATGTCTGCAAGTAGACTTTTTTCTAAGCTATTTTAGCAGAAGAGTCAAAAGAAACTCTTGTTTTAAGACGACATTATTTAGACCACAGGTTGTCCTGATTCATATTTCTTTGAAGGCAGTCTTGGGAAAGCATGATACTTAATAAGGCTCTTTTTCTCTTTTGTAGTTTCGGGATGTGAAAAGTTATGGCTCATAAACTGAAATAACAGCCACGTTCCCAAGTTTGTACCAGAAGATTCAAAACAAACATCCCATTCTAGCCAAACACAAATAAGTATCTGTGGCCTAGTGATAGGACTCTACCTTTTCTCCTGGAAGCAGTTACTGAACATCCAGGAGTACAAATCCTTCCCATCATTCCCATGTGGAAAGGCCTGTCCCATCAAGGAGAACATGTGGCATCTCTGATCCTTTACATTGAGAACATTTGTTGGATATGTTCGTTTATTCAGTAGTCATTTATTGAGCACCTACTGTACATGCCTTGGTACTGTTCAAGCTGTGGGAGATATAGCAGTAAACAAACAATATAGAGCAGAAAGTTAAATATTTTATGGTTCATATGTGAAAAAGTAATTATGTTTATAAATAGGCTAACTGCTGGATGTTACCATCAAGTAAGAAAGCAACAGGTAAGATAGGCTTTCTCTCTCCCTATACCAAGTAGTTTATACCTACACAGATTGGGCAATTCTAGCTAAAGAAAATATATTTAAAGTATTTCTTAGGCCAGGCACGGTGACTCACGCCTGTAATCCCAGCACTTTGGGAGGCCAAGGCGGGTGGATCACCTGAAGTCAGGAGTTCGAGACCAGCCTGACCAATACGATGAAACCCCGACCCTACTAGAAATACAAAAATTAGCCAGGTGTGGCGGCATGTGGCTATACTCTCAGCTACTCAGGGGGCTGAAACAGGAGAATCGCTTGAACCTGGGAGGTTGCAGTGAGCTGAGATTGTGCAGTTGCACTCCAACCTGGGCAACAAGAGCGAAATTCCGTCTTAAAAAAAAAAAAAAAAAAAGTATTCTGCAATAAAAAGGTCTTTAAGAAAAAACTGAGATCAAGTTGTTAGATTTTTAAATAGTGAAGACTGCAGGCCCAATTACCCATCTTACACAAGCCATAGGGGTTGAAGTTATCTTAATATGGCCCAGCCATCACTGGTAATCAATATTCCTATCAGTGTGAGTAAAAATAAATATTCATTGAACAACGCCCTCCAAACTGAAAAAGAATGCAGTGTTCTGGCATCAGTTTATAGTCACTGAATCTGGTCTTCATCACTACATCTACACACACAGGGAAGCTCTGACAACCTTATTCCCTTCTATTATCAAGTAAAGATCACCCTTTCCACTGCTATCTCTAGAGCAGGAGTTGGCAAACGATGGCCTGCTGCCTGTTTTTGTAAATACAGTTTTACTGAAACACAGCCATGCCCATTTGTTTACCCATTGTCTATGGTTTTCATGCCCTCACAGCAAAGGTGAGTAGTTGTGATGGATCAAATGGCCCACAAAGCCTGAAATATTTACTCTTTGGCCCTTTACAGAAAAAAACTTGATCCCTGCTTTAGAGAATGAGAAGCCATGAACGGGGATCAGTGAAGCCAGAGGAAGGGAAGGAACAGCTTCCAGCCATTGTGACAATAATAATAATATTGGGTCTTTGACTAGAACTTGTAACATTTCCAAGTGTTCTCCCTTGTGCTTCTCGTGTGTATCTTCCGGAAGGTCATTCCATCAAGCGTATGGTCACTGTCCCTTCATGGCAGTTGGTCCTTTCGTTCTCCCTTTAGCTCTTAAGTGGGGGAATACCCACAGGTCAGCTGTTAGTGATCTCAGCTCTAAAGAGAGACAGCATGAGGTCTTTCTTAAACTGTCAGGAAACAGAGCTGTGCCCAATTCTGCTCAACTTTTGGCACAACTGTTAATCTGGGCCTTCACCTACTTTAAACTGAGTTTTTGCAAGCACAGCATTTTAGACACCCTGGAATAACCTTTTGGGAATGATGCCACAGAATAAAGTTCACTCTTAACTTTGCAATTTCCTTGACTAGCTGTCCTCCTAAAGTGAATAAGCCTATTGAAAACCTCGAGAAAGTACTATGTTTGTCTTGTCATTTGTTCTGAGATTAAGCTCAAAGAAACAGATGAAGAAATCCCAGTTACTACAACCAAAGAGATTCAACATTTATTTTATCATAAAAGTTCAGCAAATAAAACTATATACAAGATCCATGCAAGGAATCCAGTTACACACAAGACACATTTAAAACCTGGTTAAAACACAATCTCCACGATAGCAGGGAATAAAACCAGTAAGACCAAGTATCTTTAGTGAGAAACATAATCGTGTTTATATTTTGGATGCTGCTTGAATCCAATTCTCTCCCCAACAATGAGGCACTGGATCACCCACTCTTGTGACACGACAGGCAGCTGCAATGCTTCAGCACACTTCAGCACCGAGGCTGGGCAAGAGGGGTCTGTCACCACCACATCAAATACCCCTAAAGCAATATCTGCAAGGAGCAAGTGAAAGTGAAGAAGGAAAGTACACTCAATTTAGCCCTCCATTACAAAGAGAGATTTGATTCTAACCAATACATCCCAGTCTGCACAAACCAAAGCCCTATGTCAAACACACTGCTGATCATGACCAAAAGTAGAGGTATCATCACTATGTGCTGACCTTGTAGAAATATTTAACAAATATATGCCCAGTGCTTCATTTATGTTGACTCACCTCTTGAAGGTGGTACTTTTCTTCTCTAAGAAACATGGATACGGTCAACCTATTAGGCCTGAGCCTTGGACCACAAGGCCTGACACCTAGAGGTCTAAGGCGATCTCTCGAACAAAGATACACACACACACACACACACACACACACACACACACACACACACACACTCAGGTACCTTTGTTATGGGCACTTGAATGGTCTAAGGAGATCTCTCGAACAAAGATACACACACACACACACATACTCAGGTACCTTTGTTATGGGCACTTGAATGGTGCTGCTTCACAGAGGCTGCCCCTCCAGTCATGAGGATCTCAGACCAGAGCTCCAGGAAGTTCTGCTGTTGGTCTGATACCAAGAGTACCTTCAGATTCTGGAAAGGATTTTCACGGGGTTGCCTAGGAAGGAGACAGAGAGAGAGAGCCCTATGTAACTGGAAAGGACCTTAGCATGACAAGTAATATCCAACAAACCGCCTTTCTGCAAAGGGACTCATGTACATCTGAATGCTTTCAAAACTAAGTGCCCCATCAGGCATAGTGTTTCAAGCCTGTAATCCCAGCACTTTGGGAAGCTGTGGTGGTTGGATCTCTTGGGCCCAGGAGTTCGAGACCAGCCTAGGCAATATGGCGACACCCCATCTCTACAAAAAATAACAAATTAGCTGGGTATGGTGGCGAGTGCCTGTAGTCCCAGCAGCTTGGGAGGCTGAGGTAGGAGGATCACTTCAGCCTGGGAGGTTGAGCCTGCAGTAAGTCATCATTGTGCCACTGTACCCCAGCCTAGGTGACAGAGCAAGACTTCATCTCAAAAAGCTAAGCCCTATATTAGGGTCCCCCTTCTCTTCCTTCTTTCTGTGAATGACCTGTATTCCTTGCAATCCTGGCTTTCTGATTTCCATGTTTGTTCTGGGGCTGAGAATAATCTGAATCATGCTCCTGAGCCTATATATTTTTAATGTTCGCTTAAAACTTAGTTCTCTAACTTTACAGGTTGAGAATATTGACCCTATATACAAATCTTCACACATTTTCAAAAGGTTCCTAGCCAATGTAACCTATGGAAATAAACTAAACTCCTGAAGGCATTTCAAACCCACTCAAATTTATCCTACAGACATTCCAATTTCTAGAAAGCTTTACTCTCTCACCTAGATTCTCTTCCCTCCAAAGCTTGCTGTCTTCCTATCTAGACAATTCTGGATGGGCTTTCAAATACTTACCAGTCCAGAATTCTTTGCTCCTCAAGGCTGTACCCAGCTGGCAACAGATAATTACGGTAGTTCTGGAGCTGGTTGGCATGGCAACTATCATGGACCCAGACATGAGACACACAAGGAATCCCACTGGCAAGGCACAGGAAGTACTTCCGGGTTCGACAATGCTGATCCGCAATTAGAAGACACTGGTAAGCTGTGTTACACTGGAAGACAAGCAGCAGAGCCAATGGGTTTGGTGACTTCTGTGGAAAGCTCCTAAGCAGCAGCCATAGTGAGCCATGAAGAGCAGATCTGAAGACTCCCAACTACTACCCAACGTGTGATTTAGTCTATCCTTCTGCCCAAGGCCACTCTTCTCACTGAAAGGCCCAAACGATTTCCACAGATGTTCTCTCTGCCTCACCTGCAGCATTCTAAGGACCTAAATCCTCAAGGGACAAACAAGACCTATGAACTCAGCCTTTCAGGCTAAGAATCAGCAACCCTAATAGGGGTTTCTACTACTAAACATAAATATCAATCTTCTTTTGTCCCAGCAACAGAACCAGAGCCATTAACTAACCCAAGGTCCTAACTTCTCTTCCCTATACACAACAAAAATTATATTTCATGCAACGACATTTTGGCAGTTTCTCAGTTCCTGAAATCTCTGGCTACTTTATCCAGGTTCCCCAACCCCTCTCAGGCCTCTTCTCACACAGCAAGTTGGCTCTTCTCATTGCCACTATATTAGGTTACACAAAGAAACTCCTCACCTGGGCTTCATTGAAATCTTCAAGGATATAGCCAGCCCCTGCTCGAAGCTGGGATTCTGTATACTGCTTGTTGAAAGGAGGAATTTCTAAAAATTCTACATTAAAAAAAATAAGAGAATAATTACTGAGTGGTTTTCTTACTTGCTACCTTATACCTGCTTCTTACTGCCCCCTTTTCACTCCCCAGCTATCTATCCACAGCAGTGTGTCCCCAAAGACAGGCCAAGGGCTTCCCCATGGGTCAGAAAGAGATCTGTCTTGAGGCCTTTAAAATGCTGCCAAAAGAAGGGACAAGAGCAGGAGGAATTGGGAAGATGAGGACTGGAGGTAGGTCCTAGACCTAAAAACATCCAAGGTTCCTGCACCGGACTGTTCACAGGGATGGGCGCACAACCATTTCCCACAGTGACATATTCCAACTTGAATAACCCTTACCATCAGGAAGTTCCCTTTGTGTCTATCCTAAATCTTTCCTGTTGAAAACTAAACCCCATTTCCTCTAGTTCTACCTTCTGTGGAGATGAATAGCTAATGAACACTTTATAATAAACCCTTCATATTCCCACTGCATCAGCCTTTTTACCCCGTTGTACACTAAAACTTTGATAAACCAGAATGGTCAATGAAATATGGGTTTAAAATTTTAACGGATTAAGTGAAGGTTAGAAAATCCTGTTTCAACCTTTTTATTGAAAACTATCTACCTTTGATGATCTTGAAGTACCTCAGGACACTGAACACCAATGACTGCTCTATAGTCTTGAGGGTGAAGTAGAAGATATGAGAGATGAGGCTGAAGCTGTAATGACCCTAGGCAATTAGAAATTGCTTCTTTTGACCAAATATCTAATTTGAGCTTGTTTTCTTGTCATCTGCTCCTCTCATATATAAATAACACATTAAAAAAAAAAGAAAAGAAAAGCAAGACATTAGAGATTTTAGTTAATTAGGAGTTTTGGGAAATTAAGTTCTAATTAACTGAAATTTTTATCACAAATTTTAAAACCCAACCCAATCCAATGCGTAAGGTTCAATGCCAGTACCACTCCCCTTCCCCTTCACACCCAGTGGTAAAACCTACAGCAGATCCCTTGTGGAGACAGCTCCCCCTTCAGTGCCCTCGCTGCCTGCTGGAGCAGCCCAGGCAGTGCTGAGGCCCCATGTCAGGGGTCTCCATCTCCACTTAGTTCTGACTAGCCAACCTATTCACTTTTATTCTCTTTTCTTGATTCAGCATTCTCCACATTCTTCTCAAACAGAAATCCCAAAACAGAAACTCTACATGGTTTTAAGAAACTCAGAATATAGCAGAGCTGTTTCTCAGCTTTGTCTCGATATAGCACGTCACAATCTTCGCACCAAGATTCTACTGCTGAGTCACTGCCGGCACCCCGCACAGTCCTGCATTATTCTCAAGGCTTCTACTTTATGTCTGCTTAATCCAGGACGGGTCTATTTAGATGTTAATCCTTAATTATATTTCCTTGCATTTGTCTAATGAAGTATTACCCTGTCTAGGCAGTGTGTTTCTCTAATTTTTCTCGAGTAGTCTGGGTTCCAATTTCTTCATTTTTGAGGTATGAGTGCCCTGCCCAGCCAGATGCTAAAATGAATAGATTGTTAATCCTGCCATCTAAATCAAGTATGAAGGTACTAAATAAACCCAACTCCAGGGTCAATCCCTGTGTCTGAAGGATCTCTGATGGTGTGCCACCCAACGAGATTAGGTACCAAACTCATTAATAAATACACCTCCTAAGATGGATTTAAATATTTTACTGAGCTTCTGTTATAAGCTGGTGTCTAAGAATTCCCATTTATCCATAACACCTACCAAACAGTTTCTTAAAAACTATAATTCTGCAGAGGATTGTTTTAGTATTAGATGTCTTCCTCCTTCTTGAGATTGAGAAACCCCTAAGCATTCTCATACACTGAAAATATCAAGGATTCTGGTACTGTTGGGCGCCAACATAAAGATACATTCACCGTAACCACACTTTCTATCAGAAACCTGGAGATCCCTTCAAAAACACTGTCCAAATGCTTCATTTTATTTTTATGAGTGGAGTTTATTACATCTCACATAGGCACACACATTTTAATGAAACTGGACAGCCTGCATCTCATACCAGTCAGCTTTCTTGACTATGCTGAACCAAGCAACAGACAAAACATCTATAGAGCTGCCTTGTGAAGTCCTGGTTTCGAGTCCAGCAATATTGTATAAGGTGGAAAAAAAAAAACAAAACCATGACCATGACCACTGTTTTAATGCCATGACATGCCTCTATGCAGAATCCTCAAAAGACTCCTAATTAGTCCTGTCCAGGAAACTCTTCAAATACCTTATTCCCACTGTGCCTATCTGACAGTTTGACAAGCTAGGTGTTGCACACACTTAACCTTGAAATCCCACCACACCACATGTACTCACTCCCACAGCCCAACTCTCCCACACCAGAGCCTGTCTACTCAACAACTCTCTGTGCACCTTCCTAATAGCATACACCTGAATTGCAACTCCCTGATCATCCTTTCCATGTCCTTGTACATATCTACACATGGCTGCAGGCAGTGAGATACAGTTTTGGTTAATTAGGAAAGAGTCATCCACGTACCTGAAATGCCAACCCTCACAGATCTCCAGCGGTGCTATTTTATGATAACCATGTTGCCTAATTCAATTCCCTCTTGCAAGACAACATTAGTCAGAACTCTAACTTGTATAACATCATTCCATCTGGACCTTTAGCCTTGACAGACACATTTAGATACTACTGTCAGTCACTTATTTATAGTGTATACATTTATATCTGCTCATTCCCTCTCCTAGATCACACATTTTTCAGACTTCTCCCCACTGCAGCCTTCACTCAAAAACAGACAACACAGAAATAAATGCAATGTACAGATTTAATTTAAGGTTAAAGAGAGGTACCAGAGTTGAAAAGGCCTGGAAGCTGTTTCTTTGCAATCACCCTGAGGAACCGGGCACCCCAAAGTCCCAGTCTCAGACCTCAGGAGAATGAACCTTACCCTCCACGTAGGTTTGCTCTAGCAGATGCCCAAAGAACACAAATGGGGAAAATGGCAGGGCATTCAGACCCGATTGACTTGGATGGCTGCAGTAGGCTAAAATGACAGAGCTCTAGTCCCAAATTTGTCACTATTGTGGACAAAAAAAACCAAAAAAAACCAAAAAGTTATTTAACCTTTAACCTCTCCAAACTTGTTTCCTCATCCATAAAACAGATAAGATCTATCTCCCATCTGCCTCACAGGATTGTTTTCAGGAACCACTCACTGAGAGGAATTTTGTGAAAACAGTCTATAAACTGTTAAAAAGCAGGATACAGAGTAATTTCTATGACCAAGATCCCAGCTGCTACTTGCCTTGCCTCCTCTACATACAGCAGGGGGACCACCAGCTCATAAGTGACTGGAAAAGAAAGAAGTGCCTATATGTCAGAGCTCCCAGGGATTCCTAAGGCCTTACCCTCTTCTTCCTCACTGCTTCCTGTAGGACCATCTGACAGTTTGGAGCGGCTGGCCAACTTGTCACTGGTTGTGGCCATGGTAAGGAGGAATGCATAGCCCAGAAACAAGGTCTTGTTCAGAGGCAAAGGTCCTCTCTGCTCTTCCAGGGCAGAGGGTTCACCGGTGTTGTCTCCACTCTCACAGGGGCTCACAAACTCTCCTGCCCCCACTGCACCTGGGAAGGACAGGGGGCACAGTTACTAGGGGGATATACACCATTGCCTCGGCAAAAGCCTTAGCACCAAAAGGCCCCAGCACCAAGCATGACCTGATGGGTAGGCAATGTCCTGATGAACTTATCTGAGCCAGAAACCAAAGACCATTCCAATGGCCAACCATTCTAAATGACCAACAGCCTAGGATGAAATTTACAACAAACAAATTTACATATTTAAATTTTACAGAGTCATAATGTATACAGTGTTTTCATAAATGAAAATTAACCAAGTATTGTTTTCATATAGCCACACCAAATACTTCTGAGGTCATGTGAAGGAAGAGGTGGTTCTAATACAAAGAAATAGTAGTTGAGAGTGAAAAATGTTTGGAAATCTTCAGCCCACTTTCTCTGTCCCGTGCTCTGATTTCCCCCAGGGTATGAGATATTTTGAAGCAGCCTTTGGAAAAAAAAAAAAACCCAACACTTTTTTATTACCAAGAAATGCCCCTTGTAGATAGACCGTCCCACCCCATCGCTGACCTTCACCAGAATGGTGCAGAGAATACTTGGTAATAAAGTGTTTTTACACATAGATGGTGCCACATCAAAATAGCCTGCCTCAACTGAATTAGTTTTCAACACCTGGGTAAGTAAGTGAACCAGCCAGCCAGAACACCCATGCCAAGAGTGCCCCAATAAGTCCTTGAGAAAAAAAACAGATACCTGACCTGGAGAAGCTGAATCGTAGGTTCATTAGGAGGCTAAGATGACAGACAGGTCATGCATGCCTCCCTAAAATAAAACCAGGAGCAAGAAAACAGTCTCAGAGGCAATATGATGTTATATGAACGAGGCTGGAATTAGAAGTGAAGACCAACAAAGTTTGAATCCTGACTTACTTTGTCATCTTGGGAAAGTTAGCCAACTTTTCTGTGCCTCAGAGTCTTCAACTGGAAAACTCATTCTAGCACCTATACTTCATAGGGATTATATGTGAAGTAGTATGTGTGAAGCACTGAGCGCTATGCCTCATACAGTAAATATTCAGTAAAGATTATTGTTATTGTTTTTAAATACCTGAAACACAGCAGCAGTTGGGTAGATAAGGAGATGACACAATTCAAATACTTAGGAAATAAAAGAGCTCTGGTGCCAGGACAATGTAACAATCAATGGAGTTTCATCAGTTTGCTAACCTGAGAAAGTTCCAAGGGAATGGACTGATTTTACCTCTGTAATCTCCTGAACCCATAGCAGCTGGGCCTGGGTCACAGTAGGGACTCAATGAACAACAGATGAAATGAACTCCTTTCTTAATTATTGAATGCTAGGGACTGGAAAGTGGTTGTTTCGGGGATAATGGGAAGAAGGAAGAGCACATTGAGATATGATCTTTTTTCTTTTTGAGATGGAGTCTCACTCTGTCACCTAGGATGGAGTGCCGTGGCGTGATCTCGGCCCACTGCAACCTCCGCCTCCCAGGTTCAAGTGATTCTACTGCCTTAGCCTCCTGAGTAGCTGGGATTACAGGCATGTGCCACTACGCCCAGCTAATTTTTTTTGTATTTTTAGCAGAGACAGGGTTTTGCCATGTTAGCCAGGCTGGTCTTGAACTCCTGACCTCGTGATCCCCCAACCTTGGCCTCCCAAAGTGCTGGGACTACAGGTGGGAGCCACCGCGCCCAGCCATGACCTTTCAATAGGAAGTCTGAGAAAGCTAGAGGGCCCAAGCACAAGAGAGAGGAGAGCAGAATTTCCAGGAAGATGGTGGTGCAGGCAAAGAGAAATTACACCTATTTTGAATCTGCTTACATTTCAATACTTCTCCTTTCCCTCCTAGAACCCATATAGTAGTCAAAGAATGGTGTGATCAAGTCCTGGTTTTGTTTTTTTTTTTCTGGAGACAGAGTTTCACCCCTGTTGCCCAGGCTGGAGTGCAATGGTGCAATTTCGGCTCACTGCAACCTCCACCTTCCTGAGTTCAAGCGATTCTCCTACCTCAGCCTCCCCAGTAGCTGGGATTACAGGCACCCACCACCACACTCGGCTAATTCTGGCCTTCCTATCTATCCGCACTAGAGTCTGCAGAGGATGGGGGAGGAGGGATACAGTGAGCTATCCCTGAATATCACCTGTGGGCTTGGGCAGGACCCCAACTTTATAACAGGACAGAAGGGCCACTGCCACATATTAAGCTCCATTTTTCCAGAAGCTGGCCCTGCATTCTGCCATGGCATGAAGGAAGAATGAGGCAAAAAGGAGCACTTACCAGGTTTTACGGTGGCAGACTTGCGACCTCGCTTGGCAGGGGACCGTTCCTCTTCAGAAGTGATAAGTTTTCTTTTGCCTGAGAGAACTCCCATGGAGGCACGAGGACTTTCTGTGATCTTTCGGGTAGGGGTTGTGCTGCTGCTACTGGAGGCAGTAGGGGTGGCTGGGGAGCTGACATTACTGCGCCGTTTCCGCTTCCCTTCCACCAAATTGTCTATGGCAGGATGAGCCAAAGGTTGGTCAAATTCTATGGTATGAGGTCCTGAACTCCAAGAAGCTGGGCAGACCCTGATTCAGCTACCACAGTGTTCCTTCCCCCACTTCCCACGAGGCCAAGCAGCTTCTTTTTAAGGCCATAATATTTTTTGATCTAGTCTTTGCCATGACTGAAATGTGTTTAGTCCCCTATAGAACTGAGGAGGCCAGAAAAACCCTAAGGACTTTCTGTTCGGTACTAAGAAGGAAACAGATAAGGCAGTAGCTCTAGAAAATGACAGCTCATCACCATCTGATAAGCCACATACAGGAATAATAAAAGTTAGGGAAACATTACTGACAGGTTCAGAAACTCCCCCTCCCACTGTAAGCAGAACAGAAGCCCAAAAGCAGCTGTTCAGGAAGCAAAGGTCTTACCTAAGCTGATATCTGCTGCCTTTGTGAGAGGTGTTACTGCCTCATAGGGGCCAAGCCCATACTGCTCTCTCAGTCTGTTTCCTTGCTCCAAGGACAGGATGACAGCCATTCGCTTATACCACTTTCTTTGGCCTTCTTTTTCAATGCTGTAGTACAGTTCCCCAGACTCCTTCCTATGTCCTTTCACCACTCCTGGGGGGCAGAAAGCATAAAAGCAGCTTGCTGTTTTCTTAGGCTCCTCAGCACCCTCTCACAAGGGCTCTGCAAAGCAGGTCTGAGTCAGGGAATTGAGAGATCCAACAGTGGACTGAAGTTAGGACTTAACAAAATTCCACTTGTCAATCCCAATCAGTAACACTTAGGATATATGTAGCTACTACACTGGGATTAGGACAAGGAAAGTTTCTTGACAGAAGGTATCCTTTAGTTATAAAATAAAACTTCCCAAAGACAGCCATTATGGATTGCCGGTGGTTCAAATGATTTCCATGAAGTGAAATGGCATGCAATTCCATTACAACTTCTAAACCTTTCCTTCTTGGTTCCCTGGGAGGCTGAGTGGTTAAGTCTTGAGTGAAGCTGTAGGTGAAAAATGACATCATTCTAAGAGAGACAGCATGTGTGTGTGTTTTGTCTGTGTGTGTAGCAAAATTAGAGATAGAGAGCAAAGAAAGGAAGAAACAGATCCTGCCTCTCCTACCTAATCTTCCTCTCTATTATCTACTTTCCTGCTCTGATTCAAAACCTGACGATAAGGCCTTTATGTTAGAAGGAACAAAATGTGGGATGTAAAAGGAAACTAAGCTAGAATTCAGGAGACCTGAGCTTAGGCCTAATTCTGCTGCCACCAAGCTGGGTGATCTTGGATAGGACCCATTACTAATCCTGTGAAAAAGAACACTTCTTCCTATTAATGAATAAACAATTTACAACACACACACATACTACAGCTATAGATACACACACACACACACACACACACACACACACACATAAACAAAAACAAGGCAGTACTATGAATAGTTTTTCATTCCTATACGGAAAGGTCCAATTTCTTCTCACCCATTAGCCTATGCTTGAATGACGAGCTAAAAGAAACCCAGAGCCTACCCCACCCAAGGAAAATAATACAGAGAAAGCAAGCCTTGGTTCTCTATCTATCCTGTGGAATCACTCCCTTTTCCCTTGTTCATCTCCTCGCTTAAATCTCTATCCCCAAACTAAGTCACAAAGTCTCCCTCAAAAACACAAAGAAGCCCAAGGCCAACAATATACTTCACACTAATGAAGAGTTACTAGAACTAGAAGCAGTCTAGTGTTGACAGCCTCAAGAAATGGGACACAGAATCCCCACACCTTGACGCCACAGTTCACTCTTGTTACAGAACTTTGTCTTTAAAAGGCCAAATATGAACCCCTCAGAGTAGCTCTACACCTAAAAGAAGAAGGAATGCATTTGATACAATGAGTCACAGTGAAAGACCCCAATCCATGTGCTACTCCCAACTGATCCCATATATAGCTAACAGTGTTATCCAGAACTAGAAGGTGAAGTGGCCCATTTAATAATGAACAAAGGGGCAAACAACAATTACTCAGAGGATTCCAAATACAAGAGAAGCCTGGATGGACTCCATAGAAAGCCATTTTTCCGGCCGGGATCAGTGGCTCACTACTATAATCCCAGCACTTTGGGAGGCTGAGGCGGGTGGATCGCTTGAGGTCAGGAGTTCAAGACCAGCCTGACCAACATGACGAAACCCCTTCTCTACTAAAAATACAAAAATTAACCAGGTGTTGTGTCAAGCACCTGTAATCGCAGCTACTTGGGAGGCTGAATCACTTGTACCCCAGAGGCGGAGGTTGCAGTGAGCCGAGATCGTGCCATTGCACTCCAGCCTGGGGGATAAAAGCAAGGCTCTGTTTAAAAAAAAAAAAAAAAGCCATTTTTTGGCCGGGCATGGTGGCTTATATCTGTAATCCCAGCACTTTGGGAGGCTGAGGCAGGCAGTTAAGTTGAGGTTGGGAGTTCAAGACCAGCCTGGCCAGTGTGGCAAAACCCCATCTCTACTAAAAACACACAAAAAAGTAGCCAGGTGGTGCTACTTTTACGTACCACCAGGTGGTGGTGCGTGCCTGTAATCCCAGCTACTCAGGAGGCTGAGGCACAAGAATCACTTGAACCCGGGAGGCAGAGGTTGCGGTGAGCCGAGATCACGCCACTGCACTCCAGCCTAGGAGGCGGGGTGAAACTGTGTCTCAAAAAAAAAAAAAAAGAAAGCCATTTTTCCCCATTATATCCCAATCCGTGTTCAAAAAGTCCTCAGAAAGATGTTTTTAAATGACAAATTCAACACAAATAGGTATCTTCAAATTATTTTAGAAAGCAGACAATATATTCAAAGAACTAGCACATGAAGCAATAACAACAAGCATAAACCTCTCACTATCACCAATATTACCCACTTCAAAAATAAAAAGGCGCCGTTCTTCAAACCAGAGAATAAGTGGTAGATGTGCAGGCATACAGACACAGCACTAAAAACTTCTCCCTAAGCAAAAATATCTCAATATATCAGCCATACTCACCTGCTGGGCTCCAATCAAAGCAGGTAGTTAAGCTTTAAAAAAGAAGAGAGTATGGAAAGGGAAAAACACTAACTTTAAAGTGGAGAAGACCAGGTGCAGTGGCTCACGCCTGCAAGCCCAGCACTTTGGGAGGCCAAGGCAGGTAGATCACCTGAGCTCAGGAGTTGGAGACCAGCCTGGCCAATATGGCAAAACCCTGTCTCTACTAAAAATACAAAAATTAGCCAGGTGTGGTGGGGCACACCTGTAATCCTAGCTACTCGGGAGACTGAGGCAGGAGAATCACTTGTACCCAGAAGTTAGAGGTCGCAGTGAGCCAAGATTGCGCTACTGCACTCTAGCCTGGGCAACAGAGTGAGAGAGACTGTCTCAAAAAAAGTGGAGAAATCTGGCAAATATAACTTTAACCAGTGATGAAGATTAACATCATCAGTGATGTCATGTGGATACATCATCATTATCACAAACCTTCCCAGTTCCTGATAACATGAGAAGGGCATTTCACCTCTATGGCATCTTTTTTTTAAGAGACAGGGTCTCACTCTGTTTCCCAGGCTGGAGTGCAGTGTCATGATCATAGCTCACTGTGGACTCAAACTCCTGAGCTTAAGCAATCCGCCTGCCTCATCCTGCTGAGTAGCTAGGACTACAAGCATGTGCCACCATGCCCAGCTAATTTATGTTCCTTTTTTTTTTTTTTTTTTTTTTAAGAGACAGGGTCTCACTATGTTTCAGGCTGGTCTCAAACTCCTGGCCTCAAGTGATCCCCCTGCTTTGGCCTCCCAAAGTGCTGGAATTACAGGCACGAGCTACCAGACCCAACCATCTATGTGGCATTCTTTTTAAAATATCCCATAACTCCAGTCTAATGAGAAAATATGAGACAAACCCAAATTGAGGGACATTCTACAAAATACCTAACCAGGACTCCCCAAAACTGTCATGAAAAACAAAGAAGTCATGAAAAACAAAAGACTGAGAAATTGCCACAAATCAGAGCAGACCAAAGGATATATAATGACTAAATGCAATGTTGGATGCTGAAGAGAAAAAGAACATTATGGAAAAGCTAGTGAAATCCAAATAAAGTCTAAAGTTTTGTTAACAGTAATAAACCAAGGTTGGATTTTTAGTTTTGACAAATGTCCCATGCTAACACCAGATGTCAACAATAGGGAAAGCTGGATGAGGGTTATACGGGAACTCCACTAGCAGTACTCTGTACTTCGCAAATTTTCTGTAAATCATCTAAAATATTCCAAAATAAGTTTATTCAAAAACAAATGAACAAACAGAAAAGTCAGTGGCAAGAGTAACCAATTTTGTAGGAATGAAATTTATGACTTTAGAGACCTCAGAAAAGAACCAAGTAATGTCTTGGTAATTACTAACATAACAGAGTATTGCCCCAAGGCACACAAAAATCTCTGCAAACTCTGCTTCTGTCATTACCTGCACTGAAATACTCATCCTCCGAGAGGGCCGTCACTTCAGTGTCCAGCGGAATAGGGTCACACAATAGAATGTCTTTGCCCAACACATCACATTCGTACCCATCATCAAAGAGCAATTTGTACTTCCCAGCTCCGACATCTCGCGTGATTTTCCCAGAGTAAAAGTAGCCATTGGATGACCACTTGGCTACAACACGGAGCCCTACAAAGCTGTTCCCTGGAGAGGAGGCATCTAAGCCATCAGAAGGGCCAGCAGCAGCCTGGAAAGGAATTTCTGGAGAGTCGCTACGACGCAAAGCACCAGCACCCACATCTGTTCGTCTGGTGGAGTCTGGCACTCGGGGCACGACACGGCTGAAGGATTTATCATCTGGTGACAAGTTAGGTGAAATGTCCTCTATGCCCAAGGGACCAGGCACAGCTGTTTCTCTAAAGAGAGATAAGGGATAGGAGAAGCCAGTGAGAACAAGAACACAGAAGTACATATCTACCAATTTTCCCACTCCTTTGTCCATGGGTCTCCTCAGCCCATTCTTTGAAAACCCCATCACAGGCACGAGCCTGGTCTCTCTGTGGCCTCGCTCTGATCCCTACCCACTCCCCAGTCACTATGGGCCCCTCTTCTCCCTCCTGATACCCCACAAACTCTCTACTCCCCTCTCTTCTCTCTATTCCCTTTTTTTCTGAACAAGTAATAGACTAAGTATATCTCACACTACCCAGGTACCTGGTTCCAGTGGTCCGAGAAGGTGGGCGGCCCCTTCGCCCGCGCCCACGAGGCGTGACTGGAGCCTTCCCTCCCTGTCTGATGCCAAGGCCTGCATCACCATCCTCCTCACACACTGGCGTCCCTGTCTGACTGACCCCTTTTCTAGGACTAGAGAATGAAGACAAGTTAGTCTGATAGCACCTGCTACTGAATCTTTTCTTCGCAAAGTCTCCCCGTGGCCCTCAGACTACATGACAGGCCTACATGTGCTGAGCCTTCGGGGCAGCAGGAAGCTGGTTCACACACCCACCACCAAATCTCATCCAGGGAGTGGGGCGTGTGGGATAACAAGTAAAGGACATTCTCCTTCATGTAAGTCTATTCCCTCTGACAAAGCTTCCTACTGCTGCTGCAAAAACAGCACACCCCATTTCTGCTATGCCTTCTCCTCTACTTTAGGCTCTGGACACCTGCAAAGAATAACAAAAAGCTAGGGGATATATTAAGTTGGGGCTATTATCCCAAACTTCCTGTACTCCCAGCTAAATCATAAAAAGGCTGTGGTAGGAGCATGTGCCCACCAGATGATAAATTCCCGAAAGTCCCCTCCCCTGTTACCTACATTTTCTCAGGGGCTGCTTTGCCACTGAAATCTACCTGCCACAAGGCTCCACCCTACTTCCCATGCAAACCCAAAACAGGAAGAGGGCCAACAGTGAGGAGGGGAAGTTGATTTATCTTTAATGGAGGATGGGGGATTTCCCATTACTCCCCTTTTCCTGTGATATTAAAATGTCAGCAACCCTGCCCCTGCTGTGGTTCTCTCTCTCTGGAGACCCTGTCTGCACCTCAGTTTTCCTGGGCCTCCTCGGGAGCTGGGTAAGGCAAAATCTGCGGGTTCTGTCCCGCTGGTTTTCCCTTTGAGTGGTCCGGCTCCTTTCCCTGAGCTGCCACTGCTGTGCATAGCTGAGAGACTTGTCCCACTTGAAGTGCGGTGTAAGCTGGATGCCTTGGAGGAGAAGGAGCTGATATCCCCCAGGTCACCTGAGGAGCCCCCAGTCTGTGAAGGGGAAACTTCAGTTTCACACTCCTGACACTCTACAATTGGCTCTTCAGTCTCCTGCAAGGAAAAAATAGATACAGAAGATAAAAGATGCCATAATAACACGATGCTAGTATGATGGTTGGAAAATCCTACAGATGGCACAAAGTAATTCAAAAAGGTGAGAATCAGGAGGAGACTTTCTGGAATAATGGGAATGTTCTGTATCTGTTTTGAGCAGTGGTTACATAAAATTTTCAAAAGCCACTGAACGTTTAGAATCTGTTCTTTTTTTTTCTCCCCCAGGTGATTCTGAGAAGAATTGTTCATTCTAATGGAACTATATTGTATCTCAATAAAATATAAAGATGGTACTATATTGGTAAGAAAGAGTTTATCTTTTTATTGGATAAGTTCACAACCTCTGGCTACCAGCAAGCATTCTAACCGAGAAGACGGAGGTAAATTCTTATCTTAGAGAAGACAGGCAAGGAGGTAGGCAGGTGAGAAGAGAACACGAGTGGTCAGGAGCCCTTCTAGGTACTTCATTAACAGTGGACAGCATTACATGTTTTGACATTAGTTATTTCCCATTACCTTTCAATAACTGATCAAGGCAATAGAAAAGTATATGCAAAAATAGGCTAAAAGGGGTCAGGTGTGGTGGCTCACACCTGTAATCCCAGCACTTTGGGAGGCCACGGCGGAAGGATTGCTTGAGTCCAGGTGTTTGAGACCACCCTAGGCAACATAGTGAGAACCAGTCTCCATATGAAAATAAAACTATTAGCCAGGCGTGGGAGTGCACATCTGTAGTCCCAGCTACTCGGAAGTCTGAGGTGGGAGGATCGTTTAAGCTTGGAAGTCAAGGCTGCAGTGAGCCGGGATCATGCCACTGCACTCCAGCCTAGGCGATAGCATGAGACCCTGTCTCAAAAAAAAAAAAAAAAAGGAAAAAAAAAGGCTTAAATAGTATTACCATTTGGAAAAATGAAGGACAAAAAGGTTGTAAGTATCTACAGATTACAAGAAAGTCAAACTGGCTTTATCTCAGATGCCTACTTTGATGAATTGGTAGTAGTTGCCTGGTGCTCAGTTTTAAGAAGTCTTCTGGACGCTAAATCCCAGACTTAGTGGGAAAAGATTCTAAGACCAATCACCAGTGTCCACCATGGGCACAGCACAGAGAAATTATAGCATGAGTATGACACATCTGCCTTCCTAGTCTAGAGTGTTTACACAATATTATGTTAATTGCCAGAGGGGATATGGAAACGGATAAGATAGATCCTTCCCTCATAGAGTTTAGAATTCCTTTTGGGAGGCCAGACACGGTGGCTCACGCCTGTAATCCAGGCATTTTGGGAGGCAGAGGCAGGTGGATCACCTGAGGTCAAGAGTTCAAGACCAGTCTGGCCATCATGGTGAAACCCCATCTCTACTAAAACAACACAAAAAAAATAGCCGGGCATGTTGGTACACTCCTGTAGTCCCCAGGTACTCAAAAGGCTGAGGCAGGAGAATCACTTGTGAACCTGGGAGGCAGAGCTTGCAGTGAGCAAAGATTGTGCCACTACACTCCAGCCTGGACAACAGAGTGAGACTCTACCCAAAAAAAAACAATCTCCATGGGGAGACAGTATATAATGACACACATACATATATATTTACATAATACTATAAAATGATTAAATAATTATCTCTGATCCCTCCTTCTTAGAAATCTCTCCTCCTCTAAAATCCACAGAAGCACTTTTCTCTTTCTTCTGGTCTACTTCTTTGGCTACTTCTATTTATGCTTCTCTGGGTTCCTCTTTCTCTGTGTGTTCCTTTAAAATCAGTATTTCCCAGGACTCTGTTTTTATTCCTTTCCTCACTCTCATATGCTTTCCCTCATCAGTCTCACCACACTCATCCTTCCTTATCTACCAAGAACACAATGACTCAGCTTATACAAATTTCTACTAAAGGCTTCCCCTTGGATTTACCACAAACACCTGAAATTCAACAGATACAAAACAATCTATGATCCTCCCTTCATTTCTCTGCCTTCAATGAATGAATCCTAGATATCCCCAGTGCATCTCACATCTCCTACAGCTCTTTCTAGCAGAGGCTGGTTTCTTTCAGGCAAACCTCCATTCAAGAATTTTGAGATGAGATACCTCCTTGCTCCCCATTGCCATTTACAGACCATGTCTATTTCCCCACCTCCTCTCCTCCAAAACCACTATTTGCCATTTTCTTAAAACTATCTTCACCCCCTCCCTAGTTGTTATCCACTAACATTCTCCAAATCACCCTCTCTCATGCATGAAGACCTTAGCTTCATAGCCTATCTTCCCCATTTCTACTTCTGTCATCATTCTCAGTGGCCTATTTTAATTTGATATACTTCTGTTTCCACATCTGCAAAATGAGAATAATAACTGGATCTATCATAGCATAGTTGTTTAAGGATTAAATAAGTTAATTCACTAACGTGCTTAGAATAATGCTTGGCACATAGTATGTGCTCAATAAATGCTAGTCACTATCATTATTTAAGTATGGTAGTGCTTCCCAAACTATCTTCCACAGGGAAAAAACAGGTATTGCTTTAAAAAATAAGTTTGGGAAGTGCTGGGTTAACCAGAATAAAATAGGTATCCTTACTAGAGGACTTCTTAGAACTTTTAATATGGTAATACGTGATTTTTCATGTTAGTGGGGACAGGGATTAATGGCATGCTATGGTTTGAACGTTTGCCCCTACAAAACACATGCTGAAATTTAATACCCAATGTAACAGTATCAAGAAGTAGGACCTTTAAGAGATGATTGAGTCATAAGGGCTCTGCCCTCATGAATGGATTAGTCCATTCATGGATTAACGGAATTATGAGCTAATGGACTAATGAGTTATCACAGGAGTGGATTAGTTATCACGAGAGTGAGTCTGTTACAAAAACTAATTTGGTTTCTTTTGTAAGGCCCCTGGCAATGTGATACCCTGTGATGCCTCGGGACTCTTCAGAGTCCCCTCCAACAAGAAGGCCCTCGCCAGATGTAACCCCTTGACCTTGGACTTCCCAGCCTCCTAGACCATAAGAAATATATTTCTTTTATTTATCAATTACCCAGTCTCAGGTGTTTAATAGCAACAGAAGACAGACTAAGAGAGTGTTTTGTGTTTCTCCAACTTATTTATGACCATGGAATCTTTTCCTTCCATCAAACTGTCTAAGAGGCCTGCTGTTTCCAGAAATATACTTTAGAAAGCACCATATAAAATATTAAATGGGCCTAGCACCGTAGCTCACGCCTGTAATCCCATTGCTTTGGGAGGCCAAGGCAGGAAGATTGCTTGAGAATAGTGTTCAAGACCAGTCTGGGCAACACAGTAAAACCTCATCTCTACAAAAGATACAAAAATTAGCAGGTGTGGTGGTGTGTGCCTATGGTCCCAGCTACTCAGGAGGCCGAGGGGGAGGCTCCCTTGAGCCAGGAGGTCAAGGCTGCAGTAAGCCGTGATTGCACCACTGCACTCCAGCCTGGGCAATCCAAACATAAAAATAAAAAATGTATTTTAAGAAATGAAGTAATGTGTTTAACACTTAATGTAGTGTACTAGGCAGAGAGTTTAATATGGACTACAACAGTTACAAAAATTTTCATGAAGGCAAACTGCTTTTCATAATTTCTCCAGAATAGTAATAACATGAAAAAAGTTCCATGAACAAAAATCTTTTTAAAACATTTTTTAAATGGAGATAAAGCAGTATTTTAAAAGAATTATTTCTGGGATTTGGTATACACAAAGAATAAAAAACAGGCCAGGCGCAGTGGCTCACGCCTATAATCCCAGCACTTTGGGAGGCCAAGGCAGATCACTTGAGATCAGGAGTTTGAGACCAGCCTGGCCAACATGGTGAAATCCCCTCTCTACTACAAATACAAAAATTAGCTGTGCATGGTGGCACACACCTATAATCCTAGCTACTCAGCAGGCTGAGGCAGGAGAATCGCTTGAACCCAGGAGACAGGGGTTCCAGAAGGCTAAGATGGGGCCACTGCACTCCAACCTGGGCAACAGAATAAGACTCTGTGACAAAAAAAAAAAAGGGAATAAAAAACAATTTCTCAATGAGTGCCTGTAAAACCGATGAAATCTGAATAATCTCTGGATAGTAAAACAAACAAACAAACAATTCCTCAAACTAACATCAAATGTTATCCGACATGAAGGCCACAATAGCCCACTGAACAATAGCAATAATATATTCTATTTAATAAAACTATATACTAGAGTTTAACTCTCCCTGAGTTCAACCTCCTACATGGCCAGCAGATAGAATTAAAAGAAAGTATCTGGGTAAAGGAAGAAAACAGTTGTGCCTTACTGGGCGCGGTGGCTCACGCCTGTGATCCCAGCACTTTGGGAGGCCGAGGTGGATAAGAGCACAAGGTCAGGAGTTCAAGACCAGCCTGGCCAAGATGATGAAACTCTGTCTCTACTAAAAATACAAAAATTAGCCAGGCACAGTGCCTAGTACCTGTCATCCCAGCGACTCGGAAGGCTGAGCCAGGAGAATCGCTTGAACCCGGGAGGCAGAAGTTGCAGTGAGCTGAGATTGCGCCACTGCATTCTAGCCTGGGTGACAGAGCAAGACTCTGTCTCAAAAAAAGAAAAAAGAAAAGAAAAGAAAAAAAGAAAATAGCTGTGCCTCTTACCAACTAATAAAATGGTTCCCAGATCTTAACATATACCAACAAAGGTCCCAGATCTTTAATTCTAGAAAATTTGTCTAACCTCTCTCATTATTAGATGTAAACAAAGTCAGCATATTTTGCCATTCAATATAACAAATAGTCACTAAATGCCAATACTGAGTTGACATTTGTAACTAGTCTGTAATGAATCCCACTAAAAAACAAAGGTGCATTTCTTACCAACACGTCTATGACCACACACAGATAGTGACAAAGAACAGAATGAGTAGACATGAAAATATGTGAGAAAACACAGGTAGTTAAACACAGTGTGCTAAACTTCATTTGAGTTTCTAAGGATTTAAAATAATACATACAATCTTTATACATGAGAGAGATTTATCAATCTCTTCTTTACAGAAAAGGAAAGCATGATGGGACTCATTAACTAACCAATGGTCAAACAGCAAACCTACGGTTGGGGAAAGCTTTAGAAAGCAGGAAGTCTAATTTCTAACCCTGTTCTTCTATCTCTGGTAATAAAAAGATGAAGAAAAACAAAGTGTTGCACAGGAAAGGGGGTGGGGGTAGAGAGTCAAGAGGCCGGCGGATCACAAGGTCAGGAGATCGAGACCACGGTGAAACCCCGTCTCTACTAAAAATACAAAAAATTAGCCGGGCGCGGTGGCGGGCACCTGTAGTCCCAGCTACGTGGGAGGCTGAGGCAGGAGAATGGCAGGAACCCGGGAGGCGGAGCTTGCAGTGAGCAGAGATCGCGCCACTGCACTCCAGCCAGGGGGACAGAGCGAGACTCCGTCGCAAAAAAAAAAAAAAAAGAAATGTGGGGTCGGGGACAATGGCTCATACCTCTAATCCCAGCACTTTGGGAGGCCAAAGAAGGAGGATCACTTAAGCCTAGGAGTTCAAGACGAGTCTGGGAAACACAGTGGGACCTTCTCCCTCCAAAAAATAAAATTAGCCAGGCTTGGTGGTTCATGCCTGTAGAACCAACTACACGGGAGGCTGAGGCAGGAGGATCACTTGAGCCTGGGAGGCAGAAGCTGCAGTGAAACAAAATCATGCCACTGCATTCCAGCATAGGTGACAAAGTGAGACCCTGTCTCAAAAAAAAAAAAAAAAAAAAGAAATTTGCCACACAGACTCAAGAGTATGTATTACCTCAGTTACTTTTCTTTCTACTTCTGTTCCATCCACATAATACACATCTGTAATGACACGAGTGACAAGTGTGCGTACTTCCCGGATTGTTCTCATGTGACGATGTAAGACATGGCCATGTGGAGGCTGAGGCATATCAAACTCTTCTTCTCCCTATGACAGAAGATAGAGAACATGAGCACAGGTCTCACTGCAAGCTGTCAAAATCACAAATCTTATGCTTCATGATGAGAACTGTTTAGAGGTTCCATGAATCTAGTGTGACAGAATCTTCCAACTGTTTTGTTTTATCCACCTATAGATAAGACCAGGGATGGATCAGTTGTATAGCCAGAGGCTAAGAGAAGTTTGTATGAGCATGACCTAAAATGACCTCTTTTTGTCGAAATCAAAATCATTACACCTAGTACTTATATCTATGGACATTCAGGTGAACCTTTGACCCCTAAAAGTTCATTATTTTTAAACCATATTTCTTCTAATTCTGATGCTACCTTGCAAATGAGTAAACAAGCTAACATTTAAATCAACAGCTCTCTGTTTTTTTTTTTTTTTTTTTTTTGAGACGGAGTCTCGCTCTGTCACCCAGGCTGGAGTGCAGTGGCCGGATCTCAGCTCACTGCAAGCTCCGCCTCCCGGGTTCACGCCATTCTCCTGCCTCAGCCTCCCGAGTAGCTGGGACTACAGGCGCCTGCCACCTCGCCCGGCTAAGTTTTTGTATTTTTAGTAGAGACGGGGTTTCACTGTGTTAGCCAGGATGGTCTCAATCTCCTGACCTCGTGATCCGCCCGTCTCGGCCTCCCAAAGTGCTGGGATTACAGGCTTGAGCCACCGTGCCTGGCAATCAACAGCTCTTTAGATAAAAGGAATGCACTCTTTAATCTTTTACATAAAACCAGAATGATGTGTCTGTTAATCTCAGTTTATGTGTTTTCCCTGTATTAAAGTGAAAACCACAGTTCATTACCTAAAACAATGTACACTGATCTCTCCTAGAATTAAATATAAAATATTTCATCTATTCCAAAGAACAGATTATGACTAAAGAGTTGAGCTAGTGTCCAGAAATGGAAAAATTAGCAAATTAAGATTTTATATCGGCCAGGCGCGGTGGCTCAAGCCTGTAATCCCAGCACTTTGGGAGGCCGAGACGGGCGGATCACGAGGTCAGGAGATCGAGACCTCCTGGCTAACACGGTGAAACCCCGTCTCTACTAAAAAATACAAAAAAACTAGCCGGGCGAAGTGGCGGGCGCCTGTGGTCCCAGCTACTCGGGAGGCTGAGGCAGGAGAATGGCGTGAACCCGGGAGGCGGAGCTTGCAGTGAGCTGAGATCCGGCCACTGTACTCCAGCCTGGGCGACAGAGCCAGACTCAGTCTCAAAAAAAAAAAAAAAAAAAAAAAAAAAGATTTTATATCTAGTTCTACTACAAGAATAATGTAGGGCTAAATAAGACCCTACATTTTTATGACAACTATATTAAATAATAATACTTAGGCGGACTGAGCTTCTTTCATTCAAAAAACATTAGGCAAATATTTATCAAACAACTTAAGGGTGCCAGGTACTATACTAGACAAATAACTGCTGGAAAATTCAGGACAGGTAAAATTCATTCAACACTTCTGAAAAAATTCAAAGGCATTATTTCTTATTTACAAAAACAAAAAACTAATAACTACTGCTATTCAAAAGAATAACTGAGTTAACTTATATAGTATCCAGCTTCATTATTTCTTGTTCATAATTTTCTATTTACAGACAGCCCGAGTTCATACTTTACTCAGATCTGGATAATTTTTAGAGGATAACTTCTTAGCAAATTAGATCTTAAAGCCCTATTTACCACCTCTAATCATTAGTTAGTTTGAGACTTTCGGCCTTTATTATCTGGGACCTGCCTGTGGCTAATAAAAAGTGCTAGAATTTCAGTCCTGTATTTCTGAAAAAATACATGTTTTCTAATAACAACTGTATCACATTTTTTCACATCTTTATCCTCCCTCCTACACCCCACTGGCTCTGTAATTCTGAAGAGAAATTGCACACTTTTGCCTCTCACCTTATCTCCCCTCAGGTAGGCTGATTTTACTTTCAGCATTCACTATCAAAGTAGTCAAGTCTTTAAAAAGAATTATACATACAAATGCAATAATGGTAATTCTGCATTTTTTTCCTGACATGTGGTAGTAATTTACCAAAAGCTTTCAGTAATTTATTGGAATAATCCCCACTCCAGTTTCAACCTGGAAACTGGCAGAGGTGAAATATTTGCTAAAATGGAAATATGTAAATTATGTGAATAGTTATAAGTAATATCAAAGGCATGGAATGCTACTCATCAAATTATTCAAAATAGTTCTACATACACAACTCTGTCTAATGAATGGTTAAAGCACAGGTCAGTCCCACCTCAATCATCAGGGTACCCACGCATGGGAACTGTGACAGCCTGAACTTCCTGCCTGCACACACAATCAGACTATTCCCCACTACAGAGAAAGTCTAAAAGGTTTTAGGGCTTTACATATTCCTGAAACGCAGCCAAGAAGCTTCCCTGTATTCTTCCAATTACAACAGCCATACGAATGATCACTGCAAGACAGACATTTAAGCGTGTCTGAGAGAATAAGGAGAAAAGGTAAAGGGGGCAGGTAAAAAGAAAGCTATGCTTATTCTCTTCAAATACTTTTCTGAAAAGAGGTGTCTGTAAAATAAAAAAAATTGATGATCTTACCACCATTAAGGGAAGGAAACAAAATGAAAATAAAACCACACTTTCCCTTCCACCTGGTTCCATGTTCTTTTTGACATATAAATGAAAATTTCAGGAGTATCAAAGTAGGCTGCCTATGCTTTTCCACTAGCACTAGCCTATGTCCTATCTACAATGAAGGGGATTTTTAAAAAGCACTGACACTTGGAAAACTTGCATACAGCCTTTCTCATTTGCTAACCTCTCTTCAAAAGATGGCACACCAATTTCAATTTCTGTTATTCTATACACCATCTATATATTTTTAGTATGGTAAAATCTGCATAACATAAAATTTACCACTGTCTTGAACACAATGCTCATATGCCATATGTACCATAGGTGTTCAATAAATAAGAACTGTATATTATGTTTACAAAACAAACAACTTGGACAATTGGAATGAGAGGCACATCAATAACGAAGATTTCCTAAGTAGATCCCAAATGAAGATAATCTACCACAGCAACTGAAAAGACAGTTTGACCACTACAATATCTCTGATTATCTGAGGGAGATATGTGCCAAGACCCCCAGTGGATGCCTGAAACTGCAGATAATATCAAACCCTATACACTACGTTTCTTCCTATACATACAGACCCATAATATTTATAAAACAGGCACAGAAAGAGATTAATAACTAATAATAAGATAAACTATAACAATATACTGTTCATAATTTCATGGACAGATTTGTTCTTACCATAGATTTTAGTAACTTCAGCATATGATTTTTTTTTCTTTCCTTATTAAGACCTTTTACCTTTTCACTTAGAGGAAGCACTTTATGACTTCTCTGGCATATTCAGATTGTCGGCATCACTACTCTCAAACTTTGGGGTGAGAGTAAAACAAGGGTTACTTGAGCACAAGCAATGCAATACCATGACAGCTGATCTGATAACCACGACAGCTACTAAGTCATTAACAGGCAGGGAGCATATATAGCACATGGATACGCTAGAAAAAGGGAGGATTCATATCCTAGCCAGGACTAAGAGGGGCAGCACTTGATTTTATCACGTTGCTCAGAACAGCACACAATTTGAACCTTATTATTTCTAGAATTTTCCATTTAATATTTTTGGACTGCAGCTGACCATGGACAACTAAAACCACCAAGAAAAAGAAACCACTGATGAGCGGAGACTACTGTTTACTAGTAAATTCCGAATTTTCTCTGCCATGGATCCCACTCTGCCACTCAATGAAATGTTGTGAACTTCTATGTATTTGTTAACACATACATTTCTACAACTTCTTTTTATCTACTCAATTTTTTTTTTTTTTTTTTTTTTTGAGACAGAGTCTTGCTCTGTCACCCAGGCTGGAGTGCAGTGGCTGGATCTCAGCTCACTACAAGCTCTGCCTCCCAGGTTTACGCCATTCTCCTGCCTCAGCCTCCCAAATAGCTGGGACTATAGGCGCCCGCCACCTCGCCCGGCTAGTTTTTTGTATTTTTAGTAGAGACGGGGTTTCACCGTGTTAGCCAGGCTGGTCTCGATCTCCTGACCTCGTGATCCGCCCGTCTCGGCCTCCCAAAGTGCTGGGATTACAGGCTTGAGCCACCGTGCCCGGCCTACTCAATTTTTTTTTTAAGAGACAAGGTCTCACTATGTTGCCCAGTCTAGTCTCAAACTCCTGGGCTCAAGTAATCATCCCACCTGGGCCTCCAAAAGTGCTGGGATTTCAGGCATGTGCCACCATGCACAGCCACCTACTTAATTTTTACTAGTACCAATACTTCCCCACTCTATTCCCTGGAACCTGGTATTCCTCCAGCCTCACTTTCATCAGCCCCAATCCTTTTCCTCACATTAGCTTCTAGTTTAGCTTCTCTTCTGCAGTTCCCAGTCACCTAGGGACTTTTCCCCATCTCTCTCTATTCCTGTTACCATTCTTTCTGTTTCATATACTGAAATACACTATTCTTCATGCTGCCTCTTTCCCCTTTACCTTCTACTCTCTGAATTCCTGAGAACCATGATGAAATAGACTTAAGGGAGAAAAAATTAGATCTGATGGTTAGAAGGGAAGATAAAAAATTATGGAGAAGGAAATGAGTGAATGTAGAAGAGTATTACAGGAATAAACCCAGGCTGAATCTCTGGCTTTTTCCTCCAGTAAAGACCTACCTAAAAAACTGTAGCAATACTACATTTTCCCTAAAAGACTATCTAATGACTATAGCTACCCACAATTTCACTACCATATCTATATCTTGGAAAAGTTGTTTTTGTCTTTTAATCACTGTTCTGTCCAAAATGTTCAAGAATTGTCATTAAGTAGACATGCCACAACTTAAATTCTCTGAGAATCCTGAAAGTCAAAAACAGGGCCTCTGATGTACCCTAGTATGTTCTCTCACCTGGCTATGGAGCGACTCTGTATCATCCCCAGAAGCACTGACTGGTTTCTCACCACTCCCCCTCTCAGTCTGAACTGTGGCATCTTGCTTTCCACAGCTCTGGTCCACTGTACTGGTCCCCTGCTCACACACATTCTTTATAGTCTGGGTTGCTGCTGAAACAGTTTCTGGGACCCTCAGGGAACACTCCATGGTTTGGACTCCTATGTTATTTTGGCTGGGCCTTTCAATCAAGGCCTTACTAGGATTTTCCTGATTAGTATTCCGTCCTTCTTTCTGGTCTTCTAGCACATCTGTCACCATTGCCTCTCCTTGAGGACTGGATGGCCCTTGTATGACCATCTTCTGGGAAGCAGGAGAAACAGGGTCCTTGACAGGACTAACGGGCTTCATAGGCTGTTGACTCTGCCTGATTGTATGGTCACCCTCCAATTTTTCTTTCTCCTCTTCTCCTTGAGAACTTGGAAAGTGGAGCAAGTTCCCCCTGAAAATGCAACATATAAAGAAGCCATGTCAATTAAGCAAGTGTATGTGTGAATGTGTGTGTGTGTGCGCGTGTGTGTGTAGTGGCAAGGGGGGAGCCATATTTTGACAATTTGAGAAATATAAGGAAGGGAGAAATTCAGGTAGTCAAGCATTATCACCTTTGGAGGCCTCTCATTATAATTTCACTCCTGTAAAAAACATAACGGTAGATTGGAATAATTCCACCATGATGATAAAAGAGTCATAAAATTTCTTCCCATCACTAGCTATGAACTCTGAAACTTGATGCAGGAAAATGAAGTAAACAAAAAGATGTAAACCTATTACTGAAGTCATAGACAATGAAGGGCAACTTAGAGATCTATTTTGAAAAAAGATCAATTAGGTCAAGATGTCTTATCTGGCCTTATGAATGGTTCTAACATTCCTTAACTGACTCCTAACATTCTAGATACTGTTTATCCCCCCGACCAATATTTTTAGGACAGAAAATCTGATTTATAAAGGATAAAACTGTAGGTAGATTCTAGTTTTGTCAGCTATACTGATATATCTACAACTAAACATTTCAGAATGAATTGTTTCTCAAAGACAGTTCTCAAGATATAGCCAATTACTTTCCATAAGTCATCCCATTTGGGTATCAGTGATTTGTTCCTTTATTCCACAAGCATTTGCTGAATGTGTCCTACAAACCACAAACCATGATTTCTGAAGTGACTACGAGCTTTCTTAAATATCCCTAACAGGCCAGGCGTGGTGGCTTACACCTGTAATCCCAGCACTTTGGGAGGCCAAGGTGGGTGGATCATGAGGTCAGGAGATCAAGATCATCCTGGCTAACACAGTGAAACCAAGTCTCTACCGAAAATACAAAAAATTAGCCGGGCGTGGTGGTGGGCGCCTGTGGTCCCAGCTACTCGGGAGGCTGAGGCAGAAGAATGGCATGAACCCACGAGGCGGAGCTTGCAGTGAGCCGAGATCGCGCCACTGCACTCCAGTCTGGGCGACAGACCGAGACTCCGTTTCAAAAAAAAAAAAAAATCCCTAACAATTCTCCAGAACAAAAACATCCAGGCTAACTCCAAGTCAACAGAAATTTGACGTTCATGTCTTATTCATTTTTATATTTAAAACACCCAACTCACAGCTTAATATAAAATAGATGCTTAATACATGTACTTTGAACAGAAGACTAAATGTTCTCTGAATCAATTAATTGTAAAATCTACTCAGATTAAATCAACATAATGCAGTTTTAGGCTCCATTACATGTACAACAGCCAGAATAAAGATAAAAGGAATCCATTCTGAACTGACCAAGCTAAGACCACATCTGGAATATCTGTTTCAGTTCTGGGCATGACAGTTTACAAAGCATAAACTGTAGACAAACCCAGAAGGTAACACGAAGGATGATAAGGGGCCTAGAAACCATGTCATATGTTGATTTAAGTATGTGGCCAGAAAAAGAGTTGGGGCTGTCTCCTATTTGACAGAAGCTCTTGTCCTTAGGATCTCAGCTTTCCTAGGTAGATACAGGAAGCAGGAAGTGCTCTTCAGGGATTGCTCTGCTCTAGATCTTGAAGGAAAAGGAAAAAAGTTTCTGAGGTTTCTATATTGTTTATCTCAGCCTACCAGAACAGGAGCTCAAAGAGGGATTTGGAATAGAGTTCTAGCCAAGAAGAGCTTAGTATATATACATTTGGTCGTTACAGTTTGTGTCCTATCCCTCAGGAACCTCAACTGAATGAAAATATATGGTCCAATGAAGAAGAAGTAAGAACATGACCACCAGGAGACACCTACCATGAGTAGCACTTACCTTTTATGAGGTTTATAAATGTTCATATATGTAAGATATTGAGCACAGCAGATAATCAATATTAGATGTTTAAGACAATGCAATTAAAGAGACTTAGTTCACCTTCAGTATCAACTAAATATTCATATTTAAATCTTTAAGACATCTAACATACCAACGGCTGAGCAAGGAGGAAAGGATTCAAAAGCCAGAAGAGCCAGGACTCGATTTTAGGAATTCAATTATTGTTGTTTCCTATCCTAAACAAGCTTATAAATTTTATCTCATGCTACAGACTAAATGTCTATGTCCTCTTCACCCCAAGACTCATATATTAAATCCTAGCCCCCAAGGTGATGGTATTAAGAGGAAGAGCCCTCATGAAGTGTCAGTGCCCTTATAAAAGAGACCTCAGAGAGCTCTCTTGCCCCCAGCTGCCATGTGAGAACAGCTGTCTACGAACCAGGAAGCAGGCCCTCACCAGACACCAAATCTGCCACTGATTTGATCTAGAACTTCTCAGCCTCCAGAAATGAGAGAAATAAATTCTTTTGTTTATAAGCTACCTGGCCTGTGGCAGCTTGTTGTAGCAGCCCAAAGAGACTAAGATACCTCAGAAGCTATTTATTCAGGTTAGAATATCTGAATGGAATTTTACTTCTACAGCAATTCAATAAATTATAAGAAGTGCCATACCTCTGTCCCTCTCCATTAGTTCCAGCTATGCAATTCTACTCTGGTCACTATATACCAGACTTAGAAACTGATGCTAAGAAAGTAAATTTTAGGCTGGGCACAGTAGCTCACGCTAGTAATCCCAGCACTTTGGGAAGCCAAGACAGGTGGATCACCTGAGGTGAGGAGTTCGAGACCTGCCTGGCCAACATGGCAAAACCCCATCTCTACTAAAAATACAAAAAAATTAGCCAGGCATGGTGGCGTACACCTGTGGTCCCAGCTACTTGGGAGGCTGAGGCAGGAGAATCCCTTGAACCTGGGAGGTGGAGGTCGCAGTGAGCCAAGATCACTCAACTACACTTCCAGCCTGGATGACAGACCAAGACTCCATCTCAAAAAAAAAAAAAAAAAAAAAAATTAATCCAAATTGAAATAGGAAAGAATACATCTCCATATTTAACAAATGTCTAACTATTCTACTCTGAGTGTAGCTATGTTTATGAGGCATCTGGAATCAAATACAGCTAGATCCCCAGGTCTCTGCTCCACCAAGGTTAAACAGTATCACCAACATCTTGGCACCTCTATTTTAAAATGCTTTAATAAAAAAGCAAGGCAATTCAATGACATCAATAAATTCAGTAATAGATGGGTCATTACTACACCACTTTTAAAATCACATGATTTCAGATCATCTGATTCCCAAGAATATCAACAAGCTCACACTTATTCAGAATGCCCATTTAAAGCATTGACATATTTATTTTAAATATTTCTTTCAATAATGAACATAGAAATTTAGAAATTATGCTACCTATTACTTTTTTTTTTTTTTGAGACAGAGTCTTGCTCTGTCACCCAGGCTGTAGTGCAGTGGCACCATCTTGGCTCACTGCAACCCCCACCTCCAGGGTTCAAGTGATTCTCATGCCTCAGACTCCAGAGTAGCTGGGACTACAAGTATGGACCACCCCACCTAGCTAATTTTTGTATTTTCAGGAGAGACGGGTTTTTACCATGTTGGCCAGGCTGGTCACTAACTCCTGGCCTCAAGTGATCACCCCTCCTCATCCTCCCAAAGTGCTGGGATTACAGGCGTGAGCCACCCCATCCAGTCTTTTTTTTTTTTTTTTTTTTTTTTTTAAAGACAGAGTCTGGCTTTGTCACCCAGGCTGGAGTGCAGTAGCACACTCTTGGCTCACTATAACCTCCACCTCCTGGGCTCAAGCCATCCTCCCACCTCAGCATCCCAAGTAGCTGGGACTACAGGGATGCACCACCAAACCTGGCTAATTTTGTACTTTTGTAGAGACGAAGTTTCACCATGATGCCCAGGCTGGTCTCCAACTCCGGAGCTCAGGACATCCACCCATCTTGGTCTATCAAAGTGCCACCTGGCTAAATCATGCTACTTATATCACTATTAGTGATATACCTACTGACAAAATATTATCACATTGTCTAATTAGAAAATCACTGAATTTTAGAGGTGAAAGATACTCATTTCATAATGAAAATACAGGTTCTTTTCCATTGCCATTACTTATTTCTCTACACTAAATATAAAAATCATATATTCCATACAAGATACTTTTTTTTTTTTTTTTTTAAAGACACGGTCTCACTCTGTTCCCCAGGCTAACGTGCAGTGGTGAGACCACAGCTCACTGCAGCCTTGACCTCCCAGGTTCAACTGATCATCCCACTTCAGTCTTCCAAGTAGCTGGGACCACAAGCGCATGCCACCACATCCAGCTTTTTTTTTTTTCTTTTTTTTCTTGGTACAAACAGGGTCTCACTATGTCACCCAGGCTCATCTCGAACTCCTGGCCTCAAGTAATCCTCATGCTTTGACCTCCAAGTGCTGGGATTACAGGGGTGAGCCATCGTGGCTGGCCGCCTCCTTAATTATTTATATAGAGAAAAAGGGCCTGTAACTCAAAACTTTTTTCCTGCCTCAGAACTGTTCTAAGAGATTATGGAGTAAATAAATTTTGGGGCTAAGCACAGTGGCTCGTATCTGTAATTCTAGCACATTGGGAAGACGAGGCAGGAGGATCACTTGAGCCCAGGAGTTTGAGACCAGCCTGGGCAACATACTGAGACCTTGTCTCTACAAAAAGTTTAAATAAAAAAAAAATTAGCCAGACACAGCAGCATATGCCTGCAGTCCTAGCTACTCAGGGGGTTGAGGCAGGAGGATTGCTTGAGCAAAATCGCTTGCACAAAAATTAGTTTGAGGCTGCTGTGAGCTACTACTGCACCACTGCACTTCAGTCTGGGTGACACAGTGAGATCCTGTCTCTAAAAAGAAAAAGAAATTACGGAAAAATTAATTCCATCAAGTCTGAAAAACTTTAAATTTGGGATGTTAAACATCTCATATTTTGCTCTGTGGGAGACTAAGGAGAAATAAAAAGTCTGTTAAAAGTAAACATGATTTCCAAAATAAGAAAAACTAATCTAAGAAATGCAGAATTACATAAATTATTTTCATAGGTAGGGCACGGTGGCTTACACTTGTATTCCTAACACTTTTGGATGCCAAGGTGGGAGGACTGCTTGATCCCAGGAGTTTGAAACCAGACTGGACAACACAGTGAGAAGCCATCTCTACAAAGAATAGAAAAATTAGCCTGTATGGTGGCATATGCTTGTGGTCCTAGCTAGTTGGGAGGCTGAAGCCCAGGAGGTAAAGGCTTCAGTGAGCCATGTTCACGCCACTTCACTCCAGCCTGGTGACAGAATGAGACCCTATCTCAAAATAAATAAATACATTTATGAAGACAGTAATTTCAAATTGATACAACTGGCAGATAAAGACAAAAATGTGTATCTATAAAATATTTAACAAAATTTCTCATGATAGCTCATGAATCCATCCAGAATACATCATAGTCCCACAAGGTATAAAAAAAAAAAAGGTAAGCTAAGCTCACAAAATAGTAGCAGTACATCTTAGTCTGTTTTCTGCTGCTATAACAGAATTCCCACTAGACTGGGAAATTTATAAAGAAAAGAGATTTACAGGATTTGGCTCATGGTTCTGAATGCTGAAAAGTCCAAGGACATGGCACCAGCATCAGATGGCCAGCTGGTGAGGGCCTTCTAGCTGCATCATAATACGATGGAAGGCATCACATGGTAAGGGTGCATGCAAGAAGGTGGAAAGAGGGCCAAACAGACCCTTCAGTCTTTTATAATTAACCCATGC
Source organism: Macaca mulatta (assembly GCF_049350105.2). Taxonomy (NCBI): domain Eukaryota; kingdom Metazoa; phylum Chordata; class Mammalia; order Primates; family Cercopithecidae; genus Macaca; species Macaca mulatta. The sequence goes on from NC_133412.1 coordinate 20,824,004, forward strand.
TCACCGTAACGGCCTTGATGCATTCATATGGGCAGTGCCCCCATGGCCTAACCTCTTTTTAGTGTGCGTGTGGTCAACTTCTGTAGCTTTATACCACTAATTACCTCTCAACACTGTTGCACTGGGGGTTAAGCTTCCAACACATGCCACATTCAAACCATAGCACAGCACATATTAGGATTTGGGCACCAACCATTTTGTGAACCAACGGAGCCCAAAAGATTCTATAAAAATAATGCTTACCTGATGGGTGCAGTGGGGGGATCCTCACTTCCAGCCTCATTCTCTTGCCTGACTTCACAGATACAGCTAAACACAGAAATGGTCTTCTGGGGACTAAGACAATATATTAAAGCAATATATTGTTAGTTTTGAAAAGAAAAGTACTTTTGGAGAGTATCCTTTTATGCACAGAGGAAATAAAATGCTTTCTCTGCATATCAAACTCCAAATCACCTTACACCAAAATGCAAATTCTCCATATTTGTTTTGAATTAGCATAATTTAAAATTCTCAAGGAAGATTTACTGGAAATAAGGTGGACAGAGAACTGTATTAAATACCATAAAGATGCAATCAGCAAAATCCAGAATGTAGAAAACTATACAACAATCTGTACCTTCAACAAATAATTTGCAAGCAAGAGGCAAAAAAAAAAAAGAAAAAAAAAAAGACTGGAGAGGTACTCTATATTTTAAAAGACTTAAAGAGACACAATCAAATGCAATATGTGGACCTTATTTAGATCTTGAGTCAAACTGTAAAACACCATTTATGAGACAATCAGAGAAATCTGAACATTGAATATTTTATTATATTAAGGAACCACTGTCAATTTTTTAAAGTATGATAATAGTAATACGGTTAAGTTTAAAATAAGAATCCTTATCTTTTGGAGACAGCACTGAAGTATTTCAGATAAAATTATATAATGCTGAAATTATCTTCAAAATAATTCAGTAGGGAGGGGGGTGCTGGAAATATAAATGAATCAAGACTGGCCATAAGAAATTTTTGCAACTGGATGATGAATACACAGCAGTCCATTATACTACTCTCTCTACTTTCGTATATGCTTGAAACCTTCTATAGTAAAATAGAGAAAAAGAAATAAAATGAGAAATAAGGTGACAGCAAGTAATCTGAACAGAGTACAGTTACTAACAACACTTAAAAGCTTCACGTAGGCTGAGCACGGGGGCTTATACCTGTAATCCTACCACTTGGGGAGGCTGAGCCAGGCGGATCACTTGAGCTTCAGGACTTAAGAGACTAGCCTGGGCAACATGACGAAACCCCATCTCTATTAAAAATACAAAAATTAGGCCGGGCGCGGTGGCTCAAGCCTGTAATCCCAGCACTTTGGGAGGCCGAGACGGGCGGATCACGAGGTCAGGAGATCGAGACCATCCTGGCTAACACGGTGAAACCCCGTCTCTACTAAAAAATACAAAAAACTAGCCGGGCGAGGTGGCGGGCGCCTGTAGTCCCAGCTACTCGGGAGGCTGAGCCAGGAGAATGGCGTAAACCCGGGAGGCGGAGCTTGCAGTGAGCCGAGATCGCGCCACTGCACTCCAGCCTGGGTGACAGAGCCAGACTCCGTCTCAAAAAAAATAAATAAAAAAAAAAAAAAAAAAAAAAAAAATACAAAAATTAGCCAGGCTTGGTGGCAGATGCCTGTAGTCCCAGCTCCTTGTGGGGTTGAGGCAGGAGACTGCTCGAGCCTGGGGGGTCAAGGCTGCAGTGAACTGTGATCGCACCACTGCACTGCAGCCTGGTTGACAAAGTGAGACCCTGTCTCAAACAAACAAACAAAAAAGCTCTACCTAAATGCAGATGAAGCAAGGACCACTTCCAATATTGTGACAGAGCTTACTTTAGATTATCTGTTAGAGTGAACCCAATGGCAAACAAGTCAAAATCTTTTTTTTTTTTTTTTTTTTTTTGAGACGGAGTCTCGCTCTGTCGCCCAGGCTGGAGTACAGTGGCCGGATCTCAGCTCACTGCAAGCTCCGCCTCCCGGGTTCACGCCATTCTCCGGCCTCAGCCTCCCGAGTAGCTGGGACTACAGGCGCCCGCCACCTCGCCCGGCTAGTTTTTTGTATTTCTTAATAGAGACGGGGTTTCACCGTGTTAGCCAGGATGGTCTCGATCTCCTGACCTCGTGATCCGCCCGTCTCGGCCTCCCAAAGTGCTGGGATTACAGGCTTGAGCCACCGCGCCCGGCCGAAGTCAAAATCTTTTTAAATTCAGATTCTTACCTAGAAAATTTTCTTCAAAACAATATCAAAAAATTCATCTCGTTCTAAGATCCACCATTCCAACCCTCTGCTCAAAGTTTCTCCTTATTTTCTCCTCTCTACTTTCTACCCTGAGGGTTCTAGAAGCTTTAGGAACATACTCTGTTCCCTCTGAATATGCATATGTACAGACTAATAACAACTTATTCCTGGCCAAAAATTCTGTTAAAGCCAAATGGACCAGATACACACTCCACTTTCTTCAGCTTCTAAGACTGCATATCATTAAAGGATTTTCAAATGAAAAAGGACTCTAAGGTACTTATCTTTCAGATTAAATATACAATAGCCTAGAGAGGAACTAATCTCCCTAAGACATAGCTAAGAACAGATCAAAAGACTTTGAAAAAGGTCAGAAACTCACAAGTGAGGAGTCACATTTAGTCCACAGGCCTCTTTTATTTGATATTTTATTTTTTAAAAATCCAGATTTCTTTTTAAAAACAAAGATGTGGCAACAATAAGTTTGCAGTCTCTCATGACGACTACTGGCTGGAGTTCAGTGGGGCACACCCCTTCACATGGACCATACATTCAGTTTGCCATTGTCCTCAACACTCTGTCTTGTACCTAGCCACTTTAGTCATTTACAGTACCCGCCTAGCCTCTAATTGAAGAATTCTTGGTGGGGCATGGTGGCTCACATCTGTAATCCTAGCACTTCGGGAAGTCAAGGCAGGCAGATCACTTGAGCCCAGGAGTTCAACACCAGCCTGGGCAACATAGTGAAATCCCCATCTCTACAAAAAATACAAAAATTAGCCAGATGAGGTGGTGCATGCCTGTAGCCCCAGCTACTCAGGTGGCTGAGGCAGGAGGATCGCTGGAGCTCAGGATGTTGAGGTCACAGTGAGCCATGACCACACCACTGTCCTCTAGCCTTGGCAACACAGCAAGATTCTGTCTCAAAAAAGAAAATAAAAAAAGAATTCTTGCCTATATTTCACCAACTGCTGTTAGTGTTCTCGTGCTTGATGACATGCCAGACACAAATGAAACAATTGTACCCTCACAGCCACCAGATGGCAAAGCTTACCAACCAAAACCTCAGTATGGGGTCATACTCGTCCTCAAAGCATTACAACATTCATGACAAAGCAAAAATAACCACTCAACATAGTAGTTAATTTGGCAGGCAGAAGAGAAAATGACCTGAGGCTGCAGCTGAGTATGCGATTACAGAAGGAACAAGATCTGTAGCTATCTCGTTAATCCTTCTTTTTCTCATCAATTGGAACAACAATCCTGAGATTGTGGAGACTATTGTCTCAGCAACAGAAAAAAGTGGGGAGAGGAACTCTCACATCAACAAAAGAAAAGACATTTCAATTATCTTAGTTCTAGGTGTAGAAAAAAGCTTCACTGTACTTAAAAAAGTATTAATTAAAAAGTCTATGATCCCTTCAAAACACTGCTAAATCCTTTATGGAAGAGGCTCATTTTAACTTTCTTATTTTAACTTTTTCCCTTTGTTGATAAACCATCTACCCTCATTACCAGTAGCTGCGTATTAAACTCTAAATAGCATCCAGCTTTGGTTACCTGGCAACAGACTCAGCAACAGCAGTAGATCCATTTTTTCTTTCACCAGTTGCAGGCTCTGAATAAAGAAAAAAAACAAGGAGAGAAAGGAAAGAGAAACAGAATTTAGTTAGTATCACACCTAAAACCTTCACTCTGCTCTACTAGTATTTGCAACAAATAACAAAAATAAAAATAAGTAAAACTAGTAAGTGTAAACAAACAAACATTTCTTGTAATTTTATTTATTTTTTTGAGACAGTCTCGCTCTATCGCCCAAGCTGGAGTGCAGTGGCATGATCTCAGTTCACTGCAACCTCCGCCTCCCAGGTTCAAGCAGTTCTCGTGCCTCAGCCTCCCGAGTAGCTGGGACTACAGGCATGTGTCACCACGTCCAGCTAATTTTTTGTATTTTTTAGCAAAGACAGGGTTTTGCCATGTTTCCCAGGCTGGTCTCGAACTCCTGAAATCAAGTGATCTGCCAGATTCCTTGTTTTTTGCTTGTTTTAAGACGGAGTCTCACTCTGTCACCCAGGCTGCAGTGCAGGCCAGATTTCTTGTAATTTAATGGTATAAGTTTTTCTCACTTCCACCAATCACTTTTCTTTCAAACTTCCTATAAAAGAGTAATAAGTTTGGCAAGAAATACAATATAATGAATAACTTTTTTCTTTCTTTCTTTTTTTTTTTTTTGGAGACAGGGTCTTACTCTGTTGCCCAAGCTAGAGTGCAGTGGTATAATCTTGACTTGCTGCAACCTGTGTCTCCTGGGTTCAAGCGATTCTCGTGCCTCACCCTCCCGAGTAACTGGGATCACAGGCATGCACCACCACACCCAGTTAATTTTTGTATTTTTAGTAGAGATAGGGTTTCACCATGTTGACCAGGCTGGTCTCAAACTTCCAACCTCAGGTGATCCACCTGCCTCAGGTTCCCAAAGTGCTGGGATTACACATATGAGCTACCACACCCAGCCCTTAGCAGTAACATTCTTTTTTTTTTTTTTGAGACACAGTCTCACTCTGTCTCTCAGGCTGGAGTGCAGTGGCATGATCTTGGCTCACTGCAACCTCCGCCTCTCAGGTTCAAGAGATTCTGCTGCCTTAGCCTCCCGAGTAGCTGGGATTACAGGTGCCCACCACCATGCCCGGCTAATTTTTATATTTTTAGTAGAGATGGGGTTTCACCATCTTGACCAGGCTGGTCTCAAACTCCTGACCTCATGTGATCCACCTGCCTTGGCCTCCCAAAGTGCTGGGATTACAGCCATGAGCCACCGCGCCTGGCCAGCAGTAACATTCTTAAATGAAAATTAAACTTATGAATCCCAATTCATCTCTGCCCATATAAGAAGTTAAAAAATTATGTAATAATATAAAATTAAAAACCAAAAATTTTTTTTTTAATTTATATATTAAAAACAAATTAAAAATGAAAGAACTTAATAAACTATGTAGAAAATATTTTAGGTTGATGAACTAATTTTAAATCGTTTTTAGAGCACCCACAAATAGAAGGTACCCAAGTTCTTCCCAAAGTGCTTTAGGACAGAAACTTGAAAAATAAAGGGTGGCCAGGCACCGTGGCTCATGTATGTAATCCCAATACTTTGAGAGGCCAAGGCAGAAGGATTGCTTGAGCCCAGGAGTTCAACACCAGGCTGGCTAACATGGCAAAATTCCACCTCTATAATAAACACAAAAATTAACCAGACATGGGTGGTGGCGTGCTTGTAGTCCCAGCTACTCAGGGGGCTAAGGTGGGAGGGTCGCTTGAGCCTGGGAGATGGAGGTTGCAGCGAGCCGAGGTCACCCCACTGCACTCCAGCCTGGGTGACAAAGAGAAGCCCTGTCTCAAAAAAAAAAAAAAAAAAAAGAAACAAAAAGGACATTTTCAAGAATATATAGCAACAAATTAAAGGTTATACTGAAAAGAATCCCATATTCTTACAACAATGTCACTAATTTCAAGGGATTAAAATATGTTCATTTAAAATTTATACCAGCCTTAGAGAAAACAACCCTTAAATGTTTTTAACATATTTACAAAATATTCATGACCCAACATAATCTAAACAGTCATCGGTGAGGCAGCTGAAGTTCAGTTGGAGCCCTGGCTCTAAAACAGAAATCTGGCTCACACCCTGGCTACTGCACTTAATAGTCCAACCTAGGAGTAAACTACTTTGTCATTTTCAGTCTCAGTTTCCTCCTCTATAAGATAAAAACACAACAAATCTCAAAAGTTTGTTGTGAGGATGAAATGATGTAAGTAACACTGAATATAGTCCTTGATACTATGCTCCTGGTATTAGGAAAGGTAGTAAAATTTACTGATAATAATCATCCTTAACACTTAGCTAGTTATAATTTCAGATCCAAAGGTAAAGTAAGATTTAAGGCTATCAATACTCTCTCTTGACAAACCCTTTTAAAAATTTTTATTTTTTTGAGATGAGATCTCACTATGTTGCCCAGGCTGGTCTTGTACTTCTGGGTTTAAGCACACCTCCCACCTCAGCCTCTGGCATTGCTGGGATTATAGGAGCGCACCAACCACCATGCCTGGCAACAAGCTCTTATTTATTCCAGAGATGATGATAGTAAGAATGGAACCATGTAATACTTTAACTCAGTCTACTGAGTTGCTAAGATTCAAATCAGTAAGTACCACAACATTTAAGATTTGGAATCAGACTTCCTGGATTTGTGTCCAGGATACTCCATCTACTAGCTATGTCTAGCGAAGGTGCTCAACCATCCTGTACCTCAGTTTCCTCATCTGTAAAAGGAGGATAATAATAGGATCTAGTTCATAGGCTTGTTATAAGATTTAATGAGCTATACATGTGAAGTGCCTGGCATACAGTAAGAGCTAAAAATGTATTAGCTAAAATTACCTTTCTCTGGTCTCAGGGAAGGAGAAGTCCTGCTTATCCAACCTATTCTGTGTAGTCTTCAATAGCCTCCCTTCCCAACTTCTTCAGGGCCTTAATTAATCAACTGTTTCTCCCAATTCCCTCGTCTTTAATCTATGCCTCCCTTTTTTGGGTCCTTCCTCAACCCATTTATGCTGGAGGTTGCAAATTTTTTTTGGTGAAAAATCAGACTTTGGTGATGACATTGAGCAGTAGGATATAAATAACTCCCACAAGCTTAACGTTCCAATAGTGGAACATTAGGCATAAGTGGGTTAAAATCTATAAACCTGCTCAGGCCTCTCCTAGCCTAAAAATAACAAATCTTCTCTCAACCCTGCATTTACCTCTAACTCACCATATTTTCTCTTCTTCTCTCACATAAACTTCTCAAAAGTAGAGAGTACATGTGCAGCCTCATCTCCTCTTCCTCATCCTTCCTCAATTACTTTCAGTATAGCTCCCACCCCAACTGCTACACTGAAATGGCTCTTGCTAGAGTCACCAAATGGATCCTAATTCCCAAAGTCAAAGTATATTTTCAGACACATCTTACTACACTTGCTCCCGTGCCTGACATTATCTTCTTGTAATTCTCCTCTCCATAGGCTTCCATGGCTTCATACACCCTCCTAGTTCTCCTTCTCTCTGAACGTTCCTTTATAATCTCATTTATGAGATTTCTTCCTCTTCTAATCCTCCTTAAACAGCTTTTACAAACTACCTGAAATGAAAAAATTATAAGCCTCAGAGTTAGGTCTGACTCAAATTCCAACTAGCACCAATTATTGTGACCTTAGACATGGAACTTAAAAACCTCTCTTACTCTGTTTTCTCATCAATAAAATGAAAATGCAGATACCTACTTGGGAGTACTATTACGGAAATGAGATGATACAGTATATGTGAAGAGTCATTCTCTATTTTTTTCTCCCCCTTGCTTCCATATTCATCTGGAGCCATGGTTCTGCCTACTCACCCCTCAAATTCATCCCTCATCTCCAGTCCCACTACCAATGACCTCACTTGCTGGTTAAAGACTGGGTAGAATTTACCAGGTAGGAGAACAGAATATGGAAAATGCAAGGAAAGGAACCATCATGCACAAAGGCACAAGGTTTTGAAAGACTCAGCTGACGCTTCTTTTAAAGGCAAATCTGATCATATTACTCCCTTGCCTAAAATTCTTCGGCTTCTCAGCATGAAGTAAAAAGCCTTTCAGCATCTGGTCCCTACTTTGCATCCCTCCCTTGTATCTTCTCTTTATTCTAGCCCTACCAAACAACTTCTAATTCATGTGAGAAAGCATCAACATTAATCTGCAATGTGAATCCACAGTCCTAAAGTTTTCTACCCTATTCTGAAGTCTTTCTGAATAGGGAAACCAATTACATAGAAACAGACTTAATAGAAACAAGCTATAACATGGAGATTATAAAAGAGTATCTTTAGCAACATGACAGGCTGGCCAAAAGCAAAGAATTAAATCTATGGGTGTAAGACTTTACGAATACATTTATAAATATAAAAGTATCAATTATTGTAACTAGATTATAATCAATATTCCCCATATGATCTGCAGGTACTAATTAACCAAGATTAACATAAAACTTACTTTCCAGGTTGAACTGCAAAGACTCTTCACTCGCCTCAGTCTCAGGACTAACCAGTTTCATTCTTAGACATAATTTATCATCCATGTCTGGGGCAGCCCCAGAATCCCCTTTATCACTCCCAAGTATGGGATCATGGGTCTCCACCATGCTTTCAGACATGACATCACTGGCTGCTATGGTGCTTTCTGGATAGTTGCTAATACCTGAAAGAAGGGAGGCAGGGAGGAAGAAAAAAAGAACACTAAAATACAAAAACAAAAAACAGCAATTCAAGGTCATCAATTTGCCTGTTTGGCTCCACAGCTCTGCAGGATTGAAGGAGGTTCCTAGGATAGATCCCTGTCATAAGTATCAACAACTACGAACTAGTATTGACACCTGGTCTTAAGAGGAGCAACAGGATTCAGTTCCACTTCTGCATCTGGACAAAGGATGCTGCATGAGCCCTCAGCCAACCCACATCTGCCAGCATCAGGCATAGGTAGCAGGAGACTCCAGACGGCATGATTGTTACCTCCCAGCACTGACTAGAGAAAACAAATAGGTTAATGTAGAAGACTACTGGCTGCTTCAGGGAAGGAGGATCTAAGTTTTCTTGCCCTGTCAAGCAGCAGACTGATTAATTAGCCAAGGTATTGAATAAATAGTACTTCTACCCTACTTCCTGTTCCTTCCTTGTAAAACAGCTTTATCACTACTTAGCAGTCAGATTCTACTGCTTTGCAAGTAATAAGAGAAAATCCTTTTAAGTATTCTCTTTCTTTCTTACTTCCCTCCACCCTTTCTTTCCTTCCTCTCTTTACCCCTCATCTCCTAATAGTAAAATCACAGAACCAGACTTCATAACCCTATTCTCCCTAAAACAAAAATCAACCTTACCAGCCAGGCCCAACTCCTCAGATCTAAAGTATCACTTGTGTAAAGAATGATATCTCAGAAATTCTGCCTTAAACATCGTTACTTTTTATTCACTCACCAATAGGAGTACTGTGTCTCTTGGGCTCCAATTTTAGGTGCCCAATAAGAGGTGGGGTTGCACCAGTCAATGGTGGGATGATATCACCTTCTTTAGGCAAAGTGAAATGAAATGGGGTTTCTGAAAGAAAAAAAAAAAAGAAAAGAAAAAAGAAAGAAAAAATGATTTAAAAAAAAAAAAAACAGAGGTATAAAATAAGCAAAAATAATGAGACCTGCAAGAAATATTTCAATTACTTTTTTCCTTTGCTCTCAAATTCTGTCTCATTCCCACCACCCTCACCAGGCCTCCTGACTAGCTCCCTTCTATTGTCTCTGCTCTCTTCACAGTCAACAACTATAGTACTGACACAAAGTAGACAACTAGAGGACAGGCAAATAAGGAAAGCCCAAAGTCTGCAGGACCTGAGGAACCTGGAGTCAAAAGGAACCCAAACATTTGAGCTCCAAGACAGTACATCAGGGGATATTTAGCAATACAAATTTGGACAGTTTCAAATCAGAACAACATAATTTTGTGCAATGCTAACCTAAGGAGTTTGTTTATATGCCTTAATGGTCTGTAGGATTCTCCAAAGCAAAGTCAGAAATTAATACTTACAATGTACAATCTAATCAAAGAGATGACAGAGGATCTCACAGGTTAAAGGACTTCAAGATACTGACTGGTTCTAGCATAGAAATCTAAGGGTTTCATGGTTCAGCAGTACTGACCAGCATTTGCTCTAGGCCAAAGTGTAATGTTCATACCTAAATCTCTGCACAACAGTAAATCCCTCATATATAAGCATCACCAGTGTACACATTTTAGTTATTAAATTATTATAAATAGAAAATATTTGTCAAGACATAAAGCTACCTTCTACCTACGTCTCAGTTCCAAATTTTTGCTAATCAGAACTAGAAAACTGTCAAAAAATCACATTTTCTAAATTCCTAATTTATCTCTTTTAATAAAATGATACATTTGGGAGAAAGTAAGAACTGTGCCAGACTGCCCTCTTAAAACTAATGAAAATTTCTTCTTACTTTCCTGGGATGGCTCAAATTAACTATAATCTGGCATACTCAGACACTACTACTTATGAAAGTAGTTTGTTTCTTTCATCTTTTTCCACTCCTATCTTTAATAGCAAGCACCGTGATAATTTTTTCCTTTAAAACAAAACAAAACAAAAATCTCTTACATCTACATGTAAGAGAAAATGAATTAGTAATCTGAGGAGATAAACAGAGAAAAAGAAATGGTCTTTAGAAATAAAGGATTAAAGTACATATGCTCAGCTAAAGAAACTGTAAAGAGGGGCCAGGTACCATGGCTCACACCTGTAATCCCAGCACTTTGGGAGGCCAAGGCGGATGGATCACTTGAGGTCAGGAGTTCGAGACCAGCCTGGCCAAAATAAGGAAACCCCGTCTCCACTAAAAATACAAAAATTAGTTGGGCGTAGTGGCAGGTGCCTGTAATCCCAATTACTCGGGAGGCTGAGGCAGGAGAATTGCTTGAACCTGGGAGGCGAAGGTTGCAGTAAGCCAAGGTGGTGCCACTGCACTACAGCCTGGATGACAGAGTGAGACCCTGCCTCAAAACAAAAACAAAAACAAAAACAAAAAACCTGTAAACAGTATGAATGAAGAATCTCAACATTACATCTAACTGGCAAAGACATCCACCATAGTTACAGAAAAAAGAGAAATGGGTCAGGTAGATAAGCATTCATTCTGCGGTAGCCCCTTATAAAGCAAGTTGTTCTAATAAAGAACTTAGAAGAGATACAGAAACTTAAAAAACACCTTGCAAAGCCTCATACATTCCAGACTTCTGAAAATGTGCGTGAAATCTTTAAGCAGACCTTTCTATGTGACATATTATATTATGCAAATACTATACGCAAGCATTAATTGCTGAAAATATATCCCTGTAACGAGGTTTCCTTTGCACAGTATTACATAAAACTTATGAAAAGTAATTGTAGCACCATTTATCTAACTGCATTACTATAACCTAATGGAAAACTGAGACTTTTACAGGCCCTAGGGACAGCACTGCCACTACTCTCCTCAGGTCTCCAATGCCTCATTCCTGGGTTATTACCATAGCCTATCAATCACTTCCTCTGCCTAAAGTCTCCCACTCTCCCTAACCCCCATTCTCTCTGCACACTGTAACCAAAGCAGCCTTCCTAGAAAACATGGCTTTGTTAGCTCCTGGTCAAAAACCTCCAAGGTTTTCACTAGAAGACAAATTCCTAACTCTACAGTCAGCATTCAACTAACTAGTAGCAGCCTATATCTCCAGTTTTTCTTTAATTATTCACGTTCATAAAGCTTCTATTCAATGTCCTCCAAACGTTTCCCATTTCTATGCTTTTGTTCCTTCATCTGGAAAACACCACCAATCTACTCAAATTATTGCCAAATCCTTAAAATTACATTTGCTGGCATAGTTTATCCTTTTAGATTTATGGAATTTTCCACATATTCCATTATTTCTCTAACATTTAGCACTCCTACATTATTTAAATTATCAAACCCTTCTTGTTTTTCCAGATAATCATGGGCTATCATGTTGTATGTCAGCATACCAAACAATGAAGAAGGATACAAAGGAGGAAAAAGGAAACTCAATACTAATTTTGAAACCACCTGAGTGGGAGTATGTCCTTTAAGGACTTTAGAGAATAACTCCAAAGCAGTATTTAAAACTCTAAATGTTAAGAAGGTCTCTCTTAATTTTCTGTTACAGTTTTAAACCCATTTTTCTTCTTTGTTCTTAAAAGAACTGGTTACATCTAAGAATTGATTAAAAGCCATCTAGTTAAAAATGTAAGAATTTATATATCAGGCGATATCATGCATGAACAGTCTACCCTAAAAGTCTGCCTCTGACATTAATAGCCAATTAAGATGGCATTTTATCAAGTAAGCCAATAAAGGTTATAACTAGAGCCTAAAACACATCTAGCTGCCCTGATCATTATTAACTATTACAGACTATTACTTATGGATTTAATTAAAGACTTACTGAACTCATTACAGTTTTTCACATCATCAACCCACCAAATATTTGTTCTGTGTTGAATAAGATTGGGTTTCCAAGCACCATCTTGCTTTTTTTCGAGTTTAAGAGGAACTCTCCATAGACAGATACTTGAAGAAGTCTCCAAACTGCTAACAGTGATAAGTTATCTATAAATGGAGACATTTAAAGTAATTCTCTCTCTCCCTCTCTGTACTCACTCTCTCTTTTCCTTCCAACTCCCTCTCCCCACACCCTCCCCATTCACAATCTCTACTTTGTATTGTTTGAATGTTTTTCAAAATTAAGCATGCATTATTTATGTATTTATTTATTTACTTATTTATTTGAGACAGGGTCTCACTCTGTCGCGCAGGCTAAAGTGCAGGGGTGCAATCTCAGCTCACTGCAACCTCCGCCTCCCGGGTTCAAGTGATTCTCATGCCTCAGCCTCCTGAGTAGCTGGAATTACGCGTGCATACCACCATGCCTGGCCAAGCATCTATCTTTTTAAAAAATCAATAAATCTATTAACAACAAAAAAGTGCTCTTCTTAGTAGATGAACAAATGCAAAACTCTCCCAATTCATAGTTTTCATTCTGTCTTTTCAGACTGAAGAACCGTTACTTTTTAGATTACTATCATTTAAATTTGGCCAGGCCCAGTAGCTCATACCTGTAATCCCAGCACTTTGGGAGGCCAAGGCAGGTGGATTACTTGAGGCCAGGAGTTCGAGACCAGCCTGGCCAACATGGCAAAATCCTGTCTCTACTAAAAATACAAAAATTAGCCAGGCATGGTGGCACATGCCTGTAATTCCAGCTACTCAGGAGGCTGAGGCACAAGAATCATTTGAACCCGGGAGGTGGAGGTTGCAGTGAGCCAAGATCATGTCACTGCACTCCAGTCTGGGCAACAGAGCAAGACTCTGTTCCAAAAAAATAAAAATAAAAATAAAAATAAAATTAGTCTCTCAACATTTAGCAACTAAACAACTATATTTTTAAGTATAAAATAATATTTTTCTGTTCTTTTTGCAATGCTCTTCTGAATGATTTATACAATTCTCTAAGTTAAAAACTATTATTCTCGGTTGAGCACGGTGGCTCATACCTGTAATCCTGGCACTCTGGGAGGCCAAGGTGGGTGGATTGCCTGAATCCAAGAATTTGAGATCAGCCTGGGCAACATGGCAAAACCCTGTCTCTACAAAAAATTAGCCAAGCATGCTGGTATACGCCTGTAGATACCAGCTTCTTGGGGTGGGGGGCTGAGGTGAGAGGATCACTTGAGCCCGGGAGGTCAAGGCTGTAGTGAGCACTGATGGTGCCACTGCACTCCAGCCTGGGCAACAGAGTGAGATAATGGCTCAAAAAAAAAAAAAAAGACAAAAAGCTATTATTCTCCCTTCATGTTCTAATTTATAGTTAAAATTATTTTTATTTCTTTAACTTCTCCTCATAAATACTATTTTCCAGCCACTGTCTTCATTGCTTTTTGTTTGCCCAAGAACTAAAATCATGAAATAAACACAAAAGCACTAGCATTTTCAATAATCTGGATAGTAATAATATTAATAAAATAGTAAGTTTTACTATGACAAAAAAAGCTGACTCTGCCAATTAACAATGTAAACAAGAATTCATGAAGGATAATATTAAAATAATAGAATATCTCAATGCTTTAGAAGCTTCTTTTGCATATAACTTAAAAGTACTCCAAAATAACTACATTAAAACAATCAACAAGACCTGATATTTTGTTGGCACAGGTCATTAGCAGCATTTAAATGTAATACAATTACCAAAATACTCTATTACAGAATTTTAGATTATTCACTTTATTCTTCACTACAGCTCTTCAAAATCAAATAAACTGTATTAAGTCTTAGTTTTTCAGCAAGAAAAAGCACAGCCAGGATCAGGAGACCTAGGTTCTAGTCCCACCTCTATCATTAACTAGCCAAAAGACGTTAAAAAGACACTAAATCCAATAACCCCTCATTTCCTTTTCAGCTCTAACATTTCTTATTCTCAAGATTTTAAAAAGTGCTAAATATAAAAGCTAATAAATAGGGACAACTTTTTTTTTGAGGCAGAGTCTCGTCCTGTCACCTAGGCTGGAATGCAGCAGTGCAATCTCGGCTTCTCGTGCCTCAGCCTCCAGAGTAGCTGGGATTACAGGCGCCCGTCATCATTCCAGGCTAATTTTTGTATTTTTAGTAGAGATGGGGTTTCACCATGTTAGCAAGAGAAGTACTAACCCCGTCTCTACTAAAAATACAAAAATTAGCTGGGCATGGTAGCATGCACCTGCATGTTACTCAGGAGGCTGAGGCAGGAGAATCGCTTGAACCTGGCAGGCAGACGTTTCAGTGAGCCGAGATTGTGCCACTGCACTCTAGTCTGGCAACAGAGCAAGACTCCATCTCAAAAAAGAAAAAAGGGACTGTTCTAGGCAAACCAAAAAATATGGTCACTATCATATATAAACTTGCCAAATACTGTTTTTTCATTTCATCCTAGAAACTTGTTTTCTTAAGTTTGTGTCTTGTTCTTACTTTGTTTTTGGAGCTTGTTTTGATTTTACATTATATTAACTCTTTTTTTTTTTTTTGAGACAGAGTTTCACTCTGTTGCCCAGGCTGGAATGCAGTGGCTCAATCTCAGCTCACTGCAAGCTCCACCTCCCAGGTTCACGCCACTCTCCTGCCTCAGCCTCCGGAGTAGCTAGGACTACAGGTACCCGCCACAACACCCGGCTAATTTTTTGTATTTTTAGTAGAGACAGGGTTTCACCGTGTTAGCCAGGATGGTATCGATCTCCTGACCTCGTGATCCGCCCACCTGGGCTTCCCAACGTACTGGGATTATAGGCGTGAGCCACCGTGCCTGGCCCTTTTTTTTTTTTTTTTTTTTTTTTTGAGACAGAGTTTGCTCTTGTTGCCCAGGCTGGATGGAGTGCAATGGCGCGATCTCGGCTCATTGCAACCTCCACCTCTCGGGTTCAAGTGATTCTCCTGTCTCAGCCTCCCGAGTAGCTGGGATTACAGGTGCCTGCCAACACATCTGGCTAATTTTGTGTTTTTAGTAAAGACAGGGTTTATCCAAGTTGGTCAGGCTAGTCTCAAACTTCTGACCTTATGTGATCTGCCAGCCTCCGCCTCCCAAAGTGCTGGGATTACAGGCGTGAGCCACCACGCCTGGCCTACATTATACTAACTCTAAGGATTCACAAAGATTGAATTATTTTCAGCTAATGTCATACTCTACAAATTATTTTATTTTTGGGAAACAGAGTCTCACTCTGCCGCCCAGGTTCCAGCACAGTGGCATGATCTCGGCTCACTGCAACCTCTGCCTCTCAGGTTCAAGCGATTCTCGTGCCTCAGCCTCCCAAGTAGCTGGAACTACCGGTACACATGACACCACACCTGGCTAATTTTTTGTATTTTAGTAGAGATGGGTTTCACCATGTTACCCAAGATGGTCTCAAACTCCTGAGCTTAGGTAATCCGCCCACCTTGGCCTCCCAAAGCGTTAGGATTACAGGCGTGAGCCACTGCACCCAGCCTACAAATACTTAGAAAGTAATCTATGTTTTCATGCTAAATTTCATAAAATAAAGAACAAGAACTAATACATTTTCCAGTTTCAGGTTTAAGAGACTTGTATTTTTTGAACCAAGTTTAGAAACTTTACTTAATGCCCATAAAATGGAAATAACTAATTAACAGGATACTCATCAACAGTTCTTAATGTGATTTGACCACATACAGTTAATCAAAAAAGATCCTTCTATTTCAAGGCAACTGTCAAAATCTATACACACAGAGCAAGGATACAATCTAAGTCGAAAAAAACAGATTGGCACAATTTCTAAATATTTTTTACCAAGTAGTCCTAAGTTATAAAGCTGATAAACCTCAAATATC
The DNA here is from genome assembly GCF_049350105.2 of Macaca mulatta. Classification (NCBI taxonomy): domain Eukaryota; kingdom Metazoa; phylum Chordata; class Mammalia; order Primates; family Cercopithecidae; genus Macaca; species Macaca mulatta. The sequence continues at coordinate 20,840,287 of NC_133412.1, forward strand.
TCTAATTGCACAAATACTTACAGCTATTAAAAAAATACAATCCAGGCTGGGTGTGGTGGCTCATCCCTGTAATCCCAGCACTTTGAAAGGCCAAGGCAGGTGGATCACTTGAGTCAGGAGTTCGAGACTCGCCTGGCTAACATGGTGAAACCCCACCTCTACTAAAAATACACAAAAATTAGCCAGACAGTGGCATGCATCTATAGTCCCAGGTACTTGGGAGACTGAGGCACGAGAAATCACTTGAACCCGGGAGGTGGAGGTTGCAGGGAGCTGAGACCGCACCACTAGCGGTACTCTAGCCTGGGCAACAGAGCAGGACTCCATCTCAAAAAAAAAAAAAGCAATCCAAAAAATTTAATTTCCCAATTATTATTGGTTGTTCATAAACATAAAGATAATGTTCACTCCTGACATAAGCATGCAGTTCTCGCCAACTTTCCATTCCAAATTATAATGTAGGTGGAGACAGAATAATCTACAATCACACTCACCACTAGAACTTTCACAGAAGCTTTGTGAGGCATGGGCAGAGGGCTTCCCCAGCTTCTGGGCCTCTGCACCTGAGCTTAGCTGCTTTGCATTAGCCATTTTTAAGTCTTCTGTTAACAAATTATTTGTTTTCTCCTGAGTTTGGGGCTGCCGCAACTCCTGGTCAAGTCTCAGAGGATCATCTGCTCTAACTAAAGGTAAGGGAGGCTGTGAAGAGTCTTCCTCTACAGGTTCTGCTTCTGCAGTCCCTGATTTCAGAACTCCTTCATATTCTACACTCTTTTCTTCCTTGGTATCTAATCTATTCTCAGCACATGGTTCTATTTCTGGAGCAACATCCTCCCATGACTGGGAATCTGAGCACTTCTCCACTCCCTCCAAAGGTTCACAAGAAACATCAACTCTAGGAGATGGCTCTTTCACATCTACAATGACAACACTGGAGTCCTCTGAAGTAGCTTCTTCCCAAGCTTCCTGATCCTTATGTTCCAATTCTTGGTCAAGTATCGCCAACTTTTGAGGGGAATCAATACTAATCACACTGGTTTCAACTTCCATAGCTTCTGAGCATTCTTTTTTGGGGCTTTCCTTTTGAAGACACAACCCTTGGGACTGAGTTTCAGTCAGAGAAAGGTGCAATGGGACACTCTCCATATTTTCTTCTTTAAGTTCCTCTCCTTGACTTTCACAAGGTGTCTCAGGGATTTCTTCCACCTCAGACCCTGAAGACCCCTCCTCTGGATGGTGTTCTTTAATTTCCATAGCTTCCTCCTGATCTAACACACTGGAGAGTGCCTCAGATCGAGTAGCTGGTGAAGGAACTGCCTGACTCCCCGAATCACAAGTGAGATCAATACAAACATCTTCCGCTACCGTTTCTTCTCTGCCCTTGCAACCAGTGGCTAAAATACTAATGTCATCCCTGGTGTCTGTGTCATCTCCCTTTGTTTTGTCATCATTCTGACTCAGTTGTACTTCACCATCCTGTGCTGGATTCATCAAGATACTATCATTTTCAGCAGGAATAAATTTAGAATTGAGAACTGGAGACATGGGTTCCGTATCCTCAATCTGTGTGTTTTCTCCATCTTCATCGATCCTGTGAGAACTCAAGCTCTCCATCTTTGGGGACTGACTATATTCACTTGTAGAAAGCATCAATTTGCAAGAATCCCCTGTCAAAGATAGCCCAAGATCCTCGGGGGAATTCTTTGGTTCAATCTCCGAAGTTTTAGAACATTCAACTGTCAAAGATGAACTATGCAAATCTCCATCTTTCTTCCCATCGTTTGATTGTTCTTCCAGACTTGGGGAGGGAATAAAAATGTCCTAAGGAAGAATAAAAAGACACAAATCGTAATTTATACATGATCATACATCTTTTATATCTAATCCCTGGATTCATATAAAATTTCTAAATCAAGTCAAATTTCTAAATCAAATTTTTAAATTCATATAAAATTTCTACATCAAATTTAAGAATTAAAGAACTCTAGGATAGCCAAGAGCAGTGGCACATGCTCCAGCCCATTTCAATTCTCACAAAGTGGGAATACATACTCATTTTACTTCACGATTTCAAAATATGCTAGCATTCAACACAGTGAAACCCCGTCTCTACTAAAAATACAAAAAATCAGCTAGGCGTGGCGGCGGGCACCTGTAATCCCAGCTACTTGGGAGGTTGAGGCAGGAGAATCACTTGAACCTGGGAGGCTGAGGTTGCAGTAAGCCGAGATTGCACCACTGCACTCCAGCCTGGGTGAGAGAGTAAGACTCCATCTCAAAAAAAAGAAAAAAAAAAAAAGCTAGCGTTCATAAAGCAGATATTAAAATCCAGTGGCCAGGTGCAGTAGCTCACACCTATTATCCCAGCATTTTGGGAGGCCAAGGCAGGTAGATCCTGAGGTCAGGAGTTCGAGACCAGCCTGGCCAACATGGTGAAACCGTGTCTCTACCAAAAATACAAGAATTAGCTGGGTGGGGTGGTGCATGGCTGTAATCCCAGCTACTCAAGAAACTGAGGCAGAAGAATGGCTTGAACCAGGGAGGCAGAGGTTGCAGTGAGCCAAGATCATGTCATTGCACTCCAATCTGGACGACAGAGCAAGACTCCATCTCAAAAAATAATAATAATAATAATAATAATTAATAAATAAAATAAAATCCAAAGGTTAAAATATCAATAGTCTACAGAGAAATACAAATTAAAATCACAATGAAATGCCACTACACGCAACAAAAGCAACTAACATAGGCCAGGCGTGGTGGCTCACGCCTGTAATCCCAGCAATTTGGAAGGCCAAGGCAGGCAGATCACCTGACGTCAGGAGTTCGAGACCAGCCTGGCCAACATGGTGAAACCCCATCTCTACTAAAAATACAAAAATTAGCCAGGCGTGGTGGCGAGCACCTGTAGTCCCAGCTACTCGCAAGGCTGAGGCAGGAGAATCACTTGAACCCAGGAGGCAGAAGTTGCAGTGAGCTGAGATCGTGACATTGCACTCCAGCCTGGGCGACAGAGCAAAACTCTGTCTCAAAAAAAAAAAAGCAAACTAACGTTAAAATAGTTCACAAAACAGCCAGGCATCATGGCTCAGCCAGGTGTGGTGGCTCACGCCTGTAATCCCAGCACTTTGGGAGGTTGAGGTGGGAAAACTGCTTGAGTCCAGGAGTTCAAGACCAGCCTGGGCAACGTGGCTTAGACCCCATGTCTACAGAAACTTTAAAAATTAGCCAGGCATGGTATTGTGCCCCTACAGTCCCAGCTACTTGGGAGGCTGAGGCAGAAGGATCACTTGAGCCACAGAAGTCCAGGCTGCAGTGAGCTATGATTGTGCCACTGCACACTAGCCTGGGAGACAGAGAAAGGCTCTGTCTCAAAAAAAGAGGAAAAAAAGGGCTCACAAAACCAAGGATTAGCAACGATGGCGAACAACTGCAACTCTCGTACATTGCTGCTGGGAATGCAAAATGTTACACTCACTTTGGAAAAACAGTATGGCAGTATCTTAGAAACATTCATTACTATATAACCTAGGCATTCTACTTGTAGGCATTTACCTAAGAAAAATAAAAATATGTGCCCACAGAAAAGATGGGCATCCAAATGATCATAGAACTATTATTCATAAGATGTGCATGCTGGCCAGGCACGGTGGCTCACATTTGTATTCTCAACACTTTGGGAGGTCAAGGCAGGCAGATCTCTTGAGGCCAGGAGTTTGAGGCCAGCCTGGCCAACATGGTGAAACCCCGTCCCTACTAAAAATATAAAAATTAGCTGGGCATAGTGGTGCACACCTATGATCCCAGCTACCCAGAGGCTGAGGCACGAGAATTGCTTGAACTCAGGAGGCAGAGGTTGCAGTGAGGCAAAATCACGCCACTACACTCCAGCCTAGGCAACAGAGCAAGATTCTGTCTCCAAAAAAAAGATGTGCAAAAGATCATAGGATTATTATTCATAAATTCATGGGGAATTATTCATATATTCACTCATATAATGGTCATATATTAATTATAATTGACTAGATTATTCAAAATAACCAAAAACTAGAACCAAATGTCCTATCAATTGGTGAATGAACAAACAAATTGTGGATACACATATTATGGAACACTATCCAACAATATAAATGCAATAAAATATGAATACGTATAATACAAGCAAATCTCAAAAATATGCTAAGTAAAAGAGCTCAAAAATAAAAGACCATACACACTTCCTGATTCCAATTACATGAAATTCTTTTCTTTTTTTTTTTTTTTAAAGACAAGGCTTCACTCTGTCGCCCAGGCTCTGGAGTGCAGTGGTGAGATCATAGCTCACTGCAGCCTCAATTTCCTAGGCTCAAGCAATCTCCCACCTCAGCCTCCCAAGTAGCTGGAAATACAGGTGGGCGCCACAACACCCAGATTATTTTAAAAACGTCTTTTAGAAATGGGATCTTGCTATATTGCCCAGACTTGAAACTACTGAAATACCAAAACTATACTGACAGAAAACTGATGTGTGATTGCCTAGGGCAGGAGAAGGGTACGTTGGGCAGCAGGGAGATCAACCACAAAAGGTTATAAGGAAACTTTTTAGGGTGAGGGAACTGTTCTCTACTTTGATGGTGGTGATGGTTACACAGCTGTACACATTTGCCAAAATTCATCAAAACATACATGTAAAATGACAATTTTATGTAACTAATACTTCAATATTTTTAAAGAGACATTAACATAAAACTTAGCTGCTTTTACATAAGAATTTACATTTAGTGTGTAATTTTGCCTAATGTAAATGATGTAAAACTCCAGACATAGATGGGTAGGCATTCATTTCCTACGTTTTGTTTTGTTTTGAGACAAGGTCTTGCTCTGTCACCCAGGCTGGAGTGCAGTGGCTTAATAATTGCTCATTGCAGCCTTGACGTCTTGGACTCAATTGATCCTCCCACCTCAGCCTCCCAAGTAGCTGGAACTACAAGTGTGCACCACCAAAGCAAGGTAATTTTTATATTTTTTGTGGAGAGGGTCTCGTTTTGTTGCCCAGGCTTGTTTCAAAATCCTGGGCTTGAGCAATCTGCCCACCTTAGCCTCCCAAACTGCTAGGATTACAGGTATGAGCCACCATGCCCAAGCTTTTTTTCCTATGATTTTTTAAGGGAATGAGGAATCAAATGGGTAGTCAAGCATTCTGTATATTCCATAACTTCTGGTATTTCAATGTCTGGTATTTTTGTTTATCCTATCAGATTGTAACTATGATCATAAGTTTGAATCTATTCATATACTCTCAGATATGACTGAGTATAAACCGGTTCAAGCCAGATGCAGTGGCTCTAACTTATAATCCTAACACTTTGGAAGGCCAAGGCAGAAGGATTACTTGAGCCCAGGAGTTTGAGATAAGCCTGCACAACAAAGTGAGACCCTGTCTCTACCAAAAAAAAGAAACATTAGCTGAGTGTGGTGGCACACGTCTGTGGTCACAGCTACTTGGGAGCCTGGATGGTCAAGGCTGCAGTGAGTAGTGATTGTGCCACTGCACTCCAGCCTGCACAACAGAATGAGACCCTGTCTCAAAAGGGGAAAAAAAAATGGTTCAACATTTCTGAATGGAAATTTAGGAAAACACAACAGCCCTGAAATCCTATATGCCATAATGCAATAATTCCATTTCTGGGAAATTAATCAATGAAAGCACACTAATATTTACCTACAAAATGGTTCACTGCTATATTATTATTTAGAATAGGTAACAATATGAAATACCTTAAATGGTTACAAATAGGAATTTTATTTATTTATTTTTTTTTTTTTTGAGGCAAGGTCTTGTTCTGCTGCCCAGGCTGGAGTGCAGTAGTGCGATCATGGCTCACTGTAGTCTTGACCTCCTAGACTCAAGTGATTCTCTTACCTTAGCCTCCCGAGTAGCTAGGAATACAGGCACACACCACCACACCTTATTTTTTAGATCTTTTTGTAGAGATGAGATTTTGCCATGTTGCCCAGGCTGATCCTGAACTCCTAGGTTCAAGCAATCTGCCTGCCTCGAACTCCCAGAGTGCTGGAATTACGGGCATGAGCTACCTCGTCCGGCCAAGATAATAATTTTTAAACTGTGATCTATCACATGATAGAATGTTTTATGGTCTACATAAAAGTATACAGAAGAACACTAAAAGATCAAAAAACATTTGAGCTCTAGCAAGAAGTTTCTATTTTAGTAAAAAATTATGTAGATATACATTGTAGTCTTTTTTTTTTTTTTTTTTTTTGAGACAGAGTCTTATTCCGTCACCCAGGCTGAAGTGCAGTGGCGCCATCTCCACTCACTGCAACCTCCACCTCCCAGGTTCAAGTAATTTTCCTGCCTCAGCCTCCAGAGTAACTGGGATTACAGGTACCCGCCACCACGCCCAGCTAATTTTTGTACTTTTTAGTAGAGATGGGGTTTCACCATGTTGGCCAGGCTGGTTTCAAACTCCTGACTTCAAGTGATCAGTCTGCCTCAGCCTGCCAAAGTGCTGGGATTACAAGCGTGAGCCACAGCACCTGGCCATTATACTCTTTTTACACATTTTATCATATATAATCTTCACGTAATTCTAGTTAATAAACATATAACAAAAAAAGCTAAGAGTTGGCCAGGTGTGACGGCTTATGCCTGTAATCCCAGCACTTTGGGAGGCTGAGACAGGTAGATCATTTGAAGTCAGGAGTTCGAGACCAGCCTGACCAACAAGGTGAAACCCCATCTCTACTAAAAACACAAAAATTTGTAGTCCCAGCTACTCGGGAGGCTGAGGCAGGAGAATGGCGTAAATCCACGAGGCGGAGCTTGCAGTGAGCTGAGATCCAGCCACTGCACTCCAGCCTGGGCGACAGGGCGAGACTCCGTCTCAAAAAAAAAAACACACAAAAATTTGCCAGGCGCATGGAGAGACTTCATTTCAAAAAAAAAAAAAAAAAGAGTTGTATTTCTTAGGTAGAATAACTAATGATCTTATTTTCTCTTTTTTCTTTTCTTCAAGATGGGGTCTTGCTTTGTCACCCAGGCCAGAGGGCCGTGGCACAATCATAGTTCACTGCAGCTTCAGACACCTGAACTCAAGCAATCTTCCCGCCCATACTCCTCCCCTGCGCCCGGAGCTGGGACTACAGGCACACGTTGCCACACCTGGCTAATCTTTTTTTTGGGGTGGGGGGTAGAGACGGGGGTCTCATTACGTTGCCCAGGCTGCTGTCGCACTCCTGACTCAAGCTATCCTCCCACCTTGGCCTCCCAAAGCACTGGGATTACAGGTGTAAGCCACCATGCATTACCACATCTTCTGCAAGAAATATGTATTTTTTCCCTTGTTGCAAAAAATAAGTCATTTTACAAAGGCTCATAGATAAAACATCACTAATGTAAAGCTATAAATACCTTTTTTTAAATGAAACTCACAACATAAAATTAAGCCATTTTAAACTAAACAATTCAGGCCAGGCACAGTGGTTCACGCCTGTAATTCCAGCACTTTGGGAGGCCAAGGCAGGCAGATCACTTGAGGTCAGAAGTTTGAGACCAGCCTGGCCAACATGGTGAAACCCCATCTCTACTAAAAATACAAAAATGAGCTGGGCAAGGTGGTGTGCACTCGTTGTCCCAGCTACTTGGGGTGCTGAGGCACGAGAATCACTTGAACTCAGGAGGTACAGGCTGCAGCGAGCTGAGATTGTGCCACTGCACTCCAGCCTGGGCGACAGAGCAAGACTCCATCTCAAAAAAAAAAAAAAAAATCACACACACACACACAAAAACAAAAATAAAATAATTGAGTGGCATTTGGTGCATTTACAATGTTGTGCCACCACCACCACTATTCTAGTTTGAAAACATTTAATTGTCTAATTTGTCCTCACCAAAATTAATACATATATCAAGAATGAGAAAATGTTAACTATCAAACTATGTTCTACTAATCCTCTCCCCATCCCTCATATCCTGGTAAAGGGTCAAAGAGGCTATGCGATTGACAAGTTTATTAGGAAAGAAAGAAAAAAAATTGACAAAATTACCTTTATCCCAATTTTCTCTTGAATAGTAATAATCTCTTTACACATATTTAAATCTTCTAACATCAAAATTAGGTTGCCTTGGACTCCAGTAACCAAGGTACAAAAGAAATAATAGATGTACAAGGGTTACCCATTAAGAATAACACGTACAAGTTTGACATATAATGAAAAAAGTAGGGAACTTAACAAAAATGGAGGACTGAACATACACATATTCAGAGTTTTCTGAAAATCCATTAAGTAATGGTAAAGTGATTTTCCTTAAGCACAAAATTTCAAGAAAAAGAGAACAAAAGCCGGGCGTGGTGGCTCATGCCTGTAATCCCAGCACTTTGGGAGGCCGAGGCGGGCGGATCACCTGAGGTCGGGAGTTCGAGACCAGCCTGACCAACATGGAGAAACCCTGTCTCTACTAAAAAAATACAAAATTAGCCGGGCATGGTGGTGCATGCCTGTAATCCTAGCTACTTGGGAGGCTGAGGCAGGAGAATCGCTTGAGCTGAGGAAGCGGAGGTTGCTGTGAGCTGAGATCACGCCATTGCACTCCAGCCTGGGCAACAAAAGTGAAACTCCGTCTCAAAAAAAAAAGAGAAGAAAAGATAACTGCAAAAAAAAAAATCTGGAAAAGGTAATCTATTTAACAGAAGAGTGAAAGCTGAATTCCTAAGCCAGCAGTGGAGAAAGCCAAGAAACACCCAGAGTTATATCACAGTTCCAACTCCCATAATCTCACCCTGCCCCTCCTCTGCCCTGGAGAGCGTAAAATAGAGTGTCCCAGGACTGGCAGACAAGAGGCACAGTTATCAGGAAGTACAATGCTGAAAATAGGGAGATTAAATGAAAATCTACATATTGAATGAAACCTGCACCTGTCTCCCAACCCCTTCCCACCCAAAGCCCTCTTCCATTAATAGACTTCTAGTACAATGGCAGCCAAGCCTATACCCCACAAATAGGAGATGACAGATTTTCCTAAGGGATCTGACCAGGCCAAGATAAATCAAGATACTGACATTATGGGACTTCCAATAAAATGTCCCTGCGGATCACATTACAGCAAATCCCAAAAACAAGAAGACCCAACCACCAACTCAGAACTATTAATCATCTGTCTGATATTTCACTCTTGAACATCACCAAATAAACAAAGATTACCAGACATCTGAGGAAAGCCTCTAATTTGAAAGAGATCAAAACAAACAAAACTAAAGTCCATCTGGAAGAAACAGTGACTACTCCAGAGAGGAGAAAACTGTTATTAATACTGTTACAGAGATAAGACAGTATATCCATAAAATAAGAGAAATTGTATTTAAAAAATATATTCTGAAAAAAAATTTAGAAGTTAAAAACCCAAGAGTAGAAATTAATAACTAAGAGAAGAATTAAAAGATGGTTGAACTGGGCAATTGCACCTGTAAGTATACATAAGAGAAATAAAACCATGTTCACACACAAACCTGTCCGTAAATGTACACAGCAGCCTTATTCACAATAGCCAAAAGGGGAAACAACCCAAATGTCCATCAAATGATGAATCGATGAGTAACTGTGGCATATCCACACAATGGTATTATTCAGCAATAAAAAGGAATGAAGGCCAGGCACGGTGACACACACCTGTAATCCCAGCACTCTGGGAGGCCGAGATGGGTGGATCACCTGAGGTCGGGAGTTCAAGACCAGCCTGACCAACATAGAGAAACCCTGTCTCTACTTAAAAAAAAAAAAAAATACAAAATTTGCCAGGTGTGGTGGCGCATGCCTGTAATCCCAGCTACTCAGGAGGCTAAGGCAGGAGAATCGCTTGATCCTGGGAGGCAAAAGTTGCGGTGAGCCAAGATCACGCCATTGCACTCCAGCAAGGGCAACAAGTACAAAACTCCATCTCAAAAAGAAAAATAAACAAACAAACAAATAAAATAAATAAAGGAATGAAATTCTTTTTTCCTTTATATTTTTTATAGACAAGGATAGATCAACAGAAAAAAAAGGAATGAAAATCTGACACATGCTACAACATAGGTGAACCCTGAAAACATTATGCTAAAAAATGAAAGAAGCCATTCACAAAGGTTATGTAGTTTATAATTCCATTTATATGAAACGTCCAGAATGGGCAAATCTATAGAGACAGAAAGTAGACTGGTGGTCTCTAAGAGCCAGGGGTAGAAGAAAGGTTGAGTGAGTGCTAATGGGCATGGGTTTGGGGGAGGTGATGAAACTAATCTGAAATTAGAACATGGTGATGGTTGCACAACTCTATTAATATACTAAAAACCATTGGATTGTGTACTTTAAATGGGTAAACTGAATGGTATGTGAATTACATCTCAATATAGCCACTGTTTTTTTAATGACTGAAGAAATCACCCAGAAAGTTGAACAAAACGAGACAGAGATGATCAAAAGTAGGAGACAAAATAAAATTAGAAGACTTCTAGGAGTTTCAACATCCAAACAACAGATAGTCCATTAAAAAAAGAAAAGGAACAGAGAAAACAAAGGGAAAGAAATTAAAGAAATAAATTTCTGGCCCGGCGCGGTGGCTCAAGCCTGTAATCCCAGCACTTTGGGAGGCCGAGACGGGCGGATCACGAAGTCAGGAGATCGAGACCATCCTGGCTAACACGGTGAAACCCTGTCTCTACTAAAAATATACAAAAAAAAACTAGCCGGGCGAGGTGGCGGGCGCCTGTAGTCCCAGCTACTCCGGAGGCTGAGGCAGGAGAATGGCGTAAACCCGGGAGGCGGAGCTTGCAGTGAGCTGAGATCCGGCCACTGCGCTCCAGCCTGGGCGACAGAGCGAGACTCCGTCTCAAAAAAAAAAAAAAAAAAAAGAAATAAATTTCTTTGAACTGAAGGACCTGAGTTTCTAAACTTGAGAGGGCCTACCAAGTACCTAATACAATGAATGAAAATAGACCTATCCCAAAGGTCTGGAAATTTCAGAACACTGGGAACAAAGAGAAAATTCTACAGGATTCCAGTAAAGAAAAAACAGATCACCTACTAAAAGTCAAGATCAGATTGCCTTCACACTTTGTTTTTTGCTGCTGCTGCTGTTGTTTTGTTTTTTCGGTAGAGACAGGGTCTGGCCATGTTGCCCAGGCTGGTCTCAAACTCCTGGCCTCAAGTGGTCCCCCCACCTTAGACTCCCAAAGTGCTAAGATTACAGGCATGAGCCACCACGGCTGGCCTGGCCCTCATACCTAACAGCAGCACTGGAAGTTGGAAGACAAAAGAGCAATGCCTTCAAAATCTTTAAAGGAAAATTATTTCCCATCTAGAATTCTATACTCCTGCAAACTACAAATCAAGTGTGATAGCAGAATAAAAGCTACTAAACAATGTCCCCCACCAAAATGAGGGAGTAAACCAAGCAAGAAGATATGAAACCCAAGAGGTATCCAACACAAAGACAGGTAAGGAGAATCTCCAAGGATGACAGTGAAGGGAGGTAACAGTTATGCACCAGGAATAGAGGGCAACAGTACAGATTAGAAATCAGGAGGGTCCAAAAGAGGTTTCTCCAAAAAGATGAAACAGAAAGTCTAAGGCTCTTCAACATCCTGAAAGGAGTTTCTGACAATTGGTGGAGAGTCTAGGGTTGATTTAATGAGAGTCACAGAAAACTAAATAAAAAAGCCCAAGTACAATTTCAGAGAAAACAAATTACAGAAACATGAAAAAATAATCATAATATGTCATAGGCTCTGCAGTGAACTGTTTACATAGCGATAATGTAAACTCAGTAATAATCTAAACAAAATTATGATTTAACTATACTTGGAAAATGGCTAAAATTTTTTTACGAAAATAGGCTGGTCACGGTAGCTCACACCTGTAATCCCAGCATTTTGGGAGGCCAAGGCAGGAGGTCTGCTTGAGCCCAGGAGTTCAAGACCAGCCTGGGCAACATAGTGAGGTCCCACCTCTATAAAAAAATTTTTTTTTTTTTTTTTGAGATGGAGTCTCGCTCTGTCGCCCGGGCTGGAGTGCAGTGGCCGGATCTCAGTTCACTGCAAGCTCTGCCTCCCGCGTTCACGCCATTCTCCTGCCTCACCTCCTGAGTAGCTGGGGCTACAGGCGCCCGCCACCTAGCCTGGCTAGTTTTTTGTACTTTTTAGTAGAGACGAGGTTTCACCGTGTAAGCTAGGATGGTCTCGATCTCCTGACCTCGTGATCCGCCTGTCTCGGCCTCCCAAAGTGCTGGGATTACAGGCTTGAGCCACCGTGCCCGGCCCTATAAAAAAATTTTTAATTAGCCAGGTGTGGTAGTGTGTGCCAGTAGTCCCAGCTACTCAGGAGGCTGAGGTGGGAGGATGGCCTGAGCACAGAAGTTCGAGGTTACAGTGAGCTAGGACTGCTCCACTGCACTACAGCCTGAGCAATAGGTCAAGACCCTGTGCCTAAGAAAAAGAAAATATAATCATGCTATGTAGAATTACGGAGGTAAATACCAAAAGAAAAAGCATAAAGAATGAAAAGTGGTTATCTTTGGGTAGGAAGAGGAAGAGGTCTTGTTTTAACTATCTGACTTATTTTTGGGGTTTTACAAATGCTTATTAAGTAAAATCAAATCTTTAACTTAAAAGCTATGTTGTAAAGGTTTTTTGTTTTTTTTTTTTGAGACAAGGTCTCACCCTGTTGCTCAAGCTGAGTGCTATGGCATGATCATGGCTCACTGCAGCCTCAACTTCCCGGACTCAAGCAATTCTCCTGTCTCAGTCTCCTGAGCAGCTGGGACTACAAGCGGGCACCACCACTCCTGGCTAGTTTTTGACCATTTGTAGAGATGGGGTCTCACTATGTTGCCCAGGCTGTTCTCAAACTCCTGGGCTCACGTGACCCTCCCGCCTCGGCCTCCCAAAGTGCTGGGATTATAGGTGTGGGCCACTGTGCCCGGCCTACTAAAGGTATTCTTGAGAGACTTTTTCGGAGGCAGGGACTGCACTGGCTGAGGCATTTGATAAAACATGAGGCTGGGCGTGGTGGCTCACGCCTGTAATCCCAGCACTTTGGGAGGCCGAGGCGGGCAGATCACAAGGTCAGGAGATCGAGACCATCCTGGCTGACATGGTGAACCCCGTTTCTACTTAAAATACAAAAAATTAGCCGGGCGTAGTGGCAGGCACCTGTAGTCCCAGCTGCTCGGGAGGCTGAGGCAGGAGAATGGTGTGAACCCGGAAGGCGGAGCTTGCAGTGAGATCACGCCACCGCACTCCAGTCTGGGCGACAAAACGAGACTCTGTCTCAAAAAAAAAACAAAAAAACAAAACAAAACAAAAAACATGAGTTCAAAGAAACCTGGTTAGAGTCATCTTAGGTTCCAAGAATCTCTGAACTATGTTCAGAATCACTCATTTGTCTGAAATTTTCATTGCTGATTTTTTGGCTAATTCTGAAGGTCTTTGGTAAATGTTGAAAACAGAGCAATTCCTTCAATAATGCCTTGTTTTTCAAAATGTCCGTTCTCCCTTTGTAGCCAGGAATTATCTCTGCCCCCACCAACTGGTAGGAATACCTTTCCAAAGACCATAAATGTCTTGTTTGGTCACTGATAAACATCTATAACCATTTTCTTTAAATCAGTGTTGGAAAAATCTTAGTGCTCTCTGTCAGTGCTTATAGCTCATTCTTAAACTCTTTATTTTATTTCTTTTTAAGACAGGGTCTCACTCTGTCACCCAGGCTGCAGTGCAGTGGTGAGATCTTGGCTCACTGTAACCTCCACCTCCTGGGTTCAAGCAATTCTCCTGCCTCAGCCTTCCAAATAGTTGGGACTGTAGGTGCTTGCCACCATGCCAGGCTAATTTTTGTACTTTTTGGTAGAGACTGGGTTTCACTGTGCTGGCAATGCTGGTCTTGAACTCCTGGTCTCAAGTAATCCACCTGCCTTGGCCTCCCAAAGTGCTGGGATTACAGGTATGAGCCACTGCACCCGGTCAGATTTATAACTTTTTTTTTTTTTTTTGAGACGGGGTCTTGCTATTTTGCCCAAGCTGTTCTCAAATCCCTAGGTTCAAATGTTCCTCCCATCTCAATCTCCTGAGCAGCTGAGATTACAGGCATGCCCCACCACGCCCAGCTACCTTTACATATAACTTAGAAAAATAAAAGCTAAAGAAGGCCAGGCACAGTGGCCCACACCTGTAATCTCAACACATTGGGAGGCTGAGACAGGAGGATTACTTGAGCCTAAGAGTAAGAACAGCCCTGGCAACATAGTGATACCCTATCTCTATAAGAAAAATTAAGAAATTAGTTGGGCATGGTGCCACGTGCTTGTAGTTCCAGCTACTTGGGAGGCTGAGGTGGGACGATCGCTTGAGACTAGGAAGTCAAGGCTGCAGTGAGCCATGGTCGCACTACTGCACTCCAGCCTGGGCAACAGACCAAAATCCTGTCTCAAAAAAAAAAAAAAGCTAAAGAAAATGATGTACAGTTTGAACATCCATTTCACCTCCAGGTAACCTTGTTTTCAACCCTTTTACTGCCAGCAACAGCTATCCGTATATGCAGTATTTACCAAGTGTAAGGCACTAGTCTAGGCATTTTATATATATTAACTCAACCTTCATAAACATCCTATGAGGTAGACAGTATCAGTATCCCCACCATTTGACTGATGAGCGAACTAAGATTCAATTTCAATTGGTCACAAAGGTAGTAATGACAGAGCCAGGAGTGAGTCCAGGAAGTTCTGACTCTAGAGTCCTCATTTTTAATAATGCCACCAAATTGCTTCTAATGAACTGCGTAAAACGGAATCCTTTAACAATACAAGTTTTAAAACTCCAGAAAACAAACCAGTTTCTTTCTTCCTACTGTCCCCTCCTCACTAAATTTACAGTTCATTACTATTCATTTTCAAATTTTACTTTTAAATACAAACTCTTGTTATAACACCTGCAAACTGAAAGGTATAAAATAAGTTCTCCCAATAAAACTACAATAATTCCCCCACTTAAGGTCTTATAAGAATACGTATTTAGATTGAATATATAATATAGTCATTTAGATTTAAGGATTTTCAACTCACTATGAAACCTGAATTTCATTTCTTTAAATATTTAAATTTAAAATTATACAAATTAATCGTTTTCCCTTGCTTTTAGAAGAAAATACACATAGGAAAACTAAAAACCATATTGATACCCTAAGTATAGGAATGATCCTGTACTGAGATCACATCTACTTAAATAATACACAACTTTTGAAAGGATAAGTGAAGACAATATAACATTGAGAATTATTACGACACAATGTTAACTGGAAAAAGAAAATTTAAAAGTTGTGGTATATAAACAACTTTTTAAAAAAACATCAGCATGTGGGGGCACATATCGTCAGGACCTCCTGAGGCTGTGTCATGGGCAAAAAAATTTAGTTATTGAAAAAAACCATAAGCATGTGGAAAGACAAAAATTACAGTAACAGTTGTGTTAAGGTAGAATAATGATTTATATCCCTTTGCAATTTTGCAGTAACATTTTCAAAAAGTTTAAAGACACTGTAAAAAGTTTAAACATAAAAAAAAAAAATCAAGATGTTAGGTGACTTTGAAACTGTTCTAAAACTACTTTGTGATGACAGCTTCACAACCCTGTAAATTTTCTTTTTTTTTTTTTGAGATGGAGTCTCCCTCTGTCGCCCAGGCTGGAATGCAGTGGCGCGATCTCAGCTCAGCTCACTGCACGCTCCGCCTCCCGGGTTCACGCCATTCTCCTGCCTCAGCCTCCTGAGTAGCTGGGACTACAGGCGCACACCACCACGCCCAGCTAATTTTTTGTATTTTTAGCAGAGACGAGGTTTCACTGTGTTAGCCAGGAACAACTCTGTAAATGTACTAAAATATCACAAAATTGTACATTTAAAACGTGTGCGTTATGTGGTCTGTAAATTATACCCCAATAATGCTGCTTTAAAAAAAACAACTCTTTTTACAATACTCACATGAGAAAACTGAGGCTGGGATGGGATAGGAAGTGACCCAGAAGTGAAGACTGGTGTGCTCTGAGATATTGGTGTTGAGGCTTGTGGTGACACAGTGGGCTCAGGTGGGAGAGGGTGGTTTTCTAACTCTACTGGTTCATCACTTTGAAGTTTCTTCTGAAAAGGCTCTCCTCCTTCTTCAGATAACATTGACATGTCCATTGGCTTATCTGGTTTAAAACAGGAAAAACAAATTGAGAAATATCACTCATCAATATTACTCATGTTCCAACACCACTAAGAACAATTGCATTACAGATATTTTCACTCTAAAAAAATAATGATGCAATTTTTCAGAAAAGCTGATGGAACAATAGTAGATTGGGTCCTAGCAATCTAGCAATACTTCCTTTGGTTGGTAGAGCTGCCCAAGCTTCTATTTTTAGGTATAGATCAAAACTGGATGCATCTGGGGCTACCCACCCATTCATAAGAAATATTAAATTAACTTGGCTCCTTTCCTGATTTTATAGCTCAGTTTTTCACTTCCCTGTAGAAAAGCCCAAGAAAAGCCCAAACTACTGTTACCTAATTTAACCATCATATATTCTACCACAGGCCTTGAAAGACAATGAACTTGTCACCACTTTAAGTAAATACAGCATCTATAATTCATATTTATGAACTCATTATATTTGCATTAACAATTGCTAAATGCAGAGAGATGGATGCCTGTACAAATATAGATGAAGAAAAAAAAATCTATCAATGCCAATCAGCACTGATCTATCAAAGAACTAGGAAAGAGAAGACACTAATCCTGACACAAATTAGGAGGGAACACACACACAAAACACGAAACACTGCTTTCCCATAGTATACTACCCACCTAGGATCTTGCTTGGAGTCAGTCTGGCTAGCTAAGTATTTGATTCATCATTTTTATCCCCTATCTTACAACTTGACCCTAAACAGGCCTCCTCTAGACCACTCACAAACTACTTGACAACATTTACCTTTTTCCCATAATCCACACTCATGCTACCAGTTACCCAAACTGCAACCTCAATACCCAGCCTTGCTGCTTAGCTTAGTCTTAACCTTACCTGTCTACACCTAACCTGGGATCCGGTGCTACCGGCCTTTAATATACTGCCATAGCTGTGCTAAGTATTTTTGTTGCACGTTTTGAACTTTCTTGCCATGACAAAGCACATTAAAAATCTGATGTTATAGGCACTACATATAAAAAAGGCTTTAGGTTAATAATCTAAGAGAAAAGCAAAAAAACAAATAAATACAAAAAGCACATATAGTTTCACAAACACTGATGCACATATTAAGCAAATGCATTAAATCTAAAATATAACTGACAAGTGAAAATATACTGTTACATAAAAAAAGAAAACTGAGTCATATACACAACATGATACCAATTATGTAAAAGTACTTTATGTACTGAAAACTGAAATATATCCAAATATACTAGTTGTAAATGTATCTGGCGTGTACTATCACAGGTGATTTTTATTTTCATTAATTTCCTATATACTTAACAAACTTTCTACAATAAATACTAACTGTTTACAATCAGGGAGAAAGCATTTTTTTTTTTTTTTTTGGAGACAGGGTCTCGCTCTGTTGTCCAGGCTGGGGTGCAGTGGTACAACCCTGGCTCACTGCAACCTCTGCCTCCCGGGTTCAAGTGATTCTCCTGCCCCAGCCTCCTGAGTAGCTGGGATTACAGGCACCTGCCACCACACCCAGCTAATTTTTTATAT
Organism: Macaca mulatta; assembly: GCF_049350105.2. Classification (NCBI taxonomy): domain Eukaryota; kingdom Metazoa; phylum Chordata; class Mammalia; order Primates; family Cercopithecidae; genus Macaca; species Macaca mulatta. The sequence continues at coordinate 20,858,055 of NC_133412.1, forward strand.
TTTTAGTAGAGATGGAGTTTCACCATGGTGGCCAGGCTGGTCTCAAACTCCTGACCTCAGGTGATCTGCCCGCCTTGGCCTCCCAAAGTGTTGGGATTACAGGCGTGAGCCACCGTGCCCAGCCTGAGAAAGCATATTTAATATAATTATTTTTATATTTTTTCAATGTTCACAGTACAGATAAAAGAAACTGTTCTAAGAATTAACCAGTCTTAACTTGTATTACCAGGGTTTTTGTAGAATTCATTCACCTAATCATGTTATGCTTAGATTGATATTAGTCACTAATCATGTTATGCTTAGACTGCTATTAGTCCATTTGGATACCTACAACTGATTTTAAGAGAAACAGCCAGAGACAAATTTTGTAGCAGAAGAAAGCCTAAGATCAAATTCTATCACTGATAAATTACATTTGAAAAACTGTTAAATGTCTACGTTTTATATTACTCAAGAGCAGAGAAAGCATATAATAGGAGGCATATATATGACAGATAAGGGCACAGGCTCTGGAGGCAGCTTCCTGAGTTCAAATTCTGCCTCTACATCTCATTAGTTGCAAAATCTCTCTATGCCTCCATTTTCTCATCTGTAAAATGGGGATAAAAATAACATCTCCTTCTTAGGATGTTTGTGAGGATTCAGTGAGAAAAACCACAGAAATGCCTCTAGAATAATGCCTTGCCTATACTAGGTGCTCAATAAATAAAACCATTACTTGTATACGAAAGAGTAAAAAGGTGAAAATCATAGAATTTATTTAAAAAAGCTTTGTAGAAATCATAGGAATTCAGAAACATCTTGAATGACTGGATAGGAGACTAGATCAGAGCAAAAGAAGCTTAAATAATGAGATAAATTAGGTAAGTGAAAAGGAAAGCTTTCTTATGAATAAAGTAATATAAAATCTCTAAGTCTTCAAAGGAGTAAATGAATGAAGTTAAAATGTTTACCACCTACTTTCAACCACTCTTATGCTAAAACTATTTTAATAATAGCAAAAATAACCTATAAGGACCACAAGAAACAAGCTGGTTCCTTCTCACCAGAAATGTGTTCACATGTTGCTAGAAACAACTAGGCCATTAGTAATAAGCCCAGTTCTTCCCCATACTAATTCATTTACGTTCAACTTTAAAAACAAAAATTTTGGCCAGGCGCAGTGGCTCACGCCTGTAATCCCAGCACTTTGGGAGGCCGAGGTGGATGGATCAGGAGGTCAGGAGATCAAGACCATCCTGGCTAACACGGTGAAACCCCATCTCTACTAAAAAATACAAAAAATTAGCCGGGTGTGGTGGCGGGCACCTTAGTACCAGCTACTCAGGAGGCTAAGGCAGGAGAATGGCGTGAACCCGGAAGGCGGAGCTTGCAGTGAGCTGAGATCACGCCACTGCACTCCAGCCTGGGTGACAGAGCAAGACTCCATCTAAAAAAAAATTTCCTTCAGAGTCTTTTTAAAAATTGAGCCAACAATACAGAAATCTCAATAGAATTAGCGCTAGAAAAGCAAAGAATGGGGGATGGGGTTAGATTAAAAAAAAAAAAAAAGAACTGAGGACAGCACTTTACAGTAGGTCTTATCCCTAAAGGTTACACAAACATGAATCCTACAGAATTGTGTAGGTCACAAGCACTCTGAAGTACAAAGAAGCAGTACATTTTGCAAGGCAGAAGAAGTGTTGCTCCTCTTCTAATCTGAGATCAACAGAGAGATCAAGAGAGCTCACCTTGTCTCCCTTCTTGCTCTGTGGGACTGCTAGGAACGATAAAAGGAGTAGATCGGAAAGCATCAGGAGAAGGAGCAACAAGATCTGAGGAATTCCTTTACATAAAGAGAGAATCACAGGTTATTTTACCATAGCCACAGTTTTGCATTTCTGTATTTGTTTTTACTTTTTAACAGGAAAAAATATCTAAGGCATTCAGATAAATACTTATCAGCACTTCTCCCAAATAGCAACCTCAGGCTGGTGGAAGAACCAAAAATACTTCAATAACTATTTCCCATACCAGACATTTGTATTGTAAAATAAGAACTTTTTCTACAAGAGAGTAAGGGCAAAGTGAATGATCAGACACAAGGACATCATGATTGAAAAGCAAGATGAGGCCGGGCGCGGTGGCTCAAGCCTGTAATCCCAGCACTTTGGGAGGCCGAGATGGGCGGATCACAAGGTCAGGAGATCGAGACCATGCTGGCTAACACAGTGAAACCCCATCTCTACTAAAAAATACAAAAAATTAGCCGGGCGAGGTGGCGGGCGCCTGTAGTCCCAGCTACTCGGGAGGCTGAGGCAGGAGAATGGCGTGAACCCAGGAGGCGGAGCTTGCAGTGAGCTGAGATCCGGCCACTGCACTCCAGCCTGGGCGGCAGAGCGAGACTCCGTCTCAAAAAAAAAAAAAAAAAAAAAAGAAAAGCAAGATGAGCAGTGCTAGGAAATAAATTCATTTGCAGAATTGAGACATAAAACAAAATTATTCCATTTTTTTGCCTAACAATAGACAGACCATGCACATTTTCATTAGAAAACAAAACTAAAACTAAACAAAAAAAACCAACAAGCAAACCTCTTTGCCCTAACACAGAGATAAAGAAATCCAACTACTGCTAACAACGATTTGCCACCCTCTGCTATTGAACGAGAAGAATTGCAAGTAAAACAGAGGAGCAGAATGCGTGTTTTGGACGTGTAACATTTTCTAAATAACTGCGCATTTTCTTTTTTAGTGAAACCTTTGGGCCACTATTATAAAATTTTCAAATGGGAAAATAGATTTATCTGCCTTCAACAGTTCTTCATCCCCAAAGCTCTAATGCATCCGTTCTACCATTTGGTTTCAAAAAGAATTCTAGACTCACAGGCAAGTTTAGCCTCTTTCAGTCTTAGCCTAAGACTCTCAGGCACATACTGCCTTGGTATAAGCTATTTTAGGCTTACTTACGTGGAAAGACTCTCCTGAACAAGGGACCTCTGACCAGAGAGCTGCAGGAGATGCAGAGTGGTGGCAGGTGTGGAAGCCAAAGAACATCCACCTTCTTCCCTTGAAGGAGTAGAGCAACCATCAGAAGATACTGAAAAAAAGAAATTCCAGTTGCACTTACTTCTCAGATTGACACTACTGAGTTGCCAAAAACCATTCAGTACTGCAAAGAGTAATATCCATATTTCCAACATATTTCCATATTTCCAAAAGGGCAGAAATTCCAAAAGGGCAGAAATTGTTTTCTATTTATAGTATAACGAATGGAATACCACAATAGCACAAATCTTGAGTAAACATTAACCACCCCTACAATGGGCTTCTTGAATAAAGAATAGATGAAGAGTTCCTTAGTACCTTCTGTCATGACCTAAGCTTGGAGATTACAAGCCAGAATCCTAGATGGGGACGGTGGCTCACACCTGTAATCCCAGCACTTTGGGAGGCTGAGGTGGGCAGATTACCTGAGGTCACGAGTTAAAGACTAGCCAGACCAACATGGTGAAATCCCATCTCTACTAAAAATACAAACATTAGCTGGGCATGGTGGTGGGCACGTGTAATCCTAGCTACTTGGGAAGCTAAGGCAGGAGAATCACTTGAACCTGGTAGGTGGAGGTTGCAGTGAGCTGAGATCGCGCCACTGCACTCCAGCCTGGAAGACAGAGCGAGACTCCATCTCAAAAAAATAAATAAATAAATAAAATAAAAGCCAGAATCCTTATACTTCTGCTTAGCTGCTCTTCTTTCTTGTGATGCTTCTATTAAAAAACAGCAAATAAGCCTTTTATTCCAATGTCTACCTTAGGTGAAGTCAAGCTTAGGCCATGATACAGATGGGAGAAGTCAAAACAATGCACATGATACCCAATGTTATAAATGCAGCAGTTTTCATGATTTGGGTCTGCTCAAAGGTGACAGAAAAGACTAATGCATTAGTAAAAGGATTTATGAGCAGCCATTACTGATTTATACTATCAAGAGTCTCCTATTGGTCCCTTCCCCTTAGCAACAGATGGAGTATCAACTATATTAATCCCAGCGTAAAAGAATTTCTTAAATAAAACCTTACAACTTTAGTAAGAGGCCAACAAAGGTTCCTTGGTGACCCTCTGAATGTCTTGCACAGCAACCTGTATCACAGCATAGCAAAGGAATATACCCTTCTTCCCTTCCCTCCTTACAACCAACATAATATGTTTTGCTGGTAATTAACTCAAGTTTTCTAGCTCTCTGAGGCTGTGGAATAAGATTGGTGGAGGTTAAAGGGGTGTGAAACAAATTATATTCTTTTAAGTTTTATGTCCTTTCTGCTAGATTTCAAATTCCTATCTGTGTCAGATTAACTAATAAACAGATTAAGTTAGTAAACTGTTACCCAGATGAATATGAAAAACCTAAGCTTAATATCATATTTAAGATCTGAAGACATAATAGCCATGTAACAGAAAATGGCGGCCACGTGCAGTGGCTCACACCTGTAATCCCAGCACTTTGGGAGGCCAAGGCGGGCGGATCACGAGGTCAGGAGATCGAGAACATCCTGGCTAACACAGTGAAACCCCGTCTCTACTAAAAATAGAAACAATTAGCCAGGCATGATGGCGGGTGCCGGTAGTCCCAGCTACTAGGGAGGCTGAGGCAGGAGAATGGCATGATCCCGGGAGGCGGAGCTTGCAGTGAGCCAAGATTGCACCACTGCACTCCAGCCTGGGCAAGAGAGCAAGACTCTGTCTCAAAAAAAAAAAAACTAAAAGAAAATGGCTAGTATCCATAATACTAAATTTACTGTATTAGCTATTCTTCACTATCTCATTTCCAAAAGAGAGAAAATTATGTCAAAATATTAAATGGAAATTATTCCCAAAAAGCCCTTCTCACTAATTAACTAGAAACGTATTTTCCTTCCATATCACAAACAAGTCTGCAAACCTATAAAATGCTTTGTAACTTAACCAGTAGCCTCAGAACTAAAATAAAAGTTTGGATCTTTGGAGAAGAGCTGTAACAGCAAATCACTCTTGGTACCTGTTTTATTGCTCTGGTCAAACAAGTCTTCCTGAGTTGACAAAACCTCAGGCTCTGGTGACTTCTGAATCTGCAGTCCACATTCCGTAAGTTCTTGTGCAGACAACTGTTCTTTTACTTCCATAGCAGCAAGACACACTTTGGGGCTAAAACGCATGTCCTCTGACCTAGGAAATTCATATCACCAGGAGAAAAAGTTCCTAAGTTCACATGCTTTTACTAAAAAGCTTTTCCTGTTTTGTGTGTTTTTCTTTAATAATTTCAAAAATTCCAGTGGCTCTAATTTACATAATTATCTATTAAAAAGCAAATAAACTGTTCTTTATAGTGATAAAAGTCCTCAGCCCATTTTAAAACCTGTCTCACTCTCTCACACAGCCAATACCTGTATTCAACTCTGCTCAATACTGTGCTTCATGCTTTCTAAGATTCTGATGAGTGACTTGGGGGATTTTTGTTACATATAATGTTATCTAGACCTGTATGAAGAATTCTGATCCAGACCCCAATAATGCCAGTAAGGAGAACAGTCCAAACTATGATATTCCATGGAATTTCGTATTTGATGAGAATTATCCTCTGTACTAGTGCCACACATATCTTCTGCTGACCTTTTCCATTTGATGTACCCAAACCCCAAACCAATTCTCCTTCAGACCAATACTAACACGTGGAAGACATTCATCCCTGGCCCCTTTCCAGAGACTTATGCGGTTCACCTGTTCTACCACTCCCCAGGGTAAACAGAATAGCATAACTAGATGGAAGGCAGCATCTAAAAGAAAAGCCTAAAAAGTCACTGTTATGCTGAGTGTTTTACATCAGAAAGACAATTTCTTTTGATATTCAACTTTGCTTAGGATACTCCCTCCCCACTCTTTCTATTGAAGGAAATAACAAAACAATACTGAATGTTTATCCCCTTCCCCAAACTGGAAGCATCCCGTTTTCTTCTGCCATATTCAAACTTCACCTGCTGGCCAGAGGCAATGAAGCTTTGGTTATAAAAATCACTAGAGACGAAGCAGAGGCACATTTCCCAATTCCTACCAAGTTAAGAGCCTAAAGAACCTGAGAATCCCTATATCTATTGATACCATAAAATACCAGATGCAAGATATCTGAGAACCCAAAGCAATCTGGGTGCTTCTCAAGTATAGAAACAGTAGGCTTTCAAATATAATATTCACGTTACTCTTCATAACACCAGAGAGGCTAAGTACACCTCCCACAGACAGGCAGTGTCTCTGTAGACAAAGATCCCAAAGGAGGAGTGGCAACCAAAGATTACAGAGTCATGCTTATAGTTAGAGAAGCCTTAAAACATCATTGTAGGCTAGGCAGGGTGGCTCATGCCTATAATCCCAGCACTCCGGGAAGCTGAAGCAGCAGGATTACCTGAGCCCAGGAGTTCAAGATCAGTTTAAGCAACACAGCAAGACTCCATTTCTACAATAAAAATTTTTTTTAATCAACAAAAAAGTCTTTGTAGAATGCCTAAAGATAAGATTAGTAGTCAAGTGTGGCCCAAGTACTTGCGAGGCTGGGGCAGAGAATCACATGAGCCCAGGGCAACAGAGTGAGACTTTGTCTCAAACAAACAGACAAAAAACGATTCTTGAGACTTCATAAATAATCAGTGTTTCTAACAGACCACAAGTATGACCAGTACAAGTGGAAAATAATTTAAAAATCAACAATTTCTACAAATGTTTTCATCTGGTAAAATGAAATAAGTATAACCCTACAGCAAAACCCATAAATCCTTTTTAGAAAGAACACGGCTTACCTTGCAGGTGGTGGATTTTGCTCTTTTACAACATGTACATCCTTACTGGGCTGTGCCGTCACAGGGATGTCCTTGCTGGACCGTTCTGCTATGGGGATATCTTCATTGGACTGTTCTTCGTGCTTAATTGCTGAGAGTTTTATAAAATGACAGGAAGGGGATAATTAATTTTTCAAAATACTAGATATAGTCCCAGATGTTTTTTAAAAAGCAAAGATTTTAACAGAAGTCCAATTTACAAATATATACAAGCATCATTCTATAAAGTAACCAATAACTTAAAGAAAACCTCAGCCCACAAACCAACAATTGACAAGTATTTACCAGAAAACTCTTCAACCTTACTAAATGACTTAGATTATATTAATTTGGATAGCTACAAAACTTATCAAGGAAAAAACAACTACCTCTAGTATGGGAGAAAACACAACAACTCCAAATGCCAGAAAACATGTTTCATACCAGCATTAGCATCCACATCAGATGGCCTGGTATAACCAGAGTTGGTGGTTACTGACTGTAGATGCTCTTTGTCCACTTCATATGGCACAGTATTTTCCTCAACATCCTGGCTCTGGGAGAGTTCCAGAACCCCAAAGCCCAACTGTGATGAGGCAGTATCTAGGAACAAAACGCCAAGAAATTAGGCATCATCCCACAACATTATGCAATGTACAAGCTGTTTTCCTCAGCAAAGAAGGGTCCTGTTAAGTCCTTCACCTCAAAGCCCTGTGCACCCCCCAAATTTTTCAAAAATAAAAAATAAATGTGGCCGAGCATGGTGGCTCACACCTGTAATCCCAGCATTTGGAAGGCCGAGGTGGGCAAATCACTTAAGGTCAGGGGGTCAAGACCAGCCTGGCCAACAAGGTGAAACCTCATCTCTACTAAAAATACAAAGATTAGCCAGGTGTGGTGGCGCACACCTGTAATCCTGGCTACTTGGGAGACTGAAGCACAAGAATGGCTTGAACCTAGGAGACAGAGGTTGCAGTGAGCCAAGATCACACCACTGAACTCTAACCTGGGCAACTGAGCAAGACTCCGTCTCAAAATAATAAATAAAAAACGAAAAAATAAATAAGTGTATTAAAGATGAAGGGGGAAAATGTGTAATAAAGTAAAAATACTTCATACTATAAAACCTTATAAGCACTTAATATGGTAGACTATGTCTGCTTTCTAAAGGTACATCATAAACTACACCCACAGTCACAGCAATTCAGATTGTACTTCCACCCCACAAAGTACACATTCCAAAAATATTTGAAAAATAAATGAATACAAAAGGAAGAAAACTCAATATGCAGAAAGGGGCTAACCAATGAACTTCAAATTCCTGAACACCAAATCAGGTGGAATATTTTACATTACTAGCAAATTTCTTAATGACTCTCAATTTCATTATGAGAAATCTGTAACCTAATAAAGAGGAGAAATTTAGACATCTGAACCATCATGTTAAAGGAAGTTAGAACAGTCTATTATTCTGCAAAAGGCACAAGGCTACCTTCAGCACCAAGGGAATGTGTAGTATTGCCCGAAGTATCTTCTTCCTTCTCTTTCTCCTTCTGTTTCAACTCTTCTCCCTTCTCTTCCTCCACAGCAGGAGCAGATTCCACTGACATTCCCAGAACACTACACAGCAGAAGGATATAATCATGTGTTCCCAGATAGTTTGGAACACTTTAATCAAAGCACTCTGACCCCCGACACATACCAACCACCTCTTAGCCAAACCTGAAAAAGTAAAATAACTCACCTTTATAGTGTTTCTTTCTACAAAAAGCACTTAAAAGATTAACAATTCAACATCCTATACAGAATTAAGTGAAGAAAAAATAAGGCATCAACACACTTGAATTTTATATTTTTAAGTAGAGGTAGAAAAATCTTGCCTTCAGAAGAATTACTGACAAGTGACGAGAAAAGATATGCATCAGATGAGCAGAGAAAGGGCTCAGAAAACTTTTTAAAAGTTCACAGAAATATTTTAGTAAAAAAATCTTAGAATACATATATAGAACCAGAGAGTCCAAACAAAATTCAGGTAAGGAGCTTATATATGTATATAAATACAAACACACACTTTTTATTTTTTACTTTTTTTTTTAAGAGACAGAGTCTGGGCCAGGTGCAGTGACTCACATCTGTAATCCCAGCACTTTGGGAGGCAAAGGCAGGCAGATCACGAGGTCAAGAGATCGAGACCAACCTGGTCAACATGGTGAAACCCCGTCTCTACTAAAAATACAAAAATTAGCTGGGTGTGGTGGCACACACCTGTAGTCCCATCTACTCAGGGGGCTGAGGCAGGAAAATTGCTTGAACCCAGGAGGTGGGGGCTGCAGTGAGCCGAGATCGCGCCACTGCACTCCAGCCTGGCGACAGAGAAAGACTCCATCTCAAGATAAAAAAAAAGAGACAGAGTCTGTCTCCCAGGCTAAAGTGCAGTGGCACGATCACAGCTTACTGCAGGCTTGAACTACTGGGCACAAGCAAACCCCATATATTTTTAAAATAAGTTAACACCGGCTGGGCACAGTGGCTCACACCTGTAATTCCAGCACTTTGGGAGGCCAAGGCGGGCAGATCACGAGGTCAGGAGATCGAGACCATCCTGGCTAACATGGTGAAACCCCGTCTTTACTTAAAATACAAAAAATTAGCCAGGCGTGGTGGCGGGCGCCTATAGTCCCAGCTACTCGGGAGGCTGAGGCAGGACAATGGCGTGAACCCAGGAGGTGGAGCTTGCAGTGAGCCGAGATCGCGCCACGGCACTCCAGCCTGGGAGACAGAGCAAGACTCCATCTCAAAAAAAAAAAAAAAGTTAACGCCACAGGTCAAAATATATAATAAAATTAAAAGACAACTGGCTGGGCATGTTGGTTCACACCTGTAATCCCAGGACTTTGAAGACTGAGGCGGGTGGACCACGAGGCTCAGGAGTTCAAGGTTCTGGAGTTCGAGACCACCCTGGCCAACATGGCAAAATCCCGTCTCTACTAAAAATACAAAAATTAGCCAGGTGTGGTGGCACACACCTGTAATCAACGCTACTAGGGAGACTGAGGCACAAGAGTCCGCTTGAACGTGGGAGGGGGAGGTTGCAGTGAGCTGAGAGAGCACCACTGCACTCCAGCCTGGGTGACAGACTGAGAGCCTGTCTCAAAAAAATAAAAATGAAACAAATGTTTAGGCCAGGCGTAGCAGCCCGCACCTGTAATCCCAGCACTTTGGGAAGCCGAAGCGGCTGGATCACCTGAGGTCAGGAATTCAAGACCAGCCTGGCCAATATGGTAAAACACTGTCTCTACTAAAAATTCTAAAATTACCCAAGCAAGGTGGCACACGCCTATAGTCCCAGCTACTCGGGAGGCTGAGCCAGGAGAGTCGCTTCAACCTGGGAGGCACAGGTTGCCGTAAGCAGAGATCATACCACTGTACTCAAGCCCAGGCAACAAAGCAAAACTCTGCCTCAAAAAATTTACAATACAATACAATACAATGAATTTTTAAAAATCTAAAAGACAACTGATTAGGAAAAAATAACTGCAAGGAATACAACAAAAGATTAGTCTCCATTAAATATAAAGGATTCACACATACAAAGAACCTCAACATATAGACAAATGACATAATAGACAACTGATAAAAAAAGAAATACAAGGCCGGGCACGGTGGCTCAAGCCTGTAATCCCAGCACTTTGGGAAGCCGAGACGGGCGGATCACGAGGTCAGGAGATCGAGACCATCCTGGCTAACACGGTGAAACCTCGTCTCTACTAAAAAATAAAAAAAACTAGCTGGGCGAGGTGGCGGGCACCTGCAGTCCCAGCTACTCGGGAGGCTGAGGCAGGAAGATGGTGTGAACCCGGGAGGCGGAGCTTGTAGTGAGCTGAGATCCGGCCACTGCACTCCAGCCTGGGTGACAGAGCGAGACTCTGTCTCAAAAAAAAAAAAAGAAATACAAGTATCTTTTTTCTTTCTTTTTTTTTTGAGATAGAGTCTCGCTCTGTCACCCAGGCTGAAGAGCAATGGTACAATCTTGGCTCACTGCAACCTCCACCTACCAGGTTCAAGCAATTCTCCTGCCTCAGCCTCCCGAGTAGCTGGGATTACAGGCGTGTACCACCACGCCCGGCTGATTTTGTATTTTTAGTAGAGACAGGGTTTCACCACGTTGGTCAGGCTGGTCTTGAACTCCTGACCTCAGGTGATCCGCCTGCCTCGGCCTCCCAAAGTGCTGTGATTATAGATGTGAGCCACTGCACCTGGCCAAGTATCTTTAAACATGTAAAGAAATCAGAGAAACCATCTGTTGCTAATTAAATTAGAAAAAACAGATTTTTAATACTGTATTACTATTCAGTGTTACTCAAACTAAGATGAAATAAGCATCACCATACACTTCTAATGAGTATAGATAAACACTTTCTGGAGAATCATTTGGAAATATGCATCAAACCTTTAAAAATACACATACCTAGTAATTCTAATAATTTCTATTGTAAGAAATAATTTGAAGTATGGAACAATCCTTTGAAAGCTTATTTCTAAAAGTCTACTGTTATTGAGAAACAACCTATTAAGTTCAGCATTAAGGAAATGATTAAATTTATAATCTATTAATAAAATATTATATCACCATTAAAAATGTTTGAAACAGGGCCAGACGCAGTGGCTCATCCCTGTAATCCCAGCACTTCGGAAGGACAAAGTGGATGGACCACTCAAGGTTAGGAGTTCAAAACCAGCATGGCCAACATGGTGCAACCCTGTCTCTACTAAAAATACGAAAATTAGGCTGGGCACGGTGGCTCACGCCTGTAATCCCAGCACTTTGGGAGACCAAGGCAGGTGGATCACAAGGTCAGGAGATCAAGACCATCCTGGCTAACATGGTGAAACCCTGTCTCTACAAAAATACAAAAAATTAGCTGGCCGTGGTGGCACGCCCCTGTAGTCTCAGCTACTGGGGAGGCTGACGCAGGAGAATCACTTGAACCCAGGAATCGGAGGTTGCAGTGAGCTGAGATCATACCACTGCACTCCAGCCTGGGCGATACAGCAAGACTCCGTCTCAAAAAAAAAAAAAAATTAACCAGTGTGGTGGCACGTGCCTGCAGTCTCAGCTACCTGGGAGGCTGAAGCAGGAGAATCGCTTGAACCCAGGAGGTGGAGGTTGCAGTAAGCCGAGACTGCCCCACCTCACTCTAGCCTCGGCAACAGAGAAAGAGTCTATCTCCAAAAAAAGAAAAGCGTGAAACAATCAAATACAAAATGTGAACCTGAATTTGGATCTTAGATCCAATCAACCAACCAATCAATAAAACAAAATAAAAGACATCTTTGAGAGAACTGGGAAAATCTGAACCATATAATTAGATATTACGGAATTATTTAAGTGTGATAATGGTACTACGATTATACAGAATAATGTACTTATTCTCAGGGAATGAATGCTGAAGTATTTAAGGGGACATCATATTAAGGAGAAATCTGATGTCTGCAACACAGTTTTAAACAATTCATCCCCAACCAAAAAAGTACAACACACAGAACAAATGTATACTCTTTCATTTCTTCTGTGGGCTTAAACTTTTAAAATAAAAAATCTGTAGGCCGGGCGCGGTGGCTCAAGCCTGTAATCCCAGCACTTTGGGAGGCCGAGATGGGCGGATCACGAGGTCAGGAGATCGAGACCATCCTGGCTAACACGGTGAAACCCTGTCTCTACTAAAAAGTACAAAAACACTAGCCGGGTGAGGTGGCAGGCGCCTGTAGTCCCGGCTACTCGGGAGGCTGAGGCAGGAGAATGGCGTAAACCCGGGAGGCGGAGCTTGCAGTGAGCTGAGATCCGGCCACTGCACTCCTGCCTGGGCAACAGAGTGAGACTCGGTCTCAAAAAAATAAAAATAAAAATAAAAAATCTGTGGAATATGTTAAGTTTTAATTGTCATGGGAAAAATGTTCATGTTTTTAAGCAAAACATCAGCAAACATACACTTTTACTTTCCACATGATGTCAACCATATAAATCAAATGAACAAAAAAAGAGAGAAAAGATGCCAAAATGTTTACAGCAATTAGCCTCTGGGTGGCAGGATTACAGATGCCATCTTTGCTTCCCTGCAACCTTCTATGCAATTAATATTTCATAAAAAGAGCGTTAAGCATAACTTTAATAAACATAAAAGAGGTGAAAATATAAATTTGCAAAGTTGGGAACCGTGACCCAAGCAAGTGAAAGAAGACTAAGTAAAGATTTTTACAAGAACTAAATAGAACATTATCTATATAACTGGAAGGACCAAATAAACGACCTTGGGAAACACAGGGAAAGAAAGTTCAAGAGCAAATATTGCAAATGGTAGAAAAGCAGCAATGAAGGACGACAGCACAAAACAACACACACACTTTGAGCTCTTCTTAGTTTCTTTTGGTGTTTTTACCTCATGTCCCTGATCTCTAAATGCTGGTAGGCTCCATGAGACCTGGGACCTCTTTTCTAGCTGCATTCACCCACTTAATGACCTCATCCAGACTCATGGTTTAGAATACTATCTACCTGCTTATGAGTCTGCAACTTAAATCTCCGGCCTAGACTTTTCCCTCTGAGCTCCAGGCCTCCTTGTCCAATAACTTCTTCAACACATCCAACTGGCTGTTGAAAAGATAGCACAATGTTTCACATGTTTAAAACTGAACTTCCCCTCCTGCAGTCTTCTCCATCTTAATTGTCATTCCATTACTCTAGTTGCTCAAATCAAAAACTTGGAATCTGCCAGGCACAGTGGCATGTATCTGTAGTCCCAGCTACCCAAAGCAAAACAAACCTGGAATAATTATTACTTCCTTCTTGTCTCTCACACTCCACATCTGATCTATCTTTGAATCCTCTTTTCAAATACTCAGAATCTCACCATTCTTCATCTGCTTCAACCCTGGTCCAGCCACTATCACATTTTGCTAAATTATGTCAATAGTTTCCTGGTTGGTTTTCCTGCCTCCAGCCTTGTCCTCCTTTCAGTTTATTCTTAATTAAGCAGCCAGAGTGATTCTGTTAAAAATCTAAATCAGATCATGTCATTCCCTCGCTCAAAACCCTTAAATGTCCTTCTATCTCACTAAAAATGAGAGCCAAATTCCTCACAATGCCTTACATAATCTGGTTCCCTTTTGACTTCTCTGACCTCTTCTCTCACTTCTCTTCGTCACTCCACTACAGCCACACTAACTTCCTTGCTATTTCTCACATATTCCAGGGACACTCATGCCTCAGGGTCTTTGCACTTGCCATTCTCCATGCACGGATCACACTTATCCCAGATAACAATAAATACACTTACTCACTTTAGACTTTTTTTTTTTTTTAAGATATGGTCTCACTCTGTCATCCAGGCTAAAGTTCAGTGAAGCAATCATGGCTCAACCTCCCAGGCTCAAGCAATCCTCCCACTTCAGCCTCCCATGTAGCTGGGATCACAGGCGCACACTACCATGCCTGGCTTACTCTGTATTTTTTGTAGAGACAGTGTCTCACTATGTTGTCCAGGCTGCTCTCAAACTCCTGGGCTCAAGAGATCCTCCTGCCTTGGCCTCACTTAGATTTTTAATCAAATGTCCTATCAATGAAGCACTCCCTAGACACCCTATATAAACTTGCAACTCTTTTGTTGCTTCCTCTCTCCTTCCCTGCTATATTAATCTCTTCAGCCCTTATCAGCATCTAACATACTACATATTTTACTTATTTATCATATATTGCTATACCCTACATAAGAATGTAAGCTACATTACGGTCTTGGATTTTTATTTCTTCTAATCACTTTGTATCCCCAAAATCCAAGAACACCTGGCACACACAAAATACTCAATAGAAAGCACTTTGGGAGGCCGAGATGGGCAGATCAATTGAGGTCAGGAGTTCAAGATCAGCCTGGCCAACATGGTGAAACACCATCTCTACTAAAAATACAAAAATCAGCCAGGCCTGGTGGCACTCGCCTGTAATCCCAGCTACTAGGGAGGCTAAGGGACAAGAATCGCTTAAACCCAGGAGGTGGAGGTTGCAGTGAGCCGAGATGGTGCCACTACACTCCAGCCTGGGCAACAAAGCAAGACTCCATCTCAAAAAACAAAACAGAAAATACTCAAAAAAATTTTGTAGAACCATTAGATGAATCAGAAAAAGATGAAATAATCCAGATTAAGATAAAAAACAGTATTGAAGTTAAACTTTTCTCCACCGTCTAAAGTTGATGGAAAGAGAAAACAAAGGTTTAAATATATTATTTAGAGGTATAAACGGAGCCAGTAGAAGAATTAAAATAATTATCATCAAAAATTCAGAGGGTGAAAACAACAAAAAAAAAAAATTGGGAGGGCGGGTGCGGTTGCTCACGCCTGTAATCCCAGCACTTTGGGAGGCCGAGCGGGGTGGATCACCTGAGGTCAGGAGTTCAAGACCCGCCTGACCAACATGGAGAAACCCCAGCTTTACTAAAAATACAAAATTAGCCGGACATGGTGGCGCACGCCTGTAATCCCAGCTACTTGGGAGGCTGAGGCAGAAGAATCGCTTGAACCTGGGAGGCGGAGGTTGCAGTGAGCCGAGATCATGCCATTGCACTCCTGCCTGGGCAACAAGAGCGAAACTCGGTCTTAAAACAAAACAAACCAAAACAAAAAAATTGGGAGGGTGTTGCTGAGTTATCCCATCTTTCATTATCAGAACTAAACTGTCTTAATCTCATAAAGCAAGAAACGACAATACAAAAGTATTACTTTACATATAAAACACATTTATAGTTTTATAATAGTATTAGAGGTAGGAAGATAACCTCCCAAAGAAGTAAAACCATAAACAGTTAAAGAGAGTTGCCTTTGTGAAAAGGGAGCAAGGGTGAGGAAGGACTCTCTGCTTTTCATTATAAGCCCTTTTTATTATACTTATTTATTCATTTATTTTTGAGGCAGGGTCTCACTATGCCACCCAGGCTAGAGTGCAGTGGTGCGATCACGGCTCACTGCAACCTCTGCTTCCCAAGCTTAAGCGATCCTCCCACCTCAGCCTCCTGAGTAGCTGGAACCACAGATGTGTGCCACCCTGCCCCAGCTAATTTTTTGTATTTTTGGTAAAGACAGGATTTCACCATATTGCCCAAGCTGGTCTCAAACTCCCGAGCTCAAGTGATCTACCTGCCTTGGCCTCCCAAAGTGCTGAAATTATAGGCCTGAGCCACTGCGCCCAGACTATAAGCCCTTTTTAAAGTAAATGACTTATATTATTCTGTTAAAAATATTTAACAGCTCTCACCAAAATTAAAAATTGCTCCATGAAAAACCCTATGAAAAGAAAGGATAGAGTGGGAGAAAATATTTGCAAAATACATATTCTACAAAAGAGTAGTATCTAGAATATATAAAGAACTCTCAAAACACAACAGTAAAAAAAAAATCCAATTTGCCCAAAATGGGCAAAAAATATGAACAGACATTTCCCTGAAGAAAATGACAGGCAGCAAGTAAGCACGTGAAAAGATCCTCACCATCATTAGCCATTAGGGAAATGCAAATTGAAACAACAATGAGGTATCACTACAGGCTTGTAATGGCTAAAATAAAAAATAGTGAAAACACCAAATGCCAGTGAGGATGAAAAAAAATTAGATCACTCATACATTGCTGGTGGGACTATAAAACAGTACGGCCACTCTAGAAAAGTTTGGCAGCTTCTTAAAAAAACAAACATGCAACTACCATGACCCAGCAATTGAAAATCTGGGCATTTATCCTAGTGAAATGAAGACTTACGTTCACAGAAAAACCTGTACATATGGCCAGGCGCAGTGACTCACACCTATAATCCCAGCACTTTGGGAGGCCGAGGCAGGCAGATCACCTGAGGTCAGGAGTTCAAGACCAGTCTGGTCAATATGGTAAAATCCCGTCTCTACTAAAAATACAAAAATTAGCCAGGCGTGGTAATGTGCAGCTGTAGTCCCAGCTACTCGGGATGCTGAGGCTGAAGAATCACTTAAACCCGGGAGTAGACGTTGCAGTGAGCTGAGATTGCATTCCAGCCTGGGTGACAGAGCAAGACTCCACCTCAAAAAAAAAAAAAGAAAAGAAAGAAAAAAGAAAAGAAAAACCTGTTCATAAATGTTTATAACAGCTTCTTCATAGCAGTCAAAAACAAGAAAAAAAAAACCCAGATGTCCTTCAATTGACGAATGGTTAAACAAACTGTGGTACATCCATGGCATGGAAGACTACTCAGCAATAAAAATGAACTATTGATACATGCAAACACATGGATGGATCTCCAAAAGTTATGCTGATTGAAAAGCCAATCCCAGGGATGGGCATGGTGGCTCATGCCTGTAATCCCTGCACTCCGGGAGGATGAGACAGGAGGATCGTTTGAGCCCAGGCGTTGGAGACCAGCCTGGGCAATACAGCAAAACCCCATCTCTACAAAAAGTTAAAAAATTAGCTGGGTGTGGTGGCATGTGCCTGTCGTCTCAGCTACTTGCGAGGCTGAGACGGGAGGATTGCTTGAGCCCAGGAGGTGGAGGCTGCACTAACCATGACCTTGCCACTGCACTCCAACCTGGGCAACAGAGTGAGGCTCTGCCTCAAAAAAAAAAAAAAGCCCATCACTGAAGGTTACAGACTGTATGATCCCATTTTACATAATATTTTGAAATGACATTTATACATGAAGAATGGATTAATGGTTGCCAGGGGTTTGGGTGCAAAAGAGGGAGGTAGGTGTGGCTATAAAAGGGCAACAATAAGCATCCTTGCGGTGTTAGAACTGTATCTTGACTG
Source organism: Macaca mulatta (assembly GCF_049350105.2). NCBI lineage: Eukaryota > Metazoa > Chordata > Mammalia > Primates > Cercopithecidae > Macaca > Macaca mulatta. Next base: position 20,875,696 of record NC_133412.1, read on the forward strand.
TAGTGGTGCACACACAAACCTACACGGGTGATAAAACTATGTACAACTTAATACACACATGCGCGCGCGCGCACACACACACACACACACACACACACACACACAAAAGTAAAACAGGAAATGTGAATAAATTTGGTGGATTTGGCCAGGCAAGGTGGCTCACACCTGTAATCCCAGCACTTTGGAAGACTGAGGCAAGTGGATCACTTGAGGTCAAGAGTTCAAGACCAGCCTGGCCAACATGGGGAAACCCCATCTCTACTAAAAACACAAACATTAGCTCGCAGTGGTGGTGGGCACCTGTAATCCCAGCTACTCAGAAGACTGAGGCAAGAGAGTCACTTGAACCTGGGAGGCAGAGGTTGCAGTGACCCAAGGTCACACCATTGCACTCCAGCCTGGGGAACAAGAGTGGGACTCCATCTCAAAAAAAAAAAGAGTTTTGAAGGGATTTTATTCTTTTGGAATCAACTCCAAATTCTTTCCAGCTTCATGGCCTATGCACACACAGTTCTTTCTGTCTGGAAAGCTCCTCCTTGCATACTGCACATAGAAATCTGCAGCCCTTCAACTATGCCCTCCCAAGCCCTTCAACTATGCCTATCAAATTCATATTTATTGTGTAGATTGTATTCCACAAAGAGGTGCTCCCTTATCCTTCAGATTAGGTTATATATATATTTTCTCCTCTTTGCAATGATCACAGTGGTAATGGAATAGCTATTGATGTAATGACTCATTTAACATGTCTCTCCTATTAAATTATAACCTCCTCAATGGCAAAAGCCCCTTTAAAGCACATGCTACAGTGCCTGCACATTTATTTAACATGAGAAGAAGTAGCATGAAACTTCTCAAATAGCACTGCTTCATTCACAATGAGGGATGTGCCTACTTCCTGTCCCCACTGGCTCAAACCAGGATGCTGAGCCACAAAAACATAGATAAGCCTGGCACGTGTTCCTAAAGAGGTACCATAACCTTAAATGCCCACAGAAATCAAAGCAAGGTAACATAGATGAGTGAAGCAGCTGGGTGTAAGAACAAAAGCACAAGCACTATGATAAACAACAAAAGAACACCTGGCCTCAGTGTCCAAGTACAATAGTGAATTTAGTGACTATGGCAAATCATAGCACTAATGCTCCATATAAGCAGAGGTTGACTGCTACTCATAACTCCAGCCAACTGTTGCCAATAGAAACGAGAAATGCCAAAAGCTAGAACTCTAAGCTTTATGAGAAATTTCCCCATTTTAAAATTCTATCAATTAATTCAAATATATTAACATTTTACCACCTATGTAGCCCAAATAAAACACTTCTGCAGGCCACAATGAGCCCATCGGTTTGCAGGTTGTTCTACAGCATTTATTTTACTTGATTTGCAAGGAAAAAAAATACGTACAAACAAACACAGACTGTAAAATAAAACACACCTCCAAAAAAGCTTTTCTTTTTGAGACAGGGTCTCATTCTGTCAACCAGGCTGGAGTGCAGTGGCACAATCATGGCTCACTGCAGCCTCAATCCTCCAGGCTCAAATGATCCTTCTATCTCAGCCTCCTGAATAGGTGGAGCTACAGGCATGCACCATCATGCCCTGCTAATTTTTTTTTAGTATTTTATTTTATTTTATTTTGAGACAGAGTCTCGCTCTGTCGCCCAGGCTGGAGTGCAAAGGCGCGATCTTGGCTCACTGCAACCTCTGCTTCCCAGGTTCAAGTGATTCTCCTGCCTCAGCCTCCTGAGTGGCTGGTATTACAGGTACCCACCACCACACCTAGCTAATTTTTGTATTTTTAATAGAGACTGGTTTTCACCATGTTGTCCAGACTGGTATCAAACTCCTAACCTCAGGTGATCTGCCCACCTCAGCCTCCCGAAGTGCTGGGATTACAGGTGTGAGCTACCGCGCCCAGCCCCTTTTTTTTTTCTTCTGTAGAGACAACGTCTCACTAGGCTGCCCAGGCTGATCTCAAACTCCTGGGCTCAAGTGATCCTCTTGCCTGAGCCTCCTAAAGTGCTGGGATTACAGGCATGAGCCACTGTGCCCAGCCAAAAACCATTTCGTTTTAAGAAACGACGATAGTCTTTAACCATCTCGAGCTAACATTCTCCTCTCTAACCACCTCCCCTTTCTACCACCCCAAAACTCCTGATGTTCTCTACTTTCTCCTTGGACCTTAGAAGTATTGGGACAGAAGACTGAGAAGCACTGACTAGTTAGAAAGAAAGAGGAAACATTAGAGTCATAAGGACCAGGTTCAAAGCCCAGCTCTGTCACTTACTAGCAATGTACTCTAGAGCAAGTTATCTGATTTCTTTGCCCATCAATTTTCCCCTGTATAAGATGGAAGTAATAACAATGTCTTCATTGTACAGCTGCTTTAAGAATAGGATTAAATAACATTATACTATATGCCAAATGTCCAATATAGGACCTAACACAGAGGATGAACTCAAAAAATGGATACTATAAAGATATGCATAAGACACGGTAAAAACTGAATCCTGTTTAGGGTATGAATTAAACATTCTAGATCTAAAACTGGTGGGTTACTTCGGTTGATAGATGGAAAACGTGCCTGATAGTTCTGAAAATACTCCTAAATTTTTTTTTTTTCTTCTGAGACAGTCTCGCTCTGTCACTCAGGCTGAAGTACAGTGGCACAATCCCAGCTCACTGCAACCTCCACCTCCCGAGTTCAAGCGATTCTCCTGCCTCAGCCTCCTGAATAGCTGGGATTACAGGCATGCGCCACCAGGCCCAGCTAATTTTTGTGTTTTTAGTAGAGATGGGGTTTCACCATGTTGGCCAGGCTGGTCTCAAACTCCTGACCTCAAGTGATCCATTGGCCTTGGCCTCTCGAAGGGCTGGGATTATAGGCATGAGCCATAATCTTAAATACTTTTCAATAATTTTTTTTCTGGCCCCTAAATACTTTTCAGTAATTTTTTTCTACTAGAAGGAATGTTTATTTTGTTTCACATGCACAAGACAGATCATGATTTGAATAATGTAAGTATAAAAATTGTTATTACCATCACAAAAGAGTTTCCAGCTATCAGTACTAATACAATACTGTCTAATACAACCCTCAAGTCCCACTTCCTAATCCACAAGAAAAAGATTAATCCTTTTATCCTTGGGATCAGGCAACAGGTACAGATAAAAGAATAAATTCGATAATACACTTAAATAAACCCCTTCAAACACTGTATACCTGCTTGTCCTGTTTGGCTGAGGTAACTGCTCAATGACCTGACTGATGGAACCACATGTGTCCAAGTTAGAAGAATCCACAGGGTCTGAAAAAAATTACTGGATATTAGCACAAAGACATTTACCACCAAACTTTAATACAAAATCAGGAATATAGACAATACCAATCTAATCAGTGACACCAGCACATCAACTTTTGAGTGACTACTATGCAGATACCCCAGTAGGCTTCCTTACATACATTCAACACAACCACATAAAGTTTAAATTCACCCAGCTCCAAAAAGAGCATCCAAAAAATGCAAAGGGGACCAATAGCTTTAAACATCTCACCTGCAACCTTGTTTTCTTTCAAATGTTCATTGAACCCACTATTACTGTCTCCTCGTTCTTCTCCAGCTGTTTGTTCAGGATTGGACACAACATCCTAGAAAATACACATACAAAATATCCCCATTATATATGAAATAGTTCAAAATGAAACCTACTGTGAACAATTTTTCCAATCAACTTTATTGAGAAGATAATGATCTTCTAAATACTTACGTTTGCTGGTTGTTTTTGGTTTTTTAAAAAAATCGGCTCAATCATTTTCAAACAAGGTATCACTCACCAATACAGGATTTTCTTTGTGCGTCTGAAGATTAGGAAGGTGTCGAGATAGCATACTGAAGTGAGAACCAGAATCATCTTCTAGAACCTGGCTTTCAGGCTGAGAATCTTCAATTATCAGGCAAGGAGTATCTTGCTGAGAGAAATCTGAATCCAACTGACTTCCAGTAGGGTCCATCTGCTCCCCTGGAATGGAATAACAAAAGATCAGTTCCGTGTAACCTACTAGCCTTGCTCACGCAGTCTAAACCTAAATAATGGGGCGGAAGTACAAGAGCTGGGAAACGGGACCAGTTCAGGACTCCTCCAATTAGAATATTATATTTATAATTGCTGCAAGCACTTTCCTATTATGCTTACCAAGTCCCCGTTCCTCGTTACTTACAATAAGCCTTCCTATTCCTCCCTCTCTCTTTTTCATCACCTTCTCGTAGACACCCTTTCCCCTCCTTCCTAACCTCTTCTCTCCCCGCCCCTTTTTCCATCCCCCCCGCCGCGACGTCCTTCTGGCGCCTCTACCGCCCCCCAAAAGCCTGTTTTCTAAAATCTGTTCGCCAGAGGCCCCACAGCCTTTCAGCTTTCCTCACGACCACCAAGCCTTCTTAGCTACCATTTCCCCACCCCCTCCTTAAGGCCCTCCAACCCCTTCCCCGTCACCGCCGCCATGCTTGCCACCCCGCCCCCTCCGGTCAGCCATCCTTTCAGACCCGAAATCCAGGCCTTCAGAGCCCACTGCACTCCCATTTCTCTCCAAACAGTACCAGGCATCCCAGCGGGAGGTCCCTCGCGCTCGAGCTAGAGGTCTCTGCACGCTCCCCAAGTCCCTCCAGATCGATCCCCAGGTCGCCGCTGTCGCCACCGCCGCCACCGGCCGCGAACTCCCCCTTTCCCGTCACGTCATACAATATCGGATCGTCCATTCGCTGCCGCTGCCCGCCACTCAAGAACTCCCGTGGATGATAGGTAGCTGAGGCAGAGTGCCCCGCCCCACGTAAGAAAAAGGAACACGGCGGCGCGTTTCCATGGCAGCATGGACGTTGCAGGCCCTCCCCTTTAGTAGAGTCGGAGAATGACGGTATCCTTGAACCGAAGGGACCTTGAGAGGGCGTGAAATACCTTCCCCTGCTTCCAGGACGATTGCATTTACCACTACTCAGACATTTCAGAACCTCTACCTGCTTTTTCTCGTCCCATGCCCCTTAATCCCGGTCCGTCACCCTCTTTCCTGCAAAAGGAGAGAGTTTCCCAGCTTTCTCATAACAGGGCAAAGAAGAAGCGGCTTGAGGATGGCTAGTATTTCAGAGCTGCTGAAAGGAAGCGAAGAGACTCTTCTTTGACACGGGGTTAACCTGTGTCAATGAGGATCCCTTTTGTGGGCCTCTACCCTGAATCCAGGGGCCTGACATTACGTCTCTGCCAGGGCGTTTTTAGTTTTTGTTTGTTTTTACATTGTATGAGGGCTCCAGTAAGCCGTATTTCTTCCCATTGCCCTTTTCAGCCTAGGACGTATTTCAAGCTTCACATTTGTTTATCGTTGCCTTATCTTTTATGGGACTGCCTACAGAGACTACAGCCCCAGACATATTTTGCACCTCCCATTGAGAGAATTGAGCAGTGTCATTCTCAAACTCCATGGTAAAGAGAACAGCTGCCACTCCTTCTAACTAGATGCCCTCAAAGATAGCTCCAAGCCCAGAGATTCTATTATCGTAATTATGGTGCCAGGGTCTTAAAGAGGGTGTGGCAGCTGTGACGAGTCTTAATGAACTAAGCCCCATGAGGCATATGTGTTTGTTTTGTTGTTGTTGTTGTTGATGGGTGGGGGTATGTTATTTAAGTGGCAGTTGGATCCAGGATATAAGTCTAGCCAGAGCAGCTGTCAATAGGGAAAGCACCTAGCACAGTGCCAAACATATACACAGTAGGCATTCAATGGGAGGCAGTTTTCTCTTTCTACCCCAGGCTCAGATTTATTTCAGCACAGCCCAACCATGATTCTCCATTTCCATAAATGCCCTATTCAGTACTTGATATAGGCATAGCTGAAGTAGAGCTTCCTACCAATCTTCTCACTGCTGCTATAAATTACAGTGATCATATTCTCCAAACCAAAATCAAGGCATGTTGTCTGAATACATGTTACTTACGGGAACAAAAGACTGACTCCTTGAAACTGTCCTGAAAAATCTAGAATCTATTACTGCTATAACTGGAATATAATTATGGTCCCCAGAATGTTTTATTAGTGGAGCTAAAATGAAATGGACCACACAGAGACGCATCTCACTTCTTAATCTGAAAATCATTTATAATTGACTGTTTTCATACTCCACTCCTAAAGCTGCAGAAGACCAGTGACTAAACAAATCTAATACTTAAAGACCAGGTTAGATCAATACTAACTACACTAAATGGACAAAGTGAGTTCATCTGCTCTATTTGAGAAGGCACAACCAACCAGGTCCTGTTATGAGTAAATCATGACCTTGAGTCCCATAAAAATCCCCCAAAGTCACCATTTTTTTTGCTTTTTTTCTCTAGCCTGCTTCTGCTTCCTCCCCAAGTGAGACACAAATAAACAGATCTCTTTGATTACTTGACAAGTTGGTTTGTCAGAACTCAAAATGGCTGGTGCAGTGGCTTACACCTGTAATCCCAGCCCTTTGGGAGGCAGAGGCAGGTGGATTGCTTGAGCCCAGGAATTTGAGACCAGCCTGGGCAACATGGCAAAACCCCATCTCTACAAAATATGCGGAAAAAAAAAAATTAGCTGGGTGTGGTGGCATGTGCCTGTAGTCCCAGCTACTCAGGAGGCTGAGGTGAGAGCATCCCCTGAACTAGGAGGCAGAGGTAGCAATGAGCCAAGACTGGAACACTGTGCTCCAGCCTGGACAAGAGAGTGAGATCCTGTCTGAAACAAACAACAATAATAAAAACCTAAAAACCGCCAGGCACAGTGGCTCCCACCTGTAATCCCAGCACTTTGGGAGGACGAGGTGGGCAGATCACAAGGTCAGGAGATCCAGACCATCCTGGCTAACACGGTGAAACCCCGCCTCTACTAAAAATACAAAAAATCAGCTGGGCGTGGTGGTGGGCTCCTGTAGTCCCAGCTACTCAGGAGGCTGAGGCAGGAGAATTGCTTGAACCCTGGAGATGGAGGTTACAGTGAGCCGAGATCGCGCCACTGCACTCCAGCTGGAGCAACAGAGCGAGACTCCATCTCAAAAAAAAAAAAAAAAAGGCCAGGCATGGTGGTTCACGCCTGTAATCCCAGCACTTTGGGAGGCCGAGGCGGGCAGATCACAAGGTCAGGAGTTCAAGACCACCCTGGCTAACAGGGTGAAACCTCATCTCTACTAAAAATACAAAAAATTAGTCATGCGTGGTGGTGGGTGCCTGTAGTCCCAGCTACTCAGGAGGCTGAAGCAGGAGAATGGCGTGAACCCAGGAGGCGGAGCTTGCAGTGAGCCAAGATCACGCCACTGCACTCCAGCCTGGGCAACACAGCAAGACCCCATCTCAAAAAAATAATAATAATAAAATAAAGATAAAAACCTAAAAACCTCAACCTCACTAAAAATAAATAGATAAATACATGAGTGAGCCATTTGCATTACTAAACAAGAGTCTTAAAAAAAACTGTTAAGAAAAACTATTAATTCCTTGTTAGGCAGTGTGGCAATTAACTTAATCATTAAATTATCCAGAAAAAACAGAAACTACAGGCAGAATGGTTGCCCATGGAAGCTGTGACTGAATGCAGCTAGATGAGTCAAAGGCCTTTATTGACTCCTAGACTGCAAAGGACCAACAGCACATTTACCTATCTACAGGTAACATCTTTTTCTAAACCACCTTAGACAGAGAAATCTAACCTACCTCTAAAACCCTCCCAGAGAAGAAGACTCAACAGATCTTATGTTAACTTGCTTTAAAGTTTAACAAACCTCATTGTCAGAAATTTTTCTTCTAATCCTAATCTTCTAACCTAAATCCTTTATTATATAATTTAAAGTCATTTCCTCTCATATTGTCTTTAACTGCTATCTTTAAAACCCAAATAGATGTCATTAAGTTGGGATCATCTCATTTGGTCCTATAATTCTGTAATAAATGTCAAACAATCAAACAACAAATCTAAATGCTATTTGACTTAGTTTGTATTTTTCTGAAGCCTCCTCAAAGACTTCTAGCAAAAGAACCCTAGCCACCTTATTCTTCCCTCACAGGTATTCCACCAACCTTTAAAGTTGCTTCATGATCTTATGGAAACTCATAGTTTTGGAGGTCAGTGACAGAGTACTCTACTGAGGAGACTTGACAAGTGCCAAATTTAATGATAGGAAAACAATCATATATTCCTTTTTTTTTTTTTTTTTTTTTTTGAGACGGAGTTTCACTCTTCTTGCCCAGGCTGCAGTGCAATGGTGCAATCTCTGCTCACCACAACCCCGCCTCCTGGGTTCAAGTGATTCTCCTGCCTCAGCCTCCTGAGTAGCTGGGATTACAGGCATGCACCACCACACCCAGCTAATTTTGTATTTTTAGTAGAGACAGGGTTTCTCCATGTTGGTCAAGCTGGTCTCAAACTCCTGGCCTCAGGTGATCTGCCCGCCACGGCCTCCCAAAGTGCTGGGATTACAGGCATGAGCCATGGCGCCCAGCCTCTCCCCTCTTTGTATAGGATAATCAAATCTTCACATCCAAGTAGCATCTCCTGTCCACTCTACTTCTCTATGTTTGCAGTCTGGCTTCAACCCCCATAAATCTAATGCCAGACACAAAGTAGTTACTCAAAACATGCTAATAACTGGTTCTAAAATTTTCTTGTCAAATTACCTCATTATCAGCCAGGCGCGGTAGCTCAAGTAATCCCAGTACTTTGGGAAGCCAAGGGAGGCTGATTGCTTGAGCTCAGGAGTTCAAGACTAGCCTGGTCAGCATGGTGAACACCCCTGTCTCTACTAACAATACAACGGTGGTGTGCACCTGTATTCCCAGCTACTCAGGAGGCTGAAGTGGAAGAATCACTTGAACCTGGGAGGCGGAGGCTGCAGTGAGCCGAGATCGCGCCACTGCACTCCAGCCTGGGCTACAGAGCAAGACTGTGTCTCAAAAAACAACAACAACAAATTACCTCATTATCTTTGACGTCTGTAGTATCTGATGCTGTTGCCATTCCCTCCTCAAAATTCATCCTGTGACTTGATAAATCCTGGCTCTCCTCCACCATCTCAGCTTTCTTTCCAATTCCTAACTTCCTGGAAGCCAGTACTATAGAATAAAAATTGAGAGTGATACAAACATGCTCAACACAGATGAACCTTGAAAACGTTATGCTAAGTGAAATAAGCCAGACACAAAAGAACAAATATTGTGCGATTCTATTTATATGAGGTACCTAGAGTAAGCAAATTCAGAAAGAGAGAAAGTAGAATGGTGGCTGCCAGGAGCTAGGAGGAGAGAGGAAAGGGAATTTATTGTTTAATGATTTACAGAGCTTTAGTTTGGGAAGATGAAAAAGTTCTGGAGATGGATGGTGGTAATTGTTGCACAACAATGTAAATGTACTTAATGCCATTGAACCATACACTTAAAAATGATTATAATGGTACATTTATGTGTATTTTACTACAGTAAACAAGTTTTTCAATGAGACTAAACTTTAATATTTAAAGACGCATACTTAGATCATAAAAAATTGTAATAACAGGATTGCAATAAAAGTCAGAATGTATGGTTAATTTTATAGGGAACAGTCGGGTTGTAATTCATTAAAAGGCATGTGAGGTGCTTGGAAATGTTCTATTTTTTATTACCAGAGGCATTACACAGGTATACTATTTATAATTCATAAATTTGTACATTTATATTTTATTTTATTCACTTTATATGTGCTATATTTCACAATAAAGATGATTCAAAATAAATATCATTAATCCTAAAACTCATAATATGGTGAAAGAGGGTATATACACGATCTCAAAGTATCTCCCTAAAATGTACTGAATTATTACAAAGAGAAAAGTGGTAAATTTGCAGTGAAGAAGCCTGATATTCACCAACTCAACCAACTAATCTCAGTTAATATACCAGTAAGGGGACAAAAAGCTATCTGTGTCACTTGATATGATGCTGTGAGGATATATCACACTTTAATTGTATTCCTGCCAAAAACGTATAACCTGAATCTGATCATGAGAAAATATCAGATAAACCCACATTAATGTGTGCTCTACAGATAAACGGCCCCTATTCTCCAAAGAGAGAGAAAGAGAGAGAGAGAGAGAAGTGCTGCCAAGGTCAAGAATGACAATGAAAGTCTCAAGAAATGTTCTAGATTTGAGAAGACTACAAAGACAAAACCATTATATGCAACAGATGATGCAGAACTGAATCCTGGACAAGAACTTGGTTTCCCTTCTTCTATAAATAATTCTAATGGGAGCACTGTTGATATCTGAATAAAGTCTGTAGATTAGTAACAAATCAATGTTATTTTCCTGATCTTGATAATTATACTGTGGTTATTAAATAAAAAATAAAGAAAGAGAGTGGTACTAAATTATCCAAGATTGGAGCTGGGCAGTTTGGTACTAAGCAAAACTAAAGAAAAGTTAACCTGTACCTAACATAGGAACAGCATGAGGACAAGAGAAGGAATATATTTAGAGACTATGGAAACTGCCAGAAATCAGACCCAGGGTGGTAGGTGAGAAAAGTTCATTTTGCAAATTAAAAAACAACAACAAAAACAAACAAACAAACAAAAAGCAGTTATTCCTAAACTCTTAAGTTTCAATAGGAAGAAAGGAGTTTTTATGTTCTGGGGCTGAGAAATATAAAAAGAATATAAGAGAAGACTTCAGTGGTCAAGGACACCACTGTGTCCTAGTGGCTGAGCTATGAAATGGTTACTCATATTCTGAGGTAGTGTGTGTACATAAAGTAATGTCTACGTACAAAGAAGGGAACAACAGACTCTGGGGCCTACTTAAGGGGGGAGGGGGGAGGAGGGTGAGAATCAAAAACTATCTATCAGTTACTATGCTTGTTACCTGGGTGGCAAAATAATCTGTACACCAAACACCGTGATAACGCAACTTACCTATTTAACAAACCTGCACATGTACCCCTTAACCTAAAATAAAATTTAAAACAATAAATAAATAATAAAGTAAAAGTAACATTGCATGAACACAGTGCCTACTCTTGGATCCTACTTCCTGTGTCATGATTGCCCTTTCCCACTCTACTCTGAGCATATCCCTTCTGTAGTGTCTTCAGTAGAGCTAGGTCTCAAAGGCTGATCTGGGCTGTACAGAGCTAGTGTGCTAACTAACTAGTGGCAAGAATAACAGTAATGCATCTTGACTCTACTCACATATAAGCACATCACACAGAGTCTCAAGAACCCAAAGTCAGAGCAAGTCAGAAAACCCATAAAACTGACCAAAAGTGTCTTCACAAACTCAAGTGCATTTATTAATTTCAATTCACTTAAATGCAAGGTACCATTTTGGCTCCATGGTGGTGGTGGAGAGAGAGCAGTGTATAAGGATGAATAATATCTAGTTTCTAGCTTCAAAGAATTTACAATCTAGGAAGGAGATAAGACATACAAATAATGATAGTACAAGATACAATAAAAGTTCTGTAGGCATTGTGAGACAGAAATTGAAAGAATTTTAGTCATGGTTATAATGAATACTTCTTGAGCACTTACTATGTTCTAAGTTCTATTTACTCTCACGCCTTTCTTGATTTTATCCAGTCACATTGCTATAAATACAATCTATATGCCAATGACTCCTAACTATATCTTTGACCCACACCTCTCTCTCAAATTACAAATTCATGTATCTAGCTGCCTATTCAATATCTTCATTTTGATGTCCAATTGACATCTCAAATTCAACATGCTTAAAATTGAACTCATCTCTTCCACCAAGCCTACTCCACCTGCAGCCTTCCCCATCTCAGTTGATGGCAACTTCGCCCTTCTGGTTGCTTATAACAAAAAGCTTGAAGAGACTATTTTTTTATTAATAGAGAAAAATTTAAAAGCTATGTACTTATATAATCCACCTTCAACAATTATCAACAAATGCTCAATCTTCTTTTGTTGTTTTTCTTTTATTTTTTTCCAACAAATGCTCAATCTTATTTCATCTATATCCACCCACTTCCTCCAAACTGATTTCTAAACAAATCCCAGACATCATATAATTTTATTCATAAATACTTCTGTGTCTAAAATGTAGAGAATATTTTAGGCCAGGCTTGGTGGGTCACACTTATAATCCCAGCACTTTGGGAGGCTGAGGTGGGTGGACCACCTGAGGTCAGGAGTTTAAGACCAGCCTGGCCAACATCGTGAAACCTTATCTCTACTAAAAATACAAAAATTAGGCCCGGCGTGGTGGCTCACGCCTGTAATCCCAGCACTTTGGGAGGCCGAGGCAGGCATATCACGAGGTCAGGAGATCGAGACCATCCTGGCTAACATGGTGAGACCCAGTCTCTACTAAAAATACAAAAAAATTAGCCAGGCATGGTGGTGGGCTGAGGCAGGAGAATGGCGTGAACCCAGGGGGCGGAGCTTGCAGTGAGCTGAGATCGCGCCACTGCACTCCAGCCTGGGCGACAGAGCGAGACTCCGTCTCAAAAAAAAAAAAACGCAAAAATTAGCCAGGCATGGTGGTGGGCACCAGTAGTCCCAGTTACTTGGGAGGCTGAGGCAAGAGAATCGCTTGAACCTGGGAGGCAGAGGTTGCAGTGAGCAGAGATCGCGCCACTGCACTCCAGCCTGGGCAACAGAGTGAGACTCTTGTCTCAAAGAAATAAAATAAAATAAAATAAAATAAAAGAGAATATTGTAAACATAAGAACATCATCAACACACCCAACGAAAATGAACAGGCCAGGCATGGTGGCTCACATCCCAGAACTTTGGGAGGCCAATGCAGGAGGATCACTTGAGCTCAGGAGGTCAGGTCTGCAGTGAGCAGTAATCATGCCCCTGCACACCAGCCTGGGTGACAGTGACAGTCTGTCTAAAAAACATACATATGTATAAAGTTAAATTACTGTATTGTAAAATCATTTAAAACTATACTACCAATTCAATAGTTAGGCTTGTGTCTTTCATTTTGTTTTTTATTTTTAGTGACTGATTTTTTTGAGGAAAAATTTAAATACAGTGAAATCCATAGCTCTTAATTGTGTAATTTTTTTTTTTTTTTTTAAGAGACAGGGTCTTGCTCTGTGGCCCAGGCTAGAGTGCAATGGCTCGATCACAGCTCACCACAGCCTTGAACTCCTGGGCTCAGCTCCTGGGCTGAAGTGATCTCCCAGCTGTCTCCCTGGGGCTGGAACTACAGGCATGCACCACCACACCTGGCTAATTTTTCTTTCTTTTGTAGAGATGGGGTTTCACTATGTTGCCCAGGCAGGTCTTGAACTTTTGGGCTCAAGCAATCCTCCCACCTTGACCTCCCAAAATGCTGGGATCACAGGCATAGGCCACTGTCCTTGGCCAGTAATTTGATGAGCTCTGACCAATGTATGCAGCCATGAAACCTACATATCAATCAATATATAGAACACTTTCATCACTCCAGAGAGTCACTCATGGTCCCTTCCAGTCAATCCCCATTCCACAAGGCATTCATATTGTAACTTCTATGACGATAGATTAATTTTGCCTGTGATACTATTTTATATAAATGGAATCACACAGTATGTGGTCTTTTGTGTCCAGCTTCCTTTGCTCAACATTTTGCATGTTGCTGCATGCATCAGTACTTCATTCTTTTTCACTGCTCAGCAACATTCAATTGTATGTACCACAATTTGTTTTATTAATTCTCCTATTACTGCATATTTGGGTTGTTTTAGACTATTATAAATAAAGCTGCTATGAACATTTATAAACAATTCATTTTGTGAATGTTTGTTTTCATTTATCTTGGGTAGATAACTAGCAGTGGAACTGCGGGTCATAGGATGTGTGCTCCTTTCACTTTATAAGAAACTGCCAAAAATAGTTCTCGAAAATGACTGTAGGCCATGTGCGGTAGCTCATGCCTGTAATCCCAACATTTTGGGAGGCTGAGGTGGGAGGCTCGCTTGACCCAGAAGTTCAAGACCAGCCTGGGCGATATAGGGAGGCCTTATCTCTCCAAAAAAATGTTTTAAAAATTAGTCAAGCATGGTGGCGCCAGCCTGTAGTACCAGCTACTAGGGAGGCTGAGGTGGGAAGATCACTTGAGCCCAGGAGTTCAAGGTTGCAGTGAGCTATGATCGCACCACTGCACTCCAGCCTGGGCAACAGAGCGAGACTCTGTCTCTAAAAAAATTAAAAATAAATAAATAAAATTATTGTATAATTTTATACTTCCACTAACAACATATTAGAGTTTCAGGTGCTCCACATTCTCACTAACATTTGGTTTGTCAGTGTGAAGTGATATCTCATGCTTGTTTTTTTCTTTTTTTTTTTTTTGAGACGGAGTCTCGCTCTGTCGCCCAGGCTGGAGTGCAGTGGTACGATCTTGGTTTACTGCAAGCTCCGCCTCCTGGGTTCACACCATTCTCCTGCCTCAGCCTCCCAAGTAGCTGGGACTACAGGTGCCCGCCACCACGCCCAGCTGTATTTTTGTGCGTGTAATTTTTAGTAGAGACGGGGTTTTACCATATTAGCCAGAATGGTCTTGATCTTCTGTCTTCCCAAAGTGTTGGGATTACAGGCGTGAGCCACCATGCCCAGCCGTTTGTTTTTTTCTTGAGGCAGAATCTCACTTTGTCACCCCAGTTGGAGTGCGATGGCACGATCTCAGCTAACTGCAACCTCTGTCTCCTGGGTTCAAGCGATTCTTGTACCTCAGCCTCCCGAGTAGCTGGGATTACAGGCACACACCACCATCCCCAGCTAGTTTTTGTGTTTTTAGTAGAGACGGGGTTTTGTCATGTTGGCCAGGCTGGTCTTGAACTCCTGGCCTCAAGCGATCTGCCCACCTTGGCCTCTAAAAGTGCTGGGATTACATGCATGAGCCACCATGCCCAGCCTATCTTGTGGTTTTTAGTCAACTTTATACATCATTTACGTACAATTAAAATTGGGCCCTTTTTTTTTTTTTTTTTTTTTTTTTGGAGACGGAGTCTTGCTCTGTCGCCTAGGCTGGAGTGCAATGGCGCAATCTTGGCTCACTGCAACCTCTGCCTCCCAGGCTCAAGTGATTCTCCTGCCTCAGCCCCACGAGTAGCTGGGATTACAGGCATGTGCCACCGTACCCAGCTAATTTTTTTTGTATTTTTAGTAGAGATGGGGTTTCACCATGTTGGCCAGGATGGTCTTGAACTCCTGACTGCAGGTGATCCACCCGCCTTGGCCTCCCAAAGTGCTGAGATTACAGGCATAAGCAACACGCCCAGTCATAATTGGGCCCATTTTAAGTGTAGAGTTTGATGAGTTCAATAAATGGATGCATACACATGCATCCATTTGTGCACGTGCATGTGCAGGTGTGTGTAGCTATGACCCCAATCAAATACAGAACATTTCAATCACCCGAAAAGTTCCCTTGTGCCCTTTGCAATCAATTACCAGCCCTAGGCAATCATCTATCTGCTTTCTGTCACTGTAGATTAGTCTTGCCCATTCTAGAATTTCAGATAAACTTATCCATGCAGTATATACTGTGGCAACCATAAAAATGCACCACTGGGCTGGGCACAGTGGCTCACGCCTGTAATCCCAACACTTCAGGAGCCCGAGGCAGGTGCATTACCTGAGGTCAGGATTTCAAGACCAGCCTGGCCAACATGGCAAAACCCTGTTTCTACTAAAAATACAAAAAAATTAGCCGGGCGTGGTGGCCAGCGCCTGTAATTCCAGCTACTTGGGAGGCTGAGGCAGGAGAATTGCTTGAACCCGGGAGGCAGAGGTTGCAGTGAGCCGAGATCACACCATTGCACTCCAGCCTGGGCAACAAGAGCAAAACTCCATTTCAAAAAAAAAAAAGAAAGAAAGAAGGAAAGAAAGGGAAGAAAGGGAAGAAAGGGAAGAAAGGGAGAAAGGGAGGAAGGAAGGAAGGAAGGAAGGAAGGAAGGAAGGAAGGAAGGAAGGAAGGAAGGAAGGAAGGAAGGAAGAAAGGAAGAAAGGAAGGAAGAAAGGAAGAAAGGAAGAAAGGAGGAAAGAAAGAAAGAAAGAAAGAAAGAAAGAAAGAAAGAAAGAAAGAAAGAAAGAAAGAAAGAAAGAAAGAAAGAAAGGAAGGAAGGAAGGAAGGAAGGAAGGAAGAAAAGAAAGAGAAAGAAAGAAAATGCACCACTGATATGTGCTTACAGAGAGCATAATTAAATGATGGCTCCACCTGCTGCCCTTCTGGATCTACCATCACATTTGCATTAAGGGCATGTTTCCCACAGGCTGATCCTAGCCAATGGTTAAGCACAGCAGGAATACAATGGCAGGCCCGTTCCTGTTAAGATGCAAGATTTCTTTAACAGGTGCCTCTGGTTTAAGGTCTCTTCCTTGGCATAGCCAAAACTTTCTTAGATAATTTTCTTAGATAAGTAGGATAAGGTTCTTCCTTTCCAATCCTCCTTTCTTCCCTCTCTCCTTCCACAGATGTCAGGCTTACATCTTAGTCTGAAGTCTCGCCCTGCCTTCTCCTGATTCTTCTTTGTAGTGTTTTAAAATATAGTCAGCCTTCCCTATATGGGGATTCTGCATCTGTGGATTCAACCAACCATGAATTGAAAATATTCAGGAAAAAAAGGATGGTTGCATCTGTACCGAACATTCACAGACTTTTTTTTTCTTGTCGTTATTTCCCAAACAATACAACAATTTACATAGCATTTACATTGTATTAGTTATTATAGGTAATCAAGAGACAATTTAATGTATACGGGAGGGCCAGGAATGGTGGCTAAAGCCTGTAATCTCATCGCTTTGGGAGACCAAGATGGGAGGATTGCTTGAGGCCAGGAGTTCAAGACCAGCCTGTGCAAAATAGCAAGACCTCCATCTCTACAAATCAATCAATAAATTAAAACAAATTTTTTTTGACGCGGAGTCTTGCTCTGCTGCCCAAGCTGGAGTGCAGTGGCATGATCACAGCTCACTGCAACCTCAAGTGATCCTTTTGACTCAAGTGATCCTCCTGCTTTGGCCTCCCAAAGTGCTGGGATTATAAGTGTGACCTACCGTGCCTGGCCATAAATATTATTGAATGAATGAATGAATGAATGAATGAATTCCAGGCATTGTGCTAAGCATATTTAAAATGTTGTTCCACTTAATTCTTAAAATAATCCCTATAAGGTGGGGTGCTGTTATTATTTTAATTTTATAGATGAAGAAACTAAAGCACAGAGAAGATAAGCAAGTTGCCAAAGTTCACATAGTTGGTAAATAAGAAAGTCAGTTTTGCAGAAGCAGTTGTGTTTGAGTTCGGTCATATCCCTTAAATCCTTTGTGGAATGAGATGAACCTTTATTCCACAAATAAGGTAAAGGTAAATAAATAAACCCTTAGATAAGAATTCAGGAAAACAGAGTATTCAAGGAAAAATGAAGAGCCTAAACAAAAAATACAAGAATGAGAAAAAGGCAAGTGGTTCAGACTGACTGAAAAAAGGGTTACTACAGGATATTTGCAGCCAGGAGCAGTGTCTCACTCCCGTAATCCCAGTACTTTGGGAGGCCAAGGCGGGCAGATCACCTGAGGTGAGGAGTTCAAGACCAGCCTGGCCAAATAGTGAAACCCTGTCTCTACTAAAAATACAAAAAATTAGCCAGGTATGTTGGTGCACTCCTGCAATTCCAGCTACTCGGGAAGGTGAGGCAAGGGAATTGCTTGAACCTGGAAGGCGGAGGTTGCAGTGAGCTGAGATCATGCCACTGCACTCCAGTCTGGGTGACAAAGCGAGACTCTGTTTCAAAAAATAAATAAATAAAATTGGAAAAATAAAAACAGGATATTTGCAGGAGGTAATGTTGGAAAGGGAAGTTAGGGCATATTATGAAGGATCTTCAAGAAGGAACTGATAAGAAAGACACAAAGTATTTGTGATTTTGTGATACTGTAAAGGGAATAACATTTCTTCAACCCAAGCATTCCTTGAAAGAAAATAACTCCATTCTATGAATACTTTGGGGAAAAAAATGCAAAATATAATTCACATGAAGGTATGGACTAAAAACTAAGTTATATAGTTGGGTTTCAATCCTCTTTACCACTATCATCTCTACCACCACAGAGAAAATCCTTAGAGATCCCCGCAGTAAGAGGTAGCTTTGCTCAGATTAAAAGAAAAGATGGTATCAGAGGTCACAGCCAAACACTACCTTCCATCTCACAGGCTAATGGAATGGATAAGGAAAGATGGTATTGATAGATTAATTTTTTCACTTTTGGGAATCACTTTCTTAAACAAAAGAACGTGGGAAGTGAGGGAAGAAAAAGGGGAAATTTCTTCATTGTCCTTTGCAATGCTCTGCAGGTGGAAGATAAACCCAGTCCCATTGCTCTGCCCATTTACTTAATGTTAACAAATAATAATTAGAAAAATATTTATTGTGGGCCTCCTCTGTGGCCCAGACATAGTAATAAATGCAGACTTCTTCCCCATCTCAACCTTTTTAGATATTATTTTACTCAGTGCCTTTTTAAAGGTTATTTTACTCCATGCCTTTGCAGACAAACCAGCTGTTCAGGCTGAGGTGACCCTATGGCTGCTGGTATGCATTATGATCATAGTATTTCCCCCAAAAGCCAAGGATAAGCCTCTGACACAGCACTTCTGTAATCCAACACGCCTCTCTCTGTGTAAGAATGCTTTATAGGCAGAACTGAGTGCAGGGAGGGAATCTGAGCTGTATGCAGCTCCCTTTGGATATTTTGGTGGATAAAACCATGCAATCCAAAGAGCAGGGCTGGAGTTCTGCCAAATGAGCTCAGACCCCCAGAAAAACTAATGACATTCATCAGGCTAGAAGGGCCAGCATCTTTTCTTTATGAATTGCCAGAGCTGTCTTAAATCTTACAGAGACTTTAAGCATTGAAAGAATTATGATGTTTAGGCCTGGCGCGGTGGCTCAAGCCTGTAATCCCAGCACTTTGGGAGGCCGAGATGGGCGGATCACGAGGTCAGGAGATCGAGACCATCCTGGCTAACACGGTGAAACCCCGTCTCTACTAAGAAATACAAAAAATAGGCCGGGCGCGGTGGCTCAAGCCTGTAATCCCAGCACTTTGGGAGGCCGAGGCGGGCGGATCACGAGGTCAGGAGATCGAGACCATCCTGGCTAACACGGTGAAACCCCATCTCTACTAAAAATACAAAAAAACTAGCCGGGCGCGGTGGCGGGCGCCTGTAGTCCCAGCTACTCGGGAGGCTGAGGCAGGAGAATGGCGTAAACCCGGGAGGCGGAGCTTGCAGTGAGCTGAGATCCGGCCACTGCACTCCAGCCTGGGTGACAGAGCAAGACTCCGTCTCAAAAAAAAAAAAAAAAAAAAAAAAAGAAATACAAAAAATAGCCGGGCGAGGTGGCAGCGCCTGTAGTCCCAGCTACTCGGGAGGCTGAGGCAGGAGAATGGCGTAAACCCGGGAGGCGGAGCTTGCAGTGAGCTGAGATCTGGCCACTGCACTCCAGCCTGGGCGACAGCGCGAGACTCCGTCTCAAAAAAAAAAAAAAAAAAAGAAAGAAAGAATTATGATGTTCTTCTCTCCCATGAACACATAATTCAATACGAGTGCAACTGGTTGCAAGTAAAGCTCTGATTTTTCATGAGGACAACTTTAATACTTTATTTTAAATGCCAGATATGAAATTATTTCCAGAAAAACTTAAGAGATGCCCTTCCCACTTTGTTAAAAGTGTGCTTAATTTACCTATTGGATAATTTATCACTATACATTATGAAGGCCTGGGGGTTGAGAATTCCCTAACTGGTTTAAACTTAGCCAATACTTTTCTTTTTTTTTTTTTTTTTTTTTTTTTTTTTTGAGACGGAGTCTCGCTCTGTCGCCCAGGCTGGAGTGCAGTGGCGCGATCTCGGCTCACTGCAAGCTCCGCCTCCCGGGTTCACGCCATTCTCCTGCCTCAGCCTCCCGAGTAGCTGGGACTAGAGGCGCCCACAACCGCGCCCGGCTAATTTTTTGTATTTTTAGTAGAGACGGGGTTTCACCGTGGTCTCGATCTCCTGACCTTGTGATCCGCCCGCCTCGGCCTCCCAAAGTGCTGGGATTACAGGCTTGAGCCACCGCGCCCGGCCTAACTTAGCCAATACTTTTCAAACCATTTCAGATTTATATGATCTTTTGCCTTGTGCCCACTCCAGTGCATAACCAAGGAAAGAGCCTATAATACTGCCTTCCTCTTGCATCTCTTCTAACTTCCTCTTTCAGTGGTGGATCCTTAGACACCTTTGACAATTCAAGGGTGCTTCATCACAAATAGTTCAAAAGTATTGGTCTGCCACTATATCTGCCAATTTTGCTTGACAAGACTGTGGAAGAAGCTACAGAATTGGAGAGCTCCCAAAAGATCATACTTGGTCATTCCACGGGGTCAACAGTTAAATGAAACAAAACAGGAAGCTCCATAGCCATCAAACACTATTACCTGTGTCTGACAATCATGCATATCACAGGTCCCTAATAATCCCCTTGAGGCAGGAGAATAGGGTCTGGAGACAGGGAGCCTTCACTTCAGCCTCTGACTGGTGGGAGCCAAGTCTTCATTTGCATAGGGTGTAACTTCACTTCAGCCTCTGACTGGTCACGGGCCAAGCCACCACTTCAGCCTCCAATAGGTGGCAGGCCAAGTCTTCACTTACATAGGATGTAATTAATAGGAAACCTCTAAAGGGTACTTAAGCCCCAGAAGATTTTTGCAACTGGGGCTCTTGAGCCACTTACTAGAGCCCACTCCCACTCTGTAGAGTGTACTTTCACTTCAATAAATCTACGCTTTTGTCTTCCATTGGTTAGTTTGTGCATTTTGTCCAATTCTTCTTTTTTGAGACGAAGTCTCACTCTGTCACCCAGGCTGGAGCAGAGTGGCACGATCTCCACTCACTGCAACCTCCACCTCCTGGGTTCAAGCAATTCTCCCGCCTCAGCCTCCCGAGTAGCTGGGATTACAGGTGCCCACCACCATGCCCAGCTAATTTCTGTATTTTTAATAGAGGTGGGGTTTCACCATGTTGGCCAGGCTGGTCTCAAACTCCTGACCTCAGGTGATCCACCCACCTCAGCCTCCCAAAGTGTTGGGATTACAGGTGTGAGCCACTGCACCCGGCTAGTCCAATTCTTTGTTCAATATGCCAAGAACCTGGACAACTCATAGTCAAGACCCTCCACTGGTAACACCCTTGGAAGAGCCTTTGAATAGCATCGTTTTACTACCAGGCTTCTGCCATAGCGCACTTCCTAAATTCAAAATAGGTTTTTAAATTCTTCATAATTCATATATGTATTTAATTTTTTAATCAGCCTTCTATGTCTTATGCATATGTATCAGAGCATTTTCTGTCTTTGTTATAAAATTCTGGGACACAGATGCTAATGCTCCACAGTTTTCTCTTTTTTTTTTTTTTTCTGTTTGAGATAGAGGCTTGCCCTGTTGACCAGGCTAGAGTGCAGTGGCGAGATCTCGGCCCACTGCAGCCTCTGCCTCCTGGGCTCAATTGATCCTCCCATCTCAGCCTCCTGAGTAGCTGGGACTACAGGCACGCACCACCACACCTGGCTAATTTTTGTATTTTTTGTAAAGATGGGGTTCCATTATGTGCCCCAGGTTGGTCTTGAACTTCTGGGCTCAAGTGATCCACCCGCCTCAGTTTCCCAAACAGCTGGGATTACAGATGCGAGCCATCACTCCTGGCCACAGTTTTCTTTATAGAGCACTTTGGACAGTGCTATGTGCAATTTAACATTTAAAAATATTTTCTGGACAAGGCGCAGTGGCTCATGCCTGTAATTTCAGCACTTTGGGAGGCTGAGGTGGGTGGATCATGAGGTCAGGACTTCAAGACCAGCCTGGCCAACATGGTGAAACCCCATCTCTACTAAAACTACAAAAATTAGCTGGGCGTAGTGGCGCAGGCCTGTAGTCCCAGCTACTCAGGAAGCTGAGGCAGAAGAATCGCTTGAACCTGGGAGGCAGAGGTTGCAGTGAACTGAGATCATGCCACTGCACTCCAACCTAGGCAAGAGAGCAAGACTCCATCTTAAAAAAAAAAAATTCTGGGCTGGGCACAGTGGCTCACACTTGTAATCCCAGTCCTTTGGGAGGCCAAGGCAAGAGGATTGCTTGAGGCCAGGAGTTTGGGACCAACCTGTGCAACACACAAAGACCCTGTCTCTACAAAAAATTTTTACAAACTAGTCCAGTGTGATAGCATGCATCTATAGTCCTAGCTACTCCAGAGGCTGAGGTGCAAGGATCACTTGAGTGCAGGAGTTTGAGGTTACAGTGAGCTACAATCATGCCACCGTACACCAGCCTTGCTGACAGAGCAAGACTCTCTCTAAATATATATACATATTCTGACAACATAATCATACTGGAATCATCACCCAGTAGAATGGCTGGAATACTGTTAACCAAGGAAAGAGAAGGATAATTGACAGACACCTATAGCCAATCTTTCAGTGACATTGTCAGCCTTTGGCAATGAGCCTGCAAAATACTCATCCAGCACACATAAGCAGTTTTAGTACTACCATAATCTACATTTGCACTATAATTAATAAAACCCAATTTTAGCAGGGCCTGAGATCACAAGGCTGAGTTTCTGCCCCTACCATCTAATCAGTGTGTGATCCTTCCCTATACCATTCAGATCTATTGTCTACTCTCTTTGTCAGACTTGATGAAAGCAGAATCTTTGGTTAACTACTGCTGACCTTTATACTGAGACCCTGTGCTAGTTAGAGGCCTCATCTCTACAGTTGCTATGGAAACTGTCCCTTTCTCCCCACAACCTATTCTGGCTCTCTGCCTCCACATGGTACTCTTTTTCTGATTGCAGAAGAGGAGGCCTGCACATCTCTCCAAGCTCTTTTCCAGATTCAGATCCACAAATAGTGGGGGGTGGGGTGGGGCAGAGGTACAGCGGAACACTGTCTCATGTGTCATAGTCATGAGACTAGAGGGTGAGGCATCCCCACCACCTGACATTCTACCAGTACTCTTATTTTCCCCTTTCTGCTGCAAAAAGGATTTTCAGGGCCATGTCCAAATTGGTTGCAGAGTGGACTGGCTGTTTTCCTGTAACACATGCTCCCTGGTAGGGACCAGGATTGCTGTAAAGTTTTTGTTTTGTTTTGTTTTGTTTCGAGACAGAGTCTCACTCTGTCACCCAGGCTGGAGTGCAGTGGTGCAATCTTGGCTTACTGCAACCTCCGCCTCCGGGGCTCAAGTGATTCTCCTGCCTCAGCCTCCCGAGTAGCTGGGATTACAGGCGTCCAACACCACGCCCAGCTTATTTTTGTATTTTTAATAGAGGTGGGGTTTCCCCATGTTGGCCAGGCTGGTCTTGAACTCCTGACCTCAAGTGAACCGCCCACTTTGGCCTCCCAAAGTGCTGGGATTACAGGCGTGGGCCACTGAGCCCGGCCACTGTGAAGTATTTAACATGCAGACACTGCCCAATTAGAATGTGGCTCACAGGAAGCCTTGCTGAATCTGGTACTGTGCTCCTTTCTTCCCTGTACTACCTCCAAAGCGAAGGCAAACGAGACAAAAAAAAAAAAAAAAAAAAAAAAGTACTGCTGGAGCCCTAGGGTGAAATATAGGCGGTCCCACACATACATGCACAGAATGATTCGCTATCCTGGGTAAAAGAAGACTGGCGTGTGGAGGAGGTAGAGGTACACTGAGGAATGGGGGAGGCTAGACTAACAGCACATTTTTACAAAGATGTTCCAGTCAGTCATAAAACAGTGCAAGGCCTCCTCAGTCCTTTCCCAACCTCTCTGGTTTTGATCTTAGAACTGTCCACCTCTTCTTTGGGGCAAACATTGCCCCTTCTGTTTTAAGAACTCCCGGGAGCGGGGAGGGGGGAGTAATACAACAGTCTCCTGAGGGAGACCCGTCTCACTGTCACATCACTTGGAGATGGGAAGGTCTTTCCTAGGTTTTACTCAAATCCCCCTTGCTGCAGTCTGAGCTCATTGCACTCGAGTCCTGCACTCAGCAGAGATGGAGACTAGCCAGCCAACTGCTATCTTCAGAATAACAACTCACCAGGGACTCAAGGCCGGAAGGTCATTCTGTCCCCTCCAAAACTGCGCAGCCTTCCAGAGCACTCCCAGGGCCTGGGGCAAGGACAGGGAAGCCGAGGATTGAGACCTCGGGCAGGACCCAGGCAGGAAGTGACAAAAAACAAAAACGCCAAACAACGATAATACAGACACACAGACACAGATGGAGGCAACGATACAAACTCTAAGACAGACAGGGACAAGATGGCTCCCCTCAGTTCGGGCGAGGCTGCGGAATTGCCAGACAATACTTATCAGGGACACATCTTAACTAGAAGCTTCTTCCGGCGCCGAGGCAACCGCCTCGCCCCTCCAGTGGGTCCCCCAGAGACCCCACCCCCGCTCAAGTCTAAGTGGAAGCTCCCGGGGGTACTGGGGAGGGCGTGGTGGGAGGGAGGAGGCGGCCACCACCCTCCGGCCTGGCGAGACCGCAGAGCAGGAGCTTCCATCTCCGGCCCTGGCCCGCCCCTGCGGCGCCTGTGCCCCGCCCCCTGACAGGCAGCAGCCAATGAACGGCACCTGCCGCCAGCCTTTAAGAACAGCGCGCACTCTCCCTGCAGCGGACGCTGCCGGCCTAACACTCCTCCGGCGTTTCCATGGAGACCGAGGCCGGGCCTGCGCGGCCTCACGGCGTTGCCATGGAGACGACTCCGGGGCTGGGGCTCCGAAGTCCCGGAGCACCGCTGGCTCAGAACCCCGCGGAGCCGCTGTTCGAGGCCGGAGCCGCGGTGGCGACTGCACGCTGGGACCTGCAGAAGCACTCTTTGCTAATTGTGATCGGCGATATCGGTACAGAGAGTCAGCTGAGGGCCGTGCGGGCCCACCTTGAACAAGGTGAGCCACTGTTCTGGCTGTGCTTCAGGCATCTCCACCCTGTGCTTCTCCGCCTTCTGCATTCAACTCCCAATGCATACGTCTGCATCTTCATCCCTAGTGTGCACTTCCTAAGATCTGCGCCCTTGTCACCTGCATCTTCCATGCCATGTGTCCGTATCCTCTCTCTCTACTAACATCTCGCTTGCCCATCCTTCCCGCACACTCCGTGGCGTTCCGCAGTCTCCCTGAGGCAGCGAAGCTCTGTGCAGCCCCTGGGGCCCCTCTGGTCACACCTTCCTCCGCAGTGTTTTGGACCAGGTGTCCTGAAAGGCCTCACCATCCCCTGGAGAATCCACGTCCCTATCTTGCTGTATCTTCTTTATGGTCCCTGAGCCAGCACGGGGAGCTTTCTGAACGCCCCGTACAAATCTCAAATCTCTGAATGCCAGCAGCCAACAACGAAGTGACCTTCGTGGCTACCAGCTCCTAAGTCCTCACCTCCCTCCCCAGTGCTGTGCCTGTGGCTGTGGTGCAGTGCTGCGGAGCCACCTGCGGGTGGAAGCAAGCTGTGGAGGGCTGGAGACCAGGAAGGGAGCATAGAAGGCGAACCTAGAATCCTACTTAGCTGTAAATGTGGGGAAGGTAGCCCTCAGTATCTGGGAATAGGCCCTTAGGTGTCACTTCCACCACAACTGGGGAACCTTACAAGAAAATTCCTACCTGTAAACTCATTAATGACTGAGTTTAGTCTAAACTCTGTCCTTCTCCCTCTGGCTCAGGCAAAGCCTAGAAAAGGCGTAAACTGGGAGAAAGATACCACTACTAGCCACCTTTCTTTGAGACATCACTGAGGCTGATCATGGCAACTGTCCATATACCCTCCGTCTCCTTACCTATTCTATGAACTTGAAAGTGTTCGTGCAGTCTCACCACCCCACAACCCGCAGCCTTATCCAGAACCCTCTTTGTTTTTCTCCCACAGGGATTCTCTCCTGGAACATTGACCTGTCATCCTTTGACTTGAACCAACAATTGAGACTCTTCATTACCCGGCATCTAGCTCACTTCTCCTCAGAGGTCAAAGGTTAGGACTAATGTTTTATTTCAGTCGTTTGGGTAAGAGCTGGTCACAGAAGAGCAGTGGTCCAGTCTCCCTGGGAGAAGTTGCCTTGCGGGATGTTTGGGTGGAGGAGAAGGGAGGAACTTTATAGAGGAGGAAAGTCACGGAATTCCATAGCTGTCCCCACATACCAAATATACTTTGCAGACATGGTTTGATAGTGGAAGGAGCCTGGAGGACATAACTTCTCCCTGAGAAGAGGATTGTTTGTGGATAGCTGTTGACACGCACTAAAGAAACGAGGGATTCCTCTTAGTGATCAATCATCTCTCATGCAAAAATTCACTCTCTTCATTTGTGTTCCCCTTTCTGCATACCCCAGTCTCCCTGCTTCCCTTTACAGACACCCCAGAATCCCCCATTCATCTTCCTAGACCCTTGCTTAGCATTTTGCTTTAGGCTGTACAGGTTTCAGGGTTTCTGGTTCCTGCTTTGGCTTAGCCAACAGATCTCCAGGGCACAGCGGAATCCTGGTACTTACATGATGATGAGCACCATCAAATCCAGAGTGGAGGAAGGGGCTCCTGAACTTACTGCTACAAGATCAAGTTGTATTCTGAGATTTGGCCCAAATCAAAACTCACGTAATGCAGTTTCCCATTCTGCTGGGTGGGAAGACTGGGTGGGTTAGAGATTTGAGAAAATAAGATTTTAGGAACTACCATTCCATGACAGATATCTGTGAGGTGACTACGGAAAGCTCTACATGCTATTATAAAAGAGCTAAGGCCGGGCGCAGTGGCTCACGCCTGTAATCCCAATGCTTTGGGAGGCCAAGGCGGGGGGGGGGGATCACCTGAGGTCGGGAGTTCGAGGCCAGCCTGACCAATAGAGAAACCCCGTCTCTACTAAAAAATACAAAATTAGCTGAGCGTGGTGGTACATGCCTGTAATCCCAGCTACTCGGAAGGCTGAGGCAGGAGAATTGCTTGAATCTGGGAGGCGGAGGTTGCAGTGAGCCAAGATCATGCCATTGCACTCCAGCCTAGGCAACAAGAGAAAAACTCCACATCAGAAAAAAAAAAAAAAAAAAAGAGCTAGGTATCTTGTTATGTTATTGGAAAATGTTGACACACCAATCCATGCAGCTTAATGGAATATAAAATCCATCCAGGTCAACAGTCACTGCAACTGAATGATTGAATTCATATCTTTTTTTTTTTTTTTTTTTTTTTTTTTGAGACGGAGTCTTGCTCTGTCGCCCAGGCTGGAGTGCAGTGGCTGGATCTCAGCTCACTGCAAGCTCCGCCTCCCGGGTTTACGCCATTCTCCTGCCTCAGCCTCCCGAGTAGCTGGGACTACAGGCGCCCGCCACCTCGCCCGGCTAGTTTTTTGTATTTTTTCTTAGTAGAGACGGGGTTTCACCGTGTTAGCCAGGATGGTCTCGATCTCCTGACCTCGTGATCCACCCGTCTCGGCCTCCCAAAGTGCTGGAATTACAGGCTTGAGCCACCGCGCCCGGCCTGAATTCGTATCTTATACAGATAATTCTCAATTACCCAGTATAGTAGTCACCTTTCCTTAGTTACCTCTCCTCCTTTTCCACTGCTCCTAACTGCCAAATCTTTGATCATTTCCTGATCACTGATGCTTATAGATGCTGCTAGGAAGTTGGAGAAAATAAGGCTAATATGACTAAAGCTCCATTAGCCTAGGAATATATACAGCAATTTTATATTAGTATATGTGAGGCTGACATCTTCCTGATGTGACTGGCTTCCTGTAAAGAAGGCTATTCACTCTTTTGAGAATGCTTCTGTTTAGAATTACTCATGTCATGGCTTCCTCCATTATCGCTGATGATGAAAATCGGCAGTTTTACCACTTAGTACTCCTAGGAGCTTTAGTGCAAGGCCAGATACAGGGATGACAGAGGATGAAATTAATGACTGAACAGAAGTTTGGGGATGATCTGCTGATGTTAATAATTCACACTGAATTCTCTAACCTTGTCCTTTTGGCTACAGAGACTTGAGAGTAGGCTGCTTTCTGGAATAATGTAAGAAATGAAAATAATTGAAACCAAAGTACTTAGCCATTCTTCAGATTAAGATGCGGGGATACTTGGGAAGACACTTACAGGGAAATACATAGTTATTCTCAGGCACTTCTTAGAAACAAGCACTGATATATAAACACCTACTAGGCCCTTTCCATCAGAGAGTTTGGCTGTGGTGTCCTCCAGGGGCTTAGGGCCATGTACTCTAGATCAGAGCTTACTTTGGCATACTGAATATTTTTAGGTTTGGACATTTTTATCATGGTCTGTCTATGTCACAGGAGAATAGTAGAGAATTTCCTGGAAAAACCCACACAGCTCAAGACAGCCACAGCCCCACCCCTGCTGGCTCCTCTTTCAGCTGTCCCCACAAACAACAGTCAGCCCAGAGCAGCTGCAGACACTGCCCCTCCCTTCAGCCTTCTGTTAGTAAGGACGCAAAGGGGACCAGGCAGCTGGGATGAGATCAAGGGGATATGCTAGTGCGTTATGGCTTGACTACCCCACGGGCTGGGCCACCATTCCTATCACCTATCCTCAAGCCCTGGGCCAAAATGCTGAGAAAGCAGACAAAAATGTACCCTACAGTGACAAGGAGAGTGCAATTATTCCTAGGCACTGCACCCTCCACAATGACATACCCACACACAGAAGAGAAGGGACCCTCTGATAAAGAGTCAGTGGCCCAGCTCCTTCTAGTGGTCAAGTCTGGTAAAAGTTTTCAAAGGTGATTTTTGCACCAGGTAGTCTCTCCAGTGGTGACTTTCTAACCCCTACAAAAAATCTGGATCTTCCGAGCATTCTAATACAAATTCAGAAACAATTAGGACAATTAATCAGAGTTTCAATAACTCTCTGATTCTTTTACTATTGGATACCTATAGGAAATAGAAGGGGGTTCATAATTCATAACTAATATTCTAAGACTAAAAAACACAGGGCCAGGCATGGTGGCTTATGCCTGTATCCCAGCACTTTGGGAGGCCGAGGTGGGTGGATCACTTGAGGTTAGGAGTTTGAGACCAGCCTGGACAACATGGTGAAACGCTCTTTCTACTAAAAATACAAAAATTAGCCAAGGGTGGTAGCACACACCTGTAATCCCAGCTACTCGGGAGGCTGAGGCAGGAGAATTGCTTGAACCCAGGAGACAGAGGTTGCAGTGAGCCGAGATCGTGACATTGCACTCCAGCCTGGGCGACGAGCTAGACTCCGTCTCAAGAAATAAATTAAAAAAAAAATACAGGCTGAGGGACCAGTCTGGAGGCCTTGGTCTGACTCTCCATTTCCACTGATGGACTTAGGAAGTGATAGCTCTATTACTTCTACCAATACAAAAGTTATCCTGAATTAATACAGCAGCTCATTAACCCCTAGAACCGGGGTCTGCATTGCTCTCTGAAATGGGAAAGCAAGGACATGAATAGGATTTCAAGTCTCATACTGCTGGCATCTTTAGTTCTAGGTTTACCCGGGAGCTAAGAATTCTCCAGAGTTGATCTGGTCTGAGATCCTGATTTATGATTTCCTTGATCACCTAGATGACCTCTCAGAAATCTTCCACAAAAGGGAGAAAGACTTCCAGTGGCATTTGTACATTGCAGATTTGGAAGTCTAGGAATGAAGCAGCATTTTTTTTTTCATCTTTTATACAATTCAAACCTCACAACATTATTGGAGGATGGTACTAATATTATACTCATTTCATAGTTTATGAAGCAGGCTTTCAGAGAGGTTAAGTCGCTTGTTTAGCAGCATGATTAGTAAAATGGTGGATCAGGCCTCAAATCCGGGCTTTCGTATCTTACTTTGTATCTCAGCTCAAGCCTCTCTTTCTTCTTTGGCATCTCACCATTTCATTGCAGCAGAGCCTAGGAATACAGCAGGTGGAGAGTTGGTTGTGGTGGGTAGCTGTTCAGAGGGTGAAGGCTGAAGGAAAACTCCCCTGTGAGTTGGCACCATGCCCAGGGTGTGGCCCTTGGGGGTGGCAGCTGAGAATATGGGTGGGCTGTCTATTGGTCTGGGAAATGTTATTTTGTTCGTAAACTAAATGTCTACTCAAGTTTCCCTCCTAACACACTCAAGAAAGCCCTAGAAAGCAGAGAGGAGATAGAAGGCTTGAGGTGGGAGGAAATAAGAACGATGAAGTTGCAGAAGAGGGATATTTCCCTTTTGTGATGCTCGGAACTCAGCCTGTTCCCTGTGTATCTCTGCAGATGGCCGCCCAAATGGGGTTGTTGCCATTGTTGCAGATTTGCATCCCCGGATCTGAGCAAGGATTGCTCCTCTTTTGTCCCCTCAACCCCCAAGAGTACTATGACTCAGCTCCTCCTCTCCTGTGGCTGCAATTAAGGGGGATGCTGAGAGCACAGACTATTTTGGCTTCTCTGACCTTCAAAAGTAGCTCTTGGCAGCCTGGGGCAAGGGTGGGGCTAGTGTTGGGGTGTGAGTGTGCGGCTGTGATTGTGAGGAAGGCCTTTGGAGCTGGCCAGGACTGGGGAGGGTGGATGGGAAGAGGGCAGGGAAGGACTATGTAAGAGCATGGCATCCTCAGGTTGGAAGGAAGTGCCGTCGCTCTCCAGATCCTTCCTTTGAGTCCTAGAGCACTTTACTAAATCTGAATCGGAGGTAGAGACTAAGGGAAACAGGATCAACATTAGAAGGATCAAAATAATATAATACAGAGATGGCAAAGAGACAAGGAGAGAGCAGGAACCCAACTACCCTGCAAAGTCATTATAGGGTTTTGTTTGTTTTTTTTTAATATAAAGAGTACTTCTGTTACATTTAATAATTGGCCTACAACCTTGATTGGTCCAGAGGCCCTGGTGATCCATTTTGGTGCTTGTTAACTCCTTCACTCTAAGGCAGAAAGCTCCCTGTCCCTTCAGGGACTTGTCTCTTCATATCCAATGACTCAAGAATCCCAAGAATCAGTGCCTGTGTGGTTACTGTGTTATGCTGCATTCCCACAGAACTTCTTGTAGCTCTCAGGGTCCCTGTGCCCCACCCCAGCAGGCTAGCGACCATGTGTCCACTCCAGAATTTCAAACTACCCTCTAACCCTAAAATAAGACTTATTTCTGCCCTCCTTGGTTTCTGTAGGGCTGAGGTTCAGAAGAAGGCAGCACATCTCCCCATCCCCAACCTTTCTCTTAAGCAGTTCCCCACTCCTACCTCATGCTTTTGGGCCCATAGCCTTTGTCTCCTGCTCCTCCAGGGACTGAAGGTCACTCCCTGGGTCCATCTGAGGAAGAGAGGCAGCAGATGGTTTCTAAGAGAAGGGGGAGAGCCCACGCAGCTCATGCCTCCTGTAGCCTCGCTCTGTGCCCTAGCATGGGGCTTTGGTCTTTTGGCTGATGCTAAAAGAGTATTTCCTAACCAAGCAGGGTTTGGAGAGAAAGGTCCTGTGGGCCATAGGACATTGTAGAAGCTCTTTGAGCTGCTAAACAATCCCTCAGCCCCACAGAGCCAAGCAAAAGCACTGGAGCACGGATGTCGTGAAGGCAAAGAAACAGTTAAGTCTCCAGTGCCTCGTCACGGACCAGCCCCTCTTCCCCGCCCTGGCACCGCCCTCCTCATCAAGCACCCCCCCCCCCACTCCCACCCCAAGTGCTGCAGACTCTTCCCTGAAGCTGCCGGCTGAGGCCGGAGCTGCCGCCTCCATGAGAGGCTTCCTCCTACACCCCAGGGTAAGAACCGAACCAAAGGGCTTGGCATCTGGGGATACACTGTGATGGGGAGGTGGGATGGGGGTCATGGAAAGGGTGCTGGTTGGTACCTAATCTGATGCATCTGGAACTAGCCCAGTGGCAGAAGGCAGGCTGGAGAAATGGAGAGAGAAGATGAACATGACTGGCTGTGGGCCCAGCCTGGACCCAGAACCAGAGGCCACCAGGGGCTGTGACAGTCCACCTCTCCAGCTGGGCGGGGGTGGGAGACATCAGCCTGGGACAGCAGCAGAGGATGGTGCCACTGGCTCTGCCTGGCAGCCCAGGGTGCTGGAGGAATTTGGGGGCTATGTTTCTGGTCAGAGGCAGAAGAATCTGAGAGAAAGGGGGATGTTATGGGAATGTGCCTAATGGGAGGGCCCCTGGGTGTCAGCTGCTGGATTGCTCAGCTCCTCCTGTGCTGGGGGTGAGCAGGGCAGTGAGTTTTTGCCAAGTAAGGGAAGGTGGGGGACACTACGGAAAAGAAGGGAGGAAAGGGTCACTAAAACGTGGCGCGCGCCTCCTCACAGATCAACCGGTTTGCACTGGGCTCCCCCTACCCTATTCCCGGTGGCTAGCTTTAGACTGGGACTCTAAACCCCCGCTTTCTGGCCCCGCTGAGGCCACTCTGGAGATGGAGAACTCCCTCCCCAGTGGCTGCCCTGCATTTCCCGTCGTGTCAACCTCACAGGTTCCCAGTCTCAGCCCTACCCCCACCCCATCTCTGCTTCTCTTCCCAAGATGGGGGCTCTTGAACAGAGGAGCCAGTTTCTTCTCTCTCTCTGCATCCCCCCAATCCCCACCCCCCATGCAGAAGCAGCCAAGAAAATGACTTGTCATGCTGGGGTGGGGGGTGGGGGCGGAGCTGGAGCCAGAGCTCAGCGCGCACACTCACACACTGCGGCAAACTGCAGCTGCCCAAACGGCCCCCCTCCCCTTCTGCCTCACTGCGGAGACACCTGCCCTCCTGCCTGCTCAGCCTCCGCACCGCTGCCCACCTCCCACTCCAGCACTGGCCTAGCACTGTGTGCCCCTGCCTCACAAGATCGTCCTCTCCAAAGAAAAACGAAAAAACGAGTCAGTCCCCTTCAGTGAGAGAGCCAGGGGAGCAGAAGAAACGGCTTTCTCCCAGGCCTGAAAAAGAGAGGCACAGGAAGGATATAAACCATGTAATTTCAAGTCAGTACCACTCCCAGGGATAGGGTGAGGAATAGGACCTTATGTCAAGACAGGAATTGGGATCATAGAAGTTTTGTGGTGATAAATGGGAACTGTGAGAAATGGTTGGGGGTGGGGAGTGGTAGATAGAAAGCAAATCAGTGTGTGCTATAGATATTTGTCTTTCTGACCCTCCTACCTCAAATCTGTGACCTTATTTGTGTGGAGGGAGCTCTTGCCCTTCTAAATCTGAACTACTTAAGGCTGGCAGCTTCCCGAACCTTGATATCCCTCACTTGCCCCAAGCCCTGCCCTTGCCTACATCTGAGGTGACTCTTGTCCTCTGAATTTATCTCAAATGTTCCCTCAATTCTCAAGTGTATAGAAGGGAACCCTTGAATTCCCCTTTGGCCCAACCCACCCTGTATGGGGTTTGGTCTTCTGACACCATCCATCGTTCATTTCCCCCACAGCTGCATCTGCAGCCCTGTGCTGCCAGATCTGCCTGATCCTGGCACCATGGCTCTTCCTCTTAACAAAGGCCCTGGCCCCAGGCTTCTCTTGTCCAAGCCCCAGAAAGAAGAGACAGCTGGGTCACAGAAGAGGGTCTAAGGGACAAATTATGAACCCTCCCACTAGTATCCTTCAGACAGCCCACTGCCATCTGTTGGATGCTCTGTTAGGTTAATGCCACCATGTACTGCAATTGCACAGGAGGTTGGGAGAGGAAGGGCAGGTGCAGGGGATGGCAGCATTTTTCTTCAGCATCTTCTGTCTGATTTGCCACTTTCTTTCTTTGCTGAATTGCTTGGTGTTTCATGTGAGGCTGGAGAAGGGAAATAGGGGATTTGGGGATGCCTTATCTACTCCATGGCCTGGGGAACACCCTGAATCGCTCCTTCCTTATTAATATGTTTCTTGTTCAAGAACCTTTCACTCCCCACGTCCGTGGCAGAGGCCCCTAGGAAAGGGGCAAAGATGAGAGAAGAAACTGTTCACAAGGAATAGGTTGTGGGGTAGTGAATCTGGCCTCTCTGAAACTTGGGACATGACGATGAGGTAGAAGAGGGTGCTGTGAAAACTTTTGAGTGGGAACAATATGATTGTATGCATGTGTATTAGTGCAGGCTTGGCCTCTGAGGAACCAGAGGACAGAACAGGAAGTTATAGTCCTATGTTCATTCTTTGAATCATAAAACCCCAAAAGTTTACATAGCACAGGCTTCTCTGGGTCTTCTGGAACAGGAATTCTGGACTTAGATGGCAAGAAGGGTAGGGAGTCTATAGATACCATACAGAAGCTCCTATTTCCTTATTTCTAGACACTCTGCTGGCAGGAAACCCCAGGGCAGAGGCAAGCCAGGAAGGAGAAAGGGAAGTGAGGATCATCATCCCAGGGGCCCTCTTCTCCAGCTGAGCCCCCCATCCCCAGGCAGCACCAGGAGCTTAGTGCTCGAGAAGGACAAAAGCTTCTTGTCAACAGGACAGTCTGAGACCATAGTTCCAGGCAGAGGGGTGGGGGCACAGGCAGCAGAGGGTGTGGTAGATGAAGGGAAGGAGAGGACAGCCAATGTGGGAGAGGGGAGGTGGAAGCCCTCTAAGGGAAGGGCTGGAGGAGCCAGTTCCTAGACCTTACTCAGCAGTATCCAAGGTGACAGAGCCTAAGGATACCCAAGTTTCTCTTTCCTCTAAGCCCCATTTCCTGATAGCATATTCTTTCCTCTCCTGCACCACAATTTCTATACCTATTCTCAATATAAATTCCTACATCTCTCCCTCAGGCCAGAGGACCCTTTGCCATCAGAGTGAGATCCTAGAGACCATCATCCTGGTAAATCCCAGTGCAGACAGCATCAGCTCTGAGGTAAGGCCAGGGCCTGTGCCTTGCCAAGCAGGCCTCGTGCAAGTGCTATACCCACCCTTGCCAGTGCTACCACTATTAGGCCAAGAATTCCTCTCTCTGCCATCTACGCTGACTTATTGTCCTCAGCCGACTCTGGAGGTGTTGTGACGGACACCAGTTGGGAGCATGTTCTTGAGGTACTGAGGAGCCATTCATTGCCTTCCCCTGGATTTCCTAGATCTGTGACCACTCCCCTTCTTCTATTCCAGGTTCACCGTCTTCTTAGCAGCTCATCAGCTCATAAACTACTAATCTTGAGTGGGCAAAGTTTGGAGCCCGGGGGAGACCTCGTCCTACAGAGTGGCACCTACTCGTATGAAAACTTTGCCCAGGTCCTTCACAACCCCGAGGTAAGTTCCATGCCAGAGTGTCCGGGAGAAAGGGCAGCACTAGAGCTGTGGGAGGGATCTAAGGGAAAGTCTCATGTTGCTTGACCATGGGGGTTCCTGGCAGAAAGGTAAGAGTTCACCTTGGAGAGAGGTGAAGGTTAGGGTACTGAATCTGAGTCAGACCAAAACAACTCTAGTGACCTGATCAGGTTTCTATCTCCTATCCTTCTAGATCTCCCAATTGCTCAGCAATAGAGACCCTGGGATCCAGGCCTTCCTCACCGTGTCGTGCTTAGGGGAAGGTGATTGGAGCCACCTGGGATTATCCAGTTCCCAAGAGACCCTGCACCTCCGGCTAAACCCTGAGCCCACGCTGCCCACCATGGATGGCGTGGCTGAGTTCTCCGAGTATGTCTCTGAGACTGTGGACGTGCCATCCCCATTTGACCTGCTAGAGCCCCCCACCTCAGGGGGCTTTCTCAAGCTCTCCAAGCCTTGTTGCTACATCTTCCCAGGTGGTCGTGGGGACTCTGCCCTCTTTGCTGTCAATGGTTTCAACATCCTGGTGGATGGTGGCTCTGATCGCAAGTCCTGCTTTTGGAAGCTGGTGCGGCATCTGGACCGCATTGACTCGGTGCTACTCACACACATTGGGGCAGACAACCTGCCAGGCATCAATGGACTACTGCAGCGCAAAGTGGCAGAGCTAGAGGAGGAGCAGTCCCAGGGCTCTAGCAGCTACAGCGACTGGGTGAAGAACCTTATCTCCCCTGAGCTTGGAGTTGTCTTTTTCAACGTGCCTGAAAAGCTGCGGCTTCCTGATGCCTCCCGGAAAGCCAAGCGCAGCATTGAGGAGGCCTGCCTCACTCTGCAGCACTTAAACCGCCTGGGCATCCAGGCTGAGCCTCTGTATCGTGTGGTCAGCAACACCATTGAGCCACTGACCCTCTTCCACAAAATGGGTGTGGGCCGGCTGGATATGTATGTCCTCAACCCTGTCAAGGACAGCAAGGAGATGCAGTTCCTCATGCAAAAGTGGGCAGGAAATAGTAAAGCCAAGACAGGCATTGTGCTGGCCAATGGGAAGGAGGCTGAGATCTCCGTGCCCTACCTTACCTCTATCACTGCTCTGGTGGTCTGGCTACCAGCCAACCCCACTGAGAAGATTGTGCGTGTGCTTTTTCCAGGAAATGCTCCCCAAAACAAGATCTTGGAGGGCCTGGAAAAGCTTCGGCATCTGGACTTCCTGCGTTACCCTGTGGCCACACAGAAGGACCTGGCTTCTGGGGCTGTGCCTACCAACCTCAAGCCCAGCAAAATCAAACAGCGGGCTGATAGCAAGGAGAGCCTCAAAGCCACTACCAAGACAGCCGTGAGCAAGTTGGCCAAACGGGAGGAGGTGGTGGAAGAGGGAGCCAAGGAGGCCCGCTCAGAGCTGGCCAAGGAGTTAGCCAAAACAGAGAAGAAGGCAAAAGAGTCATCTGAGAAGCCCCCAGAGAAGCCTGCCAAGCCTGAGAGGGTGAGGACAGAGTCAAGTGAGGCACTGAAGGCAGAGAAGCGAAAGCTGATCAAAGACAAGGTAGGGAAAAAGCACCTTAAAGAAAAGATATCAAAGCTGGAAGAAAAAAAAGACAAGGAGAAAAAAGAGATCAAAAAAGAGAGGAAAGAACTCAAGAAGGATGAAGGAAGGAAGGAGGAGAAGAAGGATGCCAAGAAGGAGGAGAAGAGGAAAGATACCAAACCTGAGGTCAAGAAGATTTCCAAGCCAGACCTAAAGCCCTTTACTCCTGAGGTACGTAAGACCCTCTACAAAGCCAAGGCCCCTGGAAGAGTCAAAGTAGACAGGAGCCGTGCTGTCCGTGGGGAGAAGGAGCTGTCTTCCGAGCCCCGGACACCCCCAGCCCAGAAGGGGGCTGTACCACTCCCAACCATCAGTGGGCACAGGGAGCTGGTCCTGTCCTCACCAGAGGACCTCACACAGGACTTTGAGGAGATGAAGCGTGAGGAGAGGGCTTTGCTGGCTGAACAAAGGGACATGGGACTAGGAGATAAGCCATTCCCTCTAGACACTGCAGAGGAGGGACCCCCAAGTACAGCTATCCAGGCAACACCACCCTGTGTTCCAGGGCTGGGACAAGAAGAACATGTGATGAAGGAGAAAGAGGTTGTCCCAGAGGTCCCTGAGGAACAAGGCAGCAAGGACAGAGGCCTAGACTCTGGGGCTGAAACAGAGGAAGAGAAAGATACCTGGGAGGAAAAGAAACAGAGGGAATCAGAGAGGCTCCCAGACAGAACAGAAGCCAGAGAGGAAAGTGAACCTGAAGTAAAGGAGGATGTGATAGAAAAGGCTGAGTTAGAAGAAATGGAGGAGGTACACCCTTCAGATGAGGAGGAAGAGGATGCGACAAAAGCTGAGGGTTTTTACCAAAAACATATGCAGGAAGCCTTGAAGGTAACTCCAAGGAGCAGGGAGGCTTTTGGGGGTCGGGAATTGGGACTCCAGGGCAAGGCCCCTGAGAAGGAGACCTCGTCATTCCTAAGCAGCCTGACCACACCTGCAGGAGCCACTGAGCATGTCTCTTACATCCAGGATGAGACAATCCCTGGCTACTCAGAGACTGAGCAGACCATCTCAGATGAGGAGATTCATGATGAGCCGGAGGAGCGCCCAGCTCCACCCAGATTTCACACAAGTACGTATGACCTCCCCGGGCCTGAAGGTGCTGGCCCATTCGAAGCCAGCCAACCTGCCGATAGTGCTGTTCCTGCTACCTCTGGCAAAGTCTATGGAGCGCCAGAGACTGAACTCACCTACCCCACTAACATAGTGGCTGCCCCTTTGGCTGAAGAGGAACATGTGTCCTCAGCCACTTCAATAACTGAGTGTGACAAACTTTCTTCCTTTGCCACATCAGTGGCTGAGGACCAATCTGTGGCCTCACTTACAGCTCCCCAGACAGAGGAGACAGGCAAGAGCTCCCTGCTGCTTGACACAGTCACAAGCATCCCTTCCTCCCGTACTGAAGCTACGCAGGGCTTGGACTATGTGCCATCAGCTGGTACCATCTCACCCACCTCCTCACTGGAAGAAGACAAGGGCTTCAAATCACCACCCTGTGAGGACTTCTCTGTGACTGGGGAGTCAGAGAAGAGAGGAGAGATCATAGGGAAAGGCTTGTCTGGAGAAAGAGCTGTGGAAGAGGAAGAGGAGGAGACAGCACATGTAGGGATGTCTGAGAAACTTTGCAGTCAATATGGAACTCCAGTGTTTAGTGCCCCTGGGCATGCCCTACATCCAGGGGAACCAGCCCTTGGAGAAGCGGAGGAGCGGTGCCTTAGCCCAGATGACAGCACAGTGAAGATGGCTTCTCCTCCACCATCTGGCCCACCCAGTGCCACCCACACACCCTTTCATCAGTCCCCAGTGGAAGAAAAGTCTGAGCCCCAAGACTTTCAGGAAGCAGACTCCTGGGGAGACACTAAGCGCACACCAGGTGTGGGCAAGGAAGATGCTGTGGAGGAGACAGTCAAGCCAGGGCCTGAAGAGGGCACACTAGAGAAGGAAGAGAAGCTTCCTCCTCCCAGGAGCCCCCAGGCCCAGGAAGCACCTGTCAGCATTGATGAGAGACTTACAGGCTGTACCATTCAACTGCTGCCAGAGCAGGATAAAGCAATAGTCTTTGAGACTATGGAGGCAGGAGAGCCCACAGGCCCCATTCTGGGAGCAGAAGCCCTTCCCGGAGGTTTGAGGACATTACCCCAAGAACCTGTCAAACCTCAGAAAGATGAGGTGCTCAGATATCCTGACAGAAGCCTCTCTCCTGACGATGCAGAATCCCTCTCTGTCCTCAGCGTGGCCTCCCCAGACACTGCCAACCAAGAGCCCACCCCCAAGTCTCCCTGTGGCCTGACAGAGCAGTACCTACACACAGACCGTTGGCCAGAGGTATCTCCAGAAGACACCCAGTCACTTTCTCTGTCAGAAGAGAGTCCCAGCAAGGAGACCTCCCTGGATGTCTCTTCTAAGCAACTCTCTCCAGAAAGCCTTGGCACCCTTCAGTTTGGGGAACTAAACCTTGGGAAGGAAGAAACGGGGCATCTGATGCAGGCCGAGGATACCTCTCACCACGCAGCTCCCATGTCTGTTCCAGAGCCCCATGCAGCCACAGTGTCACCTCCCACAGACGGGACGACTCGATACTCTGCACAGACAAACATCACAGATGAGAGCCTTGACAGGAAATCACCTGCCAGCTCATTCTCTCACTCTACACCTTCAGGAAATGGGAAGTACTTACCTGGGGCGATCACAAGCCCTGGTGAACACATTCTGACACCTGAGAGCTCCTTCTCCAAGAGTCCTGAGTCTTTGCCAAGCCCTGCCTTGG
Organism: Macaca mulatta; assembly: GCF_049350105.2. NCBI lineage: Eukaryota > Metazoa > Chordata > Mammalia > Primates > Cercopithecidae > Macaca > Macaca mulatta. The sequence goes on from NC_133412.1 coordinate 20,915,241, forward strand.
AGGACATTGCCATAGAGTGGGAAGATAAAGTTCCAGGGTTGAAGGACAGAACCTCAGAACAGAAGAAAAAGGAACCTGAGCCAAAGGATGAAGTTTTACAGCAGAAAGACAAAACTCTGGAGCACAAGGAGGTGGTAGAGCCGAAGGACACAGCCATCTATCAGAAAGATGAGGCTCTGGATATAAAGAATGAGGCTGTGAAACAGCAGGATAAGGCTTTAGAACAAAAAGGCAGAGACTTAGAACAAAAGGACACAGCCCTGGAACAGAAGGACAAGGCCCTGGAACCAAAAGACAAAGACTTAGAAGAAAAAGACAAGGCCCTGGAACAGAAGGATAAGATCCCAGAAGAGAAAGACAAAGCCTTAGAACAAAAGGACACAGCCCTGGAACAGAAGGACAAGGCTCTGGAACCAAAAGATAAAGACTTAGAACAAAAGGACCGGGTCCTGGAAAAGAAGGATAAGATCCCAGAAGAGATAGACAAAGCCTTAGATCAAAAAGTCAGACGTGTTGAACATAAGGCTCCAGAGGACACGGTCACTGAAATGAAGGGCAGAGACCTAGAACAGACAGACAAAGCCCCTGAACAGAAACACCAGGCCCAGGAACAAAAGGATAAAATCTCAGAAAAGAAGGATCAGGCCTTAGAACAAAAGTACTGGGCTTTGGGACAGAAGGATGAAGCCCTGGAACAAAACATTAAGGCTCTGGAAGAGAAGGACCAAACTCAGGAGCAGGAGAGCCTACTGCAGGAGGATAAAACCAGGAAACCAAAGATGCTAGAGGAAAAATCCCCAGAAAAGGTCAAGGCCATGGAAGAGAAGTTAGAAGCTCTTCTGGAGAAGACCAAAGCTCTGGGCCTGGAAGAGAGCCTAGTGCAGGAGGGCAAGGCCAGAAAGCAGGAAGAGAAGTACTGGAGGGGGCAGGATGTGGTCCAGGAGTGGCGAGAAACATCTCCTACCAGAGAAGAGCCGGTTGGAGAACAGAAAGAGCTTGCCCCGGCATGGGAGGACACATCTCCTGAGCAGGACAATAGGTATTGGAGAGGCAGAGAGGATGTGGCCTTGGAACAGGACACATACTGGAGGGAGCTAAGCTGTGAGCGGAAAGTCTGGTTCCCTCACGAGCTGGATGGTCAGGGGGCCCGCCCACGCTACACTGAGGAACGGGAAAGTACTTTCCTAGATGAGGGCCCAGACGATGAGCAAGAAGTGCCCCCGCGGGAACACACAACCCGGAGCCCCTGGGCCTCAGACTTCAAGGATTTCCAGGAATCCTCCCCACAGAAGGGGCTGGAGGTGGAGCGCTGGCTTGCTGAATCCCCAGTTGGGTTGCCACCAGAGGAAGAGGACAAACTGACCCGCTCTCCCTTTGAGATCATCTCCCCTCCGGCTTCCCCACCTGAGATGGTTGGACAAAGGGTTCCTTCAGCCCCAGGACAAGAGAGTCCTATCCCAGACCCTAAGCTCATGCCACCCATGAAAAATGAACCCACTACCCCCTCATGGCTGGCTGACATCCCACCCTGGGTGCCCAAGGACAGACCCCTCCCCCCTCCACCCCTTTCCCCAGCTCCAGGTCCCCCCACCCCTGCCCCAGAGCCCCACACTCCTGCACCCTTCTCTTGGGGCACAGCTGAGTATGACAGTGTGGTGGCTGCAGTGCAGGAGGGGGCAGCTGAGTTGGAAGGTGGGCCATACTCCCCGCTGGGGAAGGACTACCGCAAGGCTGAAGGGGAAAGGGAAGAAGAAGGTAGGGCTGAGGCTCCTGACAAAAGCTCACACAGCTCAAAGGTACCAGAGGCCAGCAAAAGCCATGCCACCATGGAGCCTGAGCAGACTGAGCCGGAGCAGAGAGAGCCCACACCCTATCCTGATGAGAGAAGCTTTCAGTATGCAGACATCTATGAGCAGATGATGCTTACTGGGCTTGGCCCTGCATGCCCCACTAGAGAGCCTCCACTTGGAGCAGCTGGGGATTGGCCCCCACGCCTCTCAACCAAGGAGGAGGCTGCCGGCCGAAACACATCTGCAGAGAAGGAGCTTTCATCTCCTGTCTCACCCAAGAGCCTCCAATCTGACACTCCAACCTTCAGCTATGCAGCCCTGGCAGGACCCACTGTACCCCCAAGGCCAGAGCCAGGGCCAAGTGTGGAGCCCAGCCTCACCCCACCTGCAGTTCCCCCCCGTGCTCCTATCCTGAGCAAAGGCCCAAGCCCCCCTCTTAATGGTAACATCCTGAGCTGCAGCCCAGATAGGAGGTCCCCATCCCCCAAGGAATCAGGCCGGAGTCATTGGGATGACAGCACTAGTGACTCAGAACTGGAGAAGGGGGCTCGGGAACGGTCAGAAAAAGAGGCCCAATCCCCAAGTCCTCCTCACCCCGTTTCTATGGGGCCCCCCACATTATGGCCAGAAACTGAGGCACGAATTAGCCCTCCCTTGGACTCACACCTGGGGCCTGCCCGACCCAGTCTGGACTTCCCTGCTTCAGCCTTTGGCTTCTCCTCATTGCAGCCAGCTCCCCCACAGCTACCCTCTCCAGCTGAACCCCGCTCAGCACCCTGTGGCTCCCTTGCCTTCTCTGGGGACCGAGCTCTGGCTCTGGCTCCAGGACCCCCCACCAGAACCCGGCATGATGAATACCTGGAAGTGACCAAGGCCCCCAGCCTGGATTCCTCGCTGCCCCAGCTCCCATCACCCAGCTCTCCTGGGGCCCCTCTCCTCTCCAATCTGCCACGACCTGCTTCACCAGCCCTGTCTGATGGCTCCTCCTCTGAAGCTACCACACCTGTGATTTCGAGTGTGGCTGAGCGCTTCTCTCCAGGCCTTGAGGCTGCAGAACAGGAGTCTGGAGAGCTGGACCCAGGAACGGAACCAGCTGCCCACAGCCTCTGGGACCTCACTCCTCTGAGCCCAGCACCCCCAGCTTCACTGGACTTGGCCCTAGCTCCGGCTCCAAGCCTGCCTGGAGACATGGGTGATGGCACCCTGCCGTGCCACCTGGAGTGCTCAGGGGCAGCCATGGAGAAGCCAAGCCCCTTCCAGGGTCCCTCTGAGGACTGTGCAGCCAATGGCCCAACTGAAAGCAGCCCTAACCCCCCAGGCCCTGCCCCAGCCAAGGCTGAAAACGAAGAGGCTGCGGCTTGTCCTGCCTGGGAACGTGGAGCCTGGCCTGAAGGAGCTGAGAGGAGCTCCCGGCCTGACACACTGCTCTCCCCTGAGCAGCCACTGTGTCCTACAGGGGGCTCCGGGGGTCCATCCAGCAGTGCCTCTCCCGAGGTCGAAGCTGGGCCCCAGGGATGTGCCACTGAGCCCCGGCCCCATCGTGGGGAGCTCTCCCCATCCTTCCTGAACCCACCTCTGCCCCCATCCACAGATGATAGCGACCTCTCAACTGAGGAAGCTCGACTAGTAGGAAGAGGGGGGCGGCGTCGGGCAGGAGGGCCAGGGACCACGGGGGGCCCATGCCCTGTGACTGATGAGACACCCCCCACATCAGCCAGTGACTCAGGCTCCTCACAGTCAGATTCTGATGTCCCGCCAGAAACTGAGGAGTGCCCATCCATCACAGCTGAGGCAGCCCTCGACTCAGATGAAGACGGGGACTTCCTGCCTGTGGACAAAGCTGGGGGTGTCAGTGGTACTCACCACCCCAGGCCTGGCCACGACCCACCCCCTCTCCCACAGCCAGACCCCCGCCCATCCCCTCCCCGCCCTGATGTGTGCATGGCTGACCCCGAGGGGCTCAGCTCAGAGTCTGGGAGAGTAGATAGGCTACGGGAGAAGGAGAAGGTTCAGGGGCGAGTAGGGCGCAGGGCCCCAGGCAAGGCCAAGCCAGCGTCCCCTGCACGGCGTCTGGATCTTCGGGGAAAACGCTCACCCACCCCTGGTAAAGGGCCTGCAGATCGAGCATCCCGGGCCCCACCCCGACCACGCAGCACTACAAGCCAGGTCACCCCAGCAGAGGAAAAGGATGGACACAGCCCCATGTCCAAAGGCCTAGTCAATGGACTCAAGGCAGGACCGAGTACGTATATCATGAAACGTGGCAGAGAGTGTGGGTTAGGGCTGGGTGTGGCTGGTCAGACTCCAGGAGTGGGAAAGAGGGGAAGGTTGCCAAAAGGGTTCCACTTTTCCTCTACAATGAATCCTGGCTTGTCTCTACAGTGGCCTTGAGTTCCAAGGGCGGCTCTGGTGCCCCTGTATATGTGGATCTCGCCTACATCCCGAATCATTGCAGTGGCAAGACTGCTGACCTTGACTTCTTCCGTCGAGTGCGTGCATCCTACTATGTGGTCAGTGGGAATGACCCTGCCAATGGAGAGCCAAGCCGGGCTGTGCTGGATGCCCTGCTGGAGGGCAAGGCCCAGTGGGGGGAGAATCTTCAGGTGAGTAGCAAAGGACACCAAGGAAGTAGTTGGTCAAAGCTCACTCAAGAGGCAATAGTGGAACACAGTCCCTATTTATTAAAGGATGGGCCTTTTCTAAGGGCAGCAGGGCTGCTTCTGAGACAATCGGACGCCCCTTCCCCCTCACCTACCTTCCCTTCATGTTCTCACATCAGGCATGTCTTATCTCCCTCCTAGGTGACTCTGATCCCTACTCATGACACGGAGGTGACTCGTGAGTGGTACCAACAAACTCACGAGCAGCAGCAGCAACTGAACGTCCTGGTCCTGGCTAGCAGCAGCACCGTGGTCATGCAGGATGAGTCCTTCCCTGCCTGCAAGATTGAGTTCTGAAAGAGCCGCCCTCCCTTCCCCAAGGATCCACTCCCCCAGCTCCTTTAGAGAATAGCTACTGCTGAGTCCTCTGGGGTTGAGGGACATGGGAGCTAGGGGGAGGGGAGGGAGATGTCTTGTTGTGGGGACTTGGGCTGGGCTAAGTGGGAGGGGTTGTCCCTCCCCGTCATCCATTCCTGAGAGGGGTCTCAAACCAAAGTTAACAGGGAGAGGATGGGGGAGGGGAAAAATTAGAATAAGATAGCATCTGATGCCTGAGAACCCTCTCCTAGCACTGTCAAATGCTGGTATTGAATGGGGACTGAGGATGGGTCTCAGAGAGCAACCTCCTCCCTCGTAGAGGGAGATTATATCCCCAACTCCAGGGACCTCTTTATCTCAATCTATTTATTTGGCATCCCGGGAAGGATTTCCAATAGTAATTTATGTGACCTGGGGGCAGGATACTGTCAGTGAGGTGCCCAGAGCTGCATCCTTTTCTCCATTTCCCATCCCCCATCTCCTCACCCACCAGGGTCTGAATTCTAGCAGGGGCCTGGGGGTATCCCACTGCTACACTGTTCTGTTGCTTCCCTCAGTATCTGAATGTCTCAATTTAAAACTTGAAGCTCTTTAGACCAACAGACTGGTGAGAGGAGAAAGGAGCTTATCCCCCAGCCCCTGCTTTATACCATTCACATCCCAGGGCTGTGTCCAGACAGCACAAAAGGGCAAGGAGAGCCCAAGCCCCAATGCCAGAATTCTTTCAAACTCCCTGACTCTTTGAAGTTTTTACTCACCCCGTTTCAATTATCCTGATCCCTTCTCATCCCCTGCTTGGCTTCTGTGCATGTGGTCATCTGCTGTGGCCTGGTGTGTAATGGGTTAAAAATAAGCCACTGCCTGACATCCCAACATTTGACACCCCAGCAATGTGTGACTCCCCCAACATTCCACTATGCCATCCTGCAGCTGAAATGGGAACACTGGCTGCCTCTCCAAACCTGCTCTTGGACAGAGGATCTGGGAGGTGGAGGCCAGGCCAGAGGACTTAGGGAAAATGAGAGGGAGGAAGGAAAAAGGGAGAAGAAGCTGAGCCATAGCTTAACTCCTACAGAGTGAAATGAAAACGGGCTGAAAATACCACCCCAGGAGAGGACCTCACCCCAAGCAAGCCAGTGAGCAGTCCTGCCAGACTACTGCCAGACTGAGAAACCCAGAAGCTGGTAGTCATGTGGGCTTACCTTCTCTGCCAAGCGACTGGGAAACCAAAATGAGTCCACCTTGTGTTCTTAGCTCCACCCTCCCCGCGCTGCTGTGCTCTGCTCCTCCCCACACTTCCCTGCTATAGTTCCCAGCTGCTGTAACGGAGCCACCTCCAACTCTAACAATAAACCCAGTTCATTGCAGATGATGTAGTGCCGCTTAGGCTTTTTCTGACTCCATACATGCTTAGTTACTGGGCCCCGGTTTCCACCTCTCTGCTTCAACCAGTCTTGAATTTATCTTGGAAGACTCCAATGCTTTGGATTACTGGAAACACGTGTGCCTGAGTATGGAGAACAGGAGCCTAGGGTGGGTATATACGTCTGGTTTGGGGGAAGGGAAGAGGGGCAGGGGGCCTCCTGGGGAGGGGATATGCATTCCATGGGGTCAAGAGTTAAGGACCAAACAACCAGGATCAGATACCCTGGACAGCCTCTTGGGCTAAAGAGGTAAGAAGCTGAAGGACCCTAAGAGATCCAGAGCCTAATGAGGTTGGAAACGACTCTCCTTGTGCAGTCAGGATTTCCGTGGAGTAAAATGGTCGACTTTTCTCCTCCATGGAAACCCTTTATAGTCCTAAGTATGTCAGAAGTGGCCAGGCTGAATGTGTATATTTGGGGAGGGGCATATTCTAGCCCTCCCACTGTTCTGGGCTCTCTCATGGTAAAGATGTCAAGGGAGCAGAGAAAGGGCATAACCCCTTTATATAAACTCCTCCTGACACTCCAGAGTGAAAAATTAACAGGATGATTCCAAGAACGTGGTGAGAAGGCATGTACCCTCTGGCACTTCACAGAGAGGGAAACTCTTTCTGGTCCCCCATCCAACACTCTACTTACTCAATAAAGACCTTTTGGGGACCAGACATGGTGGCTCACACCTGTAATCCCAGCACTTTGGGAGGCCAAGGCAGGCAGATCATCTGAGGTCAGGAGTTCGAGACCAGCCTGGCCAACATGGCGAAACCCTGTCTCTACTAAAAATACAAAAAAATTAACTGGGTGTGGTGATGGGCACCTGTAATCCTAGCTACTCAAGAGGCTAAGGCAGGAGAATCACTTGAATCCAGAAGGCGGCAGTTGCAGTGAGCTGAGATTGCGCCACTGCACTCCAGCCTGGCGACAGAGCGAGACTCTGTCTCAAAAAAGAAAAAAAACAAACAAACCTTTTGAGATAGTGGGTTAACTGCTATAGGCACCTCTTGGGATGCCTGATCTCTGTTTTTTTTGTTTTTTGGGGGGTTTTTTTTTGTTGTTGTTGTTTTTTTTTTGAGACAGAGTCTCACTCTGTCGCCAGGCTGGAGTGCAGTGGTGCGATCTCAGCTCATTGCAACCTCTACCTCCTGGATTCAAGCAATTCCCCTGCCTCAGCCTCCTGAGTAGCTGGGATTACAGGCATGCGCCACCATGCCCGGCTAATTTTTATATGTTTAGTAGAGATGGAGTTTCACCACGTTGGCCAGGAAGGTCTCAATCTCTTGACCTCGTGATGCACCCACCTTGGCCTCCCAAAGTGCTGGAATTACAGGTGTGAGCCACCGTGCCCAGCTGACCTCTATGTTTTTATAGTCTATTTTTGGATGCTTGATCTCTGTATTTTTACAGCCCATTCCTGCTCAATTATAATGGCTTTTGACTGATTCAGATCAGTTATAGACACAATTGACTCACAGTCACACACATATATATATATATACACACACACACACACACATATATATATATATATATATATATTTTTTTTTTTTTTTGAGACAGAGTCTTGCTTTGTTGCCCAGGTTGGAGTGCATTGGTGTGATTTCAGCTTACTGCAACCTCTGCCTCCAGGGTTCAAGTGATTCTCCTGCCTCAGCCTCCCAAATAGCTGGGATTACCGGTGTCCACCATCATGCCTGGCTAATTTTTGTGTTTTTAGTAGAGACAAGGTTTCACCATGTTGGCCAGGTTGGTCTCCAACTCCTGACCTCACATGATTTGCCCGCCTTGGTCTCCCAAAGTGCTGGGATTACAGATATAAGCCACTGTGCCCAGCCCATATTCATTCTTGAATTCACAAGGACATCACCATCATCCATCACCATCATTCTCATTATTTCATATTTATTGAGCACTCATAATGTTCCGGCCCCTGACTCCAATGACCGTATTACCCCTCCTACCCACTCCCATTCCCATCCCTGGATCTTTGGAAAAAGCTTCATAATCATATCTGGCCCTCAGATACAATGATATAAGGACAAATTTCTTGGGGACCCTGGAGTGTTTGGTCTTTGGCCAGTCTGTCCCTGGCACAACTACAGAAATATATATATATATACACACACACACACACACACATCTATATGTGTATATATATATTTATTTATTAAACCTTTGCTTGTATCTGTACAATACTGATCTCTGCTCATTGCTTAAAATAGAACCTGATTATCTCTACTACTACAGCATCTCCTAAGCCAAACAGCCCACCACAGAGGGAGGCCCAGTTTCACAGACTGGCTAAGAATCCTCTAGAGCATTTTAAGTAGTTGCTTTGAATTTTGTACAGCAGTTTAATACCTACTTTTCCCTAGAGCTATTGCCCAGAGGAACAGGACTGAGGCAGAAGGGGCACTTGGGGATGATATGGAAAGATCTATAAGGCAAGTCTAAAGATTTAGTGGCCATGACAGATGTTTGGGGAGGGGACTGTATTTTCCATACATTTCAGATAGCCATCCCGGGCTCACCTGAGGAGTGCTGGCAAAGACAAGAGTCCCCCGAATGCACATATGGTCTAAGCATACCTTGAGAAGTCGTGACTATTTCCCCAGAAAAGTGAAGACCCTAGAGTCCCCTCTTTTGCATTTGCTGTCCCCAGATGAAGCAGCATTTCCTTTAACAATCTATGATTTCCTAGGATGCTCAGAGAAGGCTGGGTAATGAGAGACCAACCCACCCCAAGGAAATCCTATTCAAGTCTAATGGTTAGGTGAAGAGCCAATGGCTTCTTTGAACCTAAAACTGGCTCCTCCTTAAGCACAGCTCTGGCACAGGTATGCTTCATACCAAGAGAACTACTTCCCCAGACACTGCTGGTGAGAGCTGGCCAGTGAGTTAGCCAACAGAAAAGGTTGCTGGCTCAAATGGCTGGTATAGTGTGACACCACTAATGAGAAAATTAATCACATGTTGCTGGTGGAAGGGGTGAGTGCTGGTCATGGGCTAGAGACTGGCTCTGAGGGTTTGGATCACTAGATAGATGCTGGGCTTGAGGAATACCCTCTCCAGGCAGCTGATGGATCACCTCAGGGACCACCCAGGACTTCTAATTTATCTCCTCAGGGACCTCCTGGGCCTGCAGATCAATCTCCTCAGGGAACTCTTGGGATGGTTTATCAATCTCAGGGATGCCCTGAGATAACAGACTGATCGCAGAAGGCTCCTGGGCCAGCCTGCCAACCTCCACAGAGAACTCCTGGTATGGCTGGCTGACCTCCTCAGGGATCTCTTCAGCTGGGCTGCCAACTTCTACAGGGGTTTCCTGGACCAAGCCACCAACCCCTACGTGGGACCTATGGACCAGCTTGCCAGCCTCCACAGAGACCCCCTGGCATGGCTGGCTGACCTCCTCGGGGTTCTCCAGACATAGCTGGCAAACTTCCTCAGAGACTTTCTGGCACAGTTGGCTGGCCTTCTGGCACGGCTGGCTGATCTGAGGGACCTCCTGGCATGTGTGGTTACCATTGTCATGGTTCTCCTGGCATTGCTGGCTGATGTCAGGGACCTCCTGACATGGCTGGCTGAGCGCCTCAGAAATGTCCTGGCATGACTGGCTGATGTCAGGGACCTCCTGACATGGCTGGCTGACCTCCTCAGCCACCTCCTCGTATGGCTGGCTGGTTTCCACAGGTGGCACCTGTGGGGACTGATTTGGTTCAAAAATCTCTTGTTTCCCTTCTATGGAGAGCTCTTGTGCTCCATTCCCAGGGGTCTCCCGGAGCAGCCCAAGGCATTGATGTTCTTCAGTCACGTGTGAATTTAGGGAGGGTTGATCGCTGAAGCCAAATTGGGAGTTACCATCTACTGTAGTAGGGGAAGAAGGACCAGCACTGGACACAGTGCTAGAAGGGCCACTGCTGTCTGTAAAGCAAAGTCAAGAGATCAAGTCAGAGAAGCTGGAAGAGTAGGCTGTACCCTGTGCAGATAGTTCAAATGCTAGAATGGTTGGCCTATGCTACTTACGTCTTGAGGGAAGAGTGTCTGAATTCTTCCTAAGTTAAGCAGAGACTCCTAAGTTTGCTTAGCTCAAGAACTGTCACCCTGGCCTAATGTATACTTTGAGAGTAACAATAAGGTACGTATAAGACTTCAGGAGAGAGTGCTAAGACCCACTTCATCTGGTTCTTTCACAAATACACTCCCATCAGAATTCCAAGTTCCCAAGGCCTCTCATTCCTACTTTGGAAGAATATGAATACTTTAGCCCAGTGGTTCATAATCAAAATCATGAAAAATTTTTTTAAATGCTAATTTCCAGTTTTCAACTCCAGAGATTCTAATTCTATAGGTTTAGTGTAAAGGTGTAGCTTGGAGGAGGGAGGAGGATGAAGGCAATATAATTTTGTTGGAACACTCCCAGTTGATTCTGATGTATACCTTCTGTTAAGAATCATTCTTTAAAGCAATCAATGTATTTCTAGGGCAGAGGTAATCATTATTTATAGCCCAAATGATAAGTTGGCAGGAGAATGTAGAAAAACCATGTAAATCAGAACAACAGGAAAGAAAATGGTTTACCTGGCTGGGTGCGGTGGCTCACGCCTGTAATCCCAGCACTTTGGGAGGCTGAGGCAGGCAGATCACTTGAGGTCAGGAGTTCAAAACCAGCCTGGCCAACATGACGAAACCTTGTCTCTACTAAAAATACAAAAATTAGCCAGGCATAGTGGCGGCTGCCTGTAATCCCAACTACTCAGGAGGCTGAGGCAGGTGAATCACTTGAACCCCAGAGGTGGAGGTTGCAGTGAGCTGAAATCATGCCACTGTGCTCCAGCCTGGGTGATAAAGCAAGACTCCATCTCAGAAAAAAAAAAAAAAAAGAAAATGGTTTACCCAAAAATGGAAGACGGCCATGGAATTTCTACATGGCAGTTCTTAACCTTTCTAGGGGTCAGTGGCCCCTTTGAGGTGCTAATGAAAGTCCAGGAAAAATGTATATAAGAATATTCACACTAATCTTTACGTGTGATTCCTGAAGCTCATAGACTCTACCCTGAAACCACATCTATGGATCCAGGGTTAAGACTCTTGTAAGTCTTGGGACATACAATGAATGTTACAGGCTTGTGCAAATTATATACACAGAAAACATTAAAAAACTGATTTCCTAGATCCTGACAGTAGTGTAATAAAGACCTCAGAGTCTTCAATTACACTGTGGGATGATTCCTACTCCATCTGCTACTGCTTCATTGACCTCTAGTATGGGACTAACCTACTTCTCCCTTGGTAAAAATCATTTTTATTGTAATATTATAACGATATATTAAAGCACTATGGTATCAATAATGACAGATTCTGGGAAAAGGGGACATCGGACCATATTGCCATTGAAGGAAACCTCGAAAAGTTGGTAAACCTGAGCCTACAAAGGCTCAATCCATCATTGAGTTGAAGGTGTGCTAGTTATCTCACTTCTGTAAAGAATCAAAGGAGGGGCCGGGGGCAGTGACTCACGCCTGTAATCCCAGCACTTTGAGAGGCCGAGGCAGGCAGATCACAAGGTCAGGAGTTCGAGACCAGCCTGACCAATATAGTAAAACTCTGTCTCTACTAAAACTACAAAAAAAAAAAAAAAAAAAAAAAATTAGCTGGGCGTGGTGGCACATGCCTGTAATCCCAGCTACTCAGGAGGCTGAGGCAGGAGAATCACTTGAACCCAGGAGGCAGAGGTTGTAGTGAGCTGAGATCACACCATTGCACTCCAGCCTGGATGACAGAGCAAGACTCCACCTCAAAAAAAATAATAATAATAATCAAAGGAGGCATGCTTCAAGCAGAATAAGAGGCCAGGTGCGGTGGCTCACGCCTGTAATCCCAGCACTTTGAGCCGGTGGATCACTTGAGATCAGGAGTTCGAGACCATCCTGACCAACATGGCGAAACCCCGTCACTACTAAAAATATAAAAATTAACCAGGTGTGGTGTCATGTGCCTATAATCCCAGTTACTCGGGAGGCTGAGGCAAGAGAATCACTTGAGCCCGGGATGTGGAGGTTGCTGTGAGTCGAGATCACGCCACTGTACTCCAGCCTGGACCAAGACTCCGTCTCAAAAAAAAAAAAAAGAGAAGATCATGGTTTTGAACCAACAAGCCTTTAAGAGATGTGGAGCCTATTTCTGGTGCAGATATACAGACCCGAAAGAAGATGTTTACCAGTGAGGCTACACACCTGATACTGAGTCAAAAATCTGATACTAGATGGAAAAAAAGAAAAAGAAAAGATGTAAGCTGAGCTTTACCCAAGTAAAGAAGTAGCCTTAATATCCTGCTAGTGGTCTGATTCAGGCAAATCAAAAAGGTCAAACAGAAACAGAAGAGGGAGAAGGGTAAGATTTCCAGGGGCACAGAACTCATAAACCCTCCAGGAAACAGGTAAAAAGAGCAATGGCAAGGTGAGTGTAGGATAATCTGAAATTCAGGGGAGGAATTCTTGGTGTCAGAGAGGAAAGTTTCTTCTTCAAACAGGGTGCCAGAAAAAGGGCAAAATTCTACAACTGTTAAGTCCAATGCTGAATGAAGTAAGAATCTTTACTTTAGTCCTATCCAAGTAAAATAATGAAAGGCATGTTTGATTTCAGTTATTCCCCAGAGGCAGGATGATACTTCACCAGTGCCTCTGGCCCACATCCCCACCTCCAATTACCACCAGTAGCGCCTCCTCTCTATGGTCACTCTAACAATTCTGTGTGGCTCCACTGTTCACATTGTTACCAAAAACAACTAGTGATAGATTATAGATAATAAACAAGAGATGGGAAAAAGCAGCACCTCAACTTAAACTAAAAACTGAAAACAGACAACAGAGAGAAGGGTCATGTAAAAATAAGTAGCAGATTCTAGTCTCTCCTGCTCCCAGCTTTTTCTGTTTGTTTGTTTGTTTGTTTGTTGTTTTTGAAACAGAGTCTCACTCTGTCCCCCAGGCTGGAGTGCAGTGGCACCATCTCGGCTCACTGCAAGCTCTGCCTCCCGGGTTCACGCCATTCTCCTGTCTCAGCCTCCTGAGTAGCTGGGACTACAGGTGCCCACCACCACGCCCGGCTAATTTTTTGTATTTTTAGTAGAGATGGGGTTTCACCGTGTTAGCCAGGATGGTCTTGATCTCCTGACCTCGTGATCCACCTGCCTTGGCCTCCCAAAGTACTGGGATTACAGGCGTGAGCCACTGGGCCCGGCCTCCTGCTCCCAGCTTTTCTAAATATCTAAGTTGTCTGCTAGTCATCTTTACCAGAGAAAGCTGTAGAGATCAAATAGGGATCAAAGGAGAATGAAGTCTCCATTCTTTCTTCCCCAAAGGGCCCTTTGAGTAATCCCAGCTACTCAGGAGGCTGAGGCAGGAGACTCGCTTGAACCCGGGAAGCAGAGGTTGCGGAGAGCCAAGATCGTGCCTGGGCAACAAGAGCGAAATTCCATCTCTCAAAAAAAAAAAAAATTATTCCTAATACTGCAGAAAAGCTTCCCTCCAATGAAATAGAAGGAACATGGAGAACAGAGGTAAAGAGAGAATAAACAGATTCTCCTTTCATCTTAGAAATGGCAGATGAGACTGCTTCCCAGAATGGATACTCCTGGTCGTTCAACCCTCACCTTCTATTACCTCATGCAACAGGCCCCTCATTCACCAATCACTCCATTCTTCTTGACTTTTGTCTAGGCAGTTCCAAAAGGATTACTTACACCAAGGGGGCTTCTCAGAGCGCTGCTGGAGTTGCAGGGGAGGTGAATGAAGAGTACGTGGTGGAGAAAATGGGTTATCTGAGGCCTGGCTGCTGTGCATGGAATCAAAGAGGGCTGGAAAGGAGGTAGGGTGAAGGGAGAGGGAAGAAAAAAAGACATTTGAGGAAGAATCCAGGAGCCATAGGTTCTTAACATAAGTCAAAGCCAACTTACCCTTCCTTGGCTGAGAAATAGCATTTCCTGGGGACCCTTCAACCAAACCATTTTCAATTTTTTAAACTTTCTTTTTTTTTTTTTTTTTTTTTTTTTTTTTTTGAGACGGAGTCTAGCTCTGTTGCCCAGGCTGGAGTGCAGTGGCCGGATCTCAGCTCACTGCAAGCCCCGCCTCCCGGGTTCACGCCATTCTCCTGCCTCAGCCTCCCGAGTAGCTGGGAGTACAGGCGCCCGCCACCTCGCCCGGCTAATTTTTTTTTGTATTTTAGTAGAGACGGGGTTTCACCGTGTTAGCCAGGATGGTCTCGATCTCCTGAACTCGTGATCCGCCCGTCTCGGCCTCCCAAAGTGCTGGGATTACAGGCTTGAGCCACCGCGCCCGGCCTCAATTTTTTAAACTTTATATTATGAACATTTCAAACATATATTTTTAAAAAGTAGTTGAAAGACTGGTGCAGCCAATGCCCATATACCCGTCTCCTAGATTTAACACATTGACATTTTTGCCATACTTGTTTCATCTATTTCTGCATGCTAAAGTGTTTTAAAATAAATGATAGACATTATGAAACATGTCACCTCTAAATACTTCAAAATGCATCTCTAAAATATAAGAAATGGCTGGATGCAGTGGCTCATGCCTGTAATCCCAGCACTTTAGGAGGCTGAGGCAGGTGGATCACTTGAGGCCAGGAGTTCGAGACCAGCCTGGCCAACATGGCAAAACCCCATCTCTACTAAAAATACAAAAATGAGCCGGCATGGTGGCACATGCCTGTAATCCCAGCTATTCGGGAGGCTGAGGCTTAAGAATGGCTTGAACCTGGGAGGCAGAAGTTGCAGTGAGCTGAGATCTCACCACTGCACTCCAGCCTGGGGCACAGAATGAAACTCTGTCTCAAGAATAATAATAATAATAAAATATAAGAATTTTTTCCAGCTGGGTGTGGTGGCTCATGCCTGTAAACCAGCACTTTGGGAGGCCAAGGTGGATGGATCACTTGAAGCCAGGAGTTCAAGACCAGTCTGGTCAACATGGAGAAACCATGTTTAGGTCTCTACTAAAAATATAAAAATTAAGGCCAGGCGCAGTGGCTCACACCTGTAATCCCAGCACTTTAGGCAGCCGAGGCAGGCAGATCACGAGGTCAGGAGTTCAAAGACCAGCCTGACCAACATGGTGAAACCCTGTTTCTACTAAAAATAAAAAATTAGCTGGGTATAGTGGTGCATGCCTGTAATCCCAGCTATTTAGGAGGCTGAGGCAGGAGAATCGCTTGAACCCGGGAAGCAGAGATTGCAGTAAGCCAAGATCACATCATTGCACTCCAGCCTAGGCGATAGAGCAAGACTCTGTCTCAAAAAAAAAAAAAAAGAAAAAGAAAAAAAATTAGCTGGGTGTGGTGGTACATGACTGTAACCCCAGCTACTTGGGAGGCTGAGGCACGAGGATCACTTGAACCCAGGAGGCAGAAGTTGTACATGAGCAGAGATTGTGCCACTGCACTCCACCAAGGGCAACACAGAGAGACTCTGTCTCAAAAAAAAAAAAAACAACAAGGAAAGATATACATAAAGAATTTTTTCCAACATAGCCAAACATCATTAACAAGCTAAACAAAATTAAAAATTATTCCCTAGTATTATTCAATATCCAGTCCATATTCAAAATTTCCCAATTATTCCCCCAAATGTCATTTATAAAAGCATCCAAACATGAACCATGCACTGCATCTTATGTCTTTGAAGCCTCTTTTAATCTAGAATAGTGCAGCCTCTCCTTTTTTTCTTTTTTTTTCTTTTTTATTATTATTATTATTATTTTTTTGAGACGGAGTCTCACTCTGTCGCCCAGGCTGGAGTGCAGTGGCCGGATCTCAGCTCACTGCAAGCTCCGCCTCCCGGGTTCATTCCATTCTCCTGCCTCAGCCTCGCGAGTAGCTGAGACTACAGGCGCCCGCCACCTCGCCCGGCTAGCTTTTTGTATTTTTTAGTAGAGACAGGGTTTCACCCTGTTAGCCAGGATGGTCTCAATCTCCTGACCTCGTGATCTGCCCGTCTCGGCCTCCCAAAGTGCTGGGATTACAGGCTTGAGCCACCGCGCCCGGCCTCCTTTTTTTCATAGTAACTTTTTTGAGACAGGGTCTCACTGTCACCCAGGCTGGAGTGCAGTGGCGCGATCTCGGCTCACTGCAAGCTCCGCATCCCGGGTTCATGCCATTCTCCTGTCTCAGCCTCCTGAGTAGCTCGGACTACAGGCGCCCGCCACCACGCCTGGTTATTTTTTTTTTTTGTATTTTTAGTAGAGACAGGGTTTCACCGTGTTAGCCAGGATGGTCTCGATCTCCTGACCTTGTGATCTGCACCGCGCCTGGCCAGCTCACTGCAGTCTTTACCTCTTGGCTCAAGCGATCATCACACCGCAGCCCCTTGAGTAGCTGGGACTCAGGCACATACCACCACTCCTGGCTAATTTTTTGTATTTTAGTAGAGATGAGATGGGTTTTACCATGTTGCCTAGGCTTATCTTGAACTCCTGGGCTCAAGCAATCTGCCCGCCTCAGCCTTCCAAAGTGTTAGGATTACAGGTGTGAGCCACCATCCCCAGCCCATAGTAACTTTTTGAAAAGAAGGCCAGGCATGGTGGCTCATGCCTGTAATCCCAGCACTTTGGGAGGCCGAGGTGGGTAGATTGCTTGAGGTCAGGAATTTGAGACCAGCCTGGCCAATATGGAGAAACCCCATTTCTATTAAAAATACAAAAATTAGCTGGGCGTGGTGGTGGGCACCTGTAATCCCAGCTACTCGGGAGGCTGACGCAGGAGAATCACTTGAACCTTGAACCTAGGAGGTGGAGGTTGCAGTGAGCCAAGATCATGCCACTGCACTCCAGCCTGGGCAACAAAGCAAGACTCCATCTCAAAAAAAAAAAAAAAAAAAAAAAGAGAGAGAGAAAAGAGAAAAGAAGAAAGAACAGGCCAGTTGTCTTTGCAGAAGGTCATGTCCCACATTCTGGACTTGTCTGATTGTTTCCACATAAAATCATTTAACTTATTTTACTATCCCTTGTATTTCCTATTAACTGGAAATTAGATCTAACTTAGCTGATTTATTTTAAATAATTTTGTTAAGAATACTTTAAGAGGTGATCCCATGTACTGTATATTGCATCATAGTGGAGGCATATTGTCTCATTGTTCCATTATAAGTAAGGCTAAGTTTACTAACTAGGTTAAGGTGGCACCAACAAGATCTCACTGTGAAGTTTTCCCCTTCTGATCAGGAGTGATCCTTTGAGGAACGTCTAGTTCTCCACCATCAACTGGCATATTTTCCGTAAAGAACTTTCCTTCTGCAAATGGGACTATTTGATTATACTGAACTACAGTTCTCACTGAAAAGGCAGAATATTTATTTCCCTTTAATTGGTTTTCAGAGTAGAGAGTGTGAAAAATATTCTCCAATAGTGATGGATGAGTATTAATTTGTTTTATTTATTTAATTTTTTGGGGGGAGACAGAGTCTTCCTCTGTCACCCATGCTAGAGTGCAGTGGTACAATCACAGCTCACTGCAGCCTCAAACTCCCAGGTTCAAGTGATCCTCCAACCTCAGCTTCCTGTAGCTGGGACTACAGGTGCATAGCACAATGCCTAGCTCATCTTTGTATTTTTGTAGAGATGGGGTTTCACCATGTTGCCCAGGCTGGTCTTGAACTCCTGAACTCACTTAAGTGATTCCCCTGCCTCGGCCTCCCAAAGTGCTAGGATTACAGGTGCGTGAGCCACCTCACCCAGCACCCAGCTCTTGTTTTCATTCTTTATGAGCTTGTGGATTTTTATTATATATATTCAGTGTGTGTGTGTGTGTTTCTTTTTTCTTAGAGACAGGGTCTTACTCTGTCACTCAGGCTAGAATGCAGTGATGCAAGCATAGTTCACTGCAGCCACAAACTCCTGCGCTCAAGCAATCCTCCAACATCAGTCTACTGAGTAGCTAGGACTATAGGTGTGTGCCACCATGCCTGGCTACTTTTCTTAATTTTCTTGGAGATAAGATCTAGCTATGTTGCCCAGGCTGGTCTCAAACTCCTAGGCTCAAGCGATACTCCCACTTCAGCCTCCTGAGTAGCTACATTCAGCATACTTTAATCAACTATAGTAATTATTCTCTCAAATGCTCAAATTGTCCCAATTTTGGTCACTGGGAGCCTCTTTGGGGTTGACTGCTTCCTTACTTTCCTTTACAACATGCTGCAAGATCATCCTGGGCTTTCTTTGCCCTCAACCATGCATTCTAAACAAAACTGGTTTTTGGTGGGGGTAAAAAAATCTTAGCTATTCCAATGGTTTATGGTCCACCAAATGGTCACAATACATAAACAGATATATGATATATCTGTGGTGTTAAATTTTCATGTGGTAGGAGGTAACCAGGGAAAAAAATTCTTAAAAAAACTCCTGGGATGGAGAGTAATTTTTAAAAAGTTTTAAAAAACCCTGCTCTAGACCAAAAATCAAGTTATTTCCCCATGGAATCCTGGTTACTTTTAGTGGAGAATGGTACATAGAGACCAAAATCTAGTTGCTAAAGGAGCTCATGTTACATTTGCCAATGCATAGTACTAGAAAAAGCACTTAAAAACCAGAAATCATATTGATATTTCCAATTCATATTTATCATTACAGTATTTTTAAATCTTTTGAATTTATACTTCTATCTAATTTATCTTACTTTGAAAATCCTGGTTCCTAACAACAGGAACATAATTCCTTATTTGCATTACTCTATAATGTGTATATATATAATATATGTATTCATACACTATATACATAGTATCAATATCACTGTAGTATCAATGTCACTATTAACAATTAAACTACTGAATAAGGATTACAATTATAGTTCTTTTTGTCCCACCAAAGAACTGATAAAATATTCTAAAGTTATCTGAAAAATTATTTTACCTGTGTGGTTATGTTACTATTTTGATATACAGTTAGGGTCATTTCTTTCTCTTTTTTTTTTGCAATTTTAGGTTTTGCTTCTTTTATTTTTTGATTTAACTTTGTATTTCAAAAAACATTTACAGGCTCACAAGTCAAAGCTATATAAAAAGGCATATTCAGAGAAACTGTTTCCTTCATGCCCTTTAGCCCCATTCCCTGTTGTTAACTCTAGAGGTAATAAATTTTGTTTCTGGTTTATACTTTTAGCAAGTTTTTAAAATTTATTTTTATCTTTATTTTCATTTTTTTGTTTTTGAGACAGAGTCTTGCTCTGTCACCCAGGCTGGAGGGCAGTGGCGCCATCTTGGCTCACTGCCTCAGCTTCCTGAGTAGCTGGGACTACAGGTGCCCTCCACCACGCTAGGCTAATTTTTTGTATTTTTAGTAGAGACGGTGTTTCACTGTGTTAGCCAGGATGGTCTCAATCTCCTGACCTTGTGATCTGCCTGCCTCGGCCTCCCACAGTGCTGGGATTACAGGTGTGAGCTACCATGCCTGGCCTCTAGCAAGTATTTTTTTGTAAATACATATGTTTTTTTTCTTTATTTCCCCTCTCTACTTACAATATAGATAACATACTATTAACAGTCTTCTACATCTTGTTTTTTTCACTTAATAATATATCCTGGTGATTACTTCATATCAGATCATATAGAGCTTCCTCATTAGTTTTAACAGATGCATAGTATTCAATTGAGTGGACATACCACAGTTTTTCAACCACTCTTGCACTAAAGAACTTCTGAGTCATTTCCAATATTTTGCCACTTTAAATAATGTCACAATGAATAACTGTATATAAATGTTATTTCAGGCTGGGAGCAGTGGCCTACATCTATAATCCCAGCACTCTGGGAGGCTTAGGCGGGAGAGTCATTGAGGCCAGGGGTTCAAAACCAGCCTGGGCAATAAAGTGAGACTCTGTCTCTACAAAAATTTTTAAAAATTAGCTGGGTGGATCACGAGGTCAGGAGATTGAGGCCATCCTGGCTAACACAGTGAAACCCCGTCTCTACTAAAAAAAATACAAAAAACTAGCTGGGCGAGGTGGCGGGTGCCTGTAGTCCCAGCTACTCGGGA
The DNA here is from genome assembly GCF_049350105.2 of Macaca mulatta. NCBI lineage: Eukaryota > Metazoa > Chordata > Mammalia > Primates > Cercopithecidae > Macaca > Macaca mulatta. Next base: position 20,935,472 of record NC_133412.1, read on the forward strand.
GGCTGAGGCAGGAGAATGGCGTAAACCCGGGAGGCGGAGCTTGCAGTGAGCTGAGATCCGGCCACTGTGTTCCAGCCTGGGTGACAGAGCGAGACTCTGTCTCAAAAAAAAAAAAAAAAAAAAAATTAGCTGGGTGTGGTGGCACATGTCTGTAGTTCCAGCTATTTGGGAGGCTGAGGCAGGAGGATTGCTTGAACACAGGATTTCCAGGCTTCAGTGATCATGCCACTGTTCTCCAAGCATGATCATACCACTGTAATCCAGCCTAGGTGACAGAGCAAGACCCTGTCTCGAAAAAAAAAAAAGTGGATTATTGGATCAGAGGTTAACTATAATTCTGTGAGATACTACAAAATTTACCTCCATAGAGACTGTACCCTTGTTGCACACCCATCAACAATGTACAGGATTTCTAGTTTCACCAGACTTGCCAAGAGAGTGTATTATCAAACTTTTGGATTTTTTCCAATCTAACAGGTGAGAAATAATATCTCAGTGTAGTTTTAATTTGCATACCTCTTATAGAAGGTTAAGCATAATTTCGTATGTACAATGGCTATCTGCATTTCTTTCTCTGTACACTTTTTTTTTTTTTTTTAATTGAGTGATGGGGTTGTTCAGGCTGGAATGTAGTAGCACAATTATAGCTCACTCCATCCTGGAACTCCTGGGCTCCAGTGATCCTTCTGCCTCGGCCTCCCAAAGTGCTGCTGTTATAGGCATGAGTCACCACATTTGGCCTAATTTATCAATCTTTTTTATTGATTCACAAATTTGACTTTGAGTCAGAGTTAGGCTTTCCTTACTTTCAGATGATAAAGGAATTTACCACTAACACCCTGCTTACTTTTAGCACTTGCATGGTTTAATTTTTTTTTATTGAGGTGAAATCCACATAACATAAAAGTTAACCATCTTAAAGTGTATAATTCTGTGGCATTTAGTACATCCCCAGTGTTGTGCAACCACCACCTCTATCTAGTTCCAAAACATTTTTGTCACCCCAAAAGAAACCCCACATCCATTAAGAAGTCAATCCCGGCTGCTCTGCCTATGGAGTAGCCATTCTTTTATTCCTTTACTTTCTTAATAAACTTGCTTTCACTTTATGGGGGGGAAAAAAAAAAGTCAATCCCATTCCATCCTACTCCCAAACCCTGGAAACCACCAATCTGCTTTCCGTCTCTATGGATTTACTTATTCTGGATATTTCATATAAATGAAATCATACAATATGTGACTTTTTGTGTTTGGTTTCCTTCATTTGGCATAATGTTTTTAAGGTTCATCCACATTTTAATACATATCAGTACTTTATTCCCTTTTATAGCTCAGTAATATTCCATTGTGTGTACATACTATATTTTATCTATTCATTGACATTTCAGTTGTTTCATTTCAGTTGTTTCTGCCTTTTGACTTTTTGAGAAAGGGTCTTGCTCTGTCATCAAGGCTGAAGTGCAGTGGTGTGATCATAGCTCACTGTAACCTTGAATTCCTGGGTTCAGGTGATCCTCCTGCCTCAGCCTCCAGAGTAGCTAAGACTACAGGTGCACACCACCGTGCCTGGCTAATTTTTTTATTTCCTATTTTGTAGAGATATGTTGTCCAGGTTGGTCTCAAGCAATCCTCCTTCCTTGGCCTAACAAAGAGCTGGGATTACAGGTGTGAGCCATCACCCTCAGCCTTGATTATTGTAAACAGTGTTGCCATGAACATCTGTGTGTATTTGTTTGCGTACCTGTTTTCAGGTTTTTTTTGTTTTGTTTTGTTTTTGAGATAGGATCTCATTCCGACACCCAGGCTGGAGTGCAGTGGCATGAACTTGGCTCATTACAGTCTCAACCTCTGGGGCTCAGGTGATTCTCCCACCTCAGTCTCCTGAGTAGCTGGGACTACAGGTGTGCACCACTATGCCCGGGTAATTTTCTGTATTTTTTTGTGGAGACAAGGTTTTACCATGTTGCCCAGGCTGTTCTTGAACTCCTGGGTTCAAGTGATCTGCCCACCTTGGCCTCCCAAAGAGCTGGGATTACAGGTGTGAGCCACCATGCCCAGCTCTGTTTTTTATTCTTTTGGGTATATATCTAGAAGTAGAAGTGCTGGGTCATGTGGTAATTCTATGTTTAATTTTTTTTTTTTTTTTTTTTGAGACAGACTCTAGCTGTTGTCACCCAGGCTGGAGTGCAATGGCACAATCTCAGCTCACTGAAACTTCCGTTTCCCGGGTTCCAGCAATTCTCCTGCCTCAGCCTCCCGAGTAGCTGAGATTACATGTGCCTGCCACCACAGCTGGCTAATTTTTGTATTTTTAGTAGACACAGGGTTTCACTATGTTGGCCAGGCTGGTCTCGAACTCCTGACCTCAAGTGATCCAACCACCTTGGTTTCCCAAAGTGCTGGGATTACAGGCGTGAGCCAGCCACTGTGCCTGGCCTATGTTTAATTTTTTGAGGAACAAACTGTTTCCACAGTAGCTGTACTATTTTATACTTCCATTAGCACTGTATGAGAGTTCCAGTTTGTCCACATTCTAACACTTTCTCTCTCTTTTTTTTTTTTGCAGACGGAGTCTCGCTCTGTCGCCCAGGCTGGAGTGCAGTGGCCGGATCTCAGCTCACTGCAAGCTCCGCCTCCCGGGTTTACGCCATTCTCCTGCCTCAGCCTCCTGAGTAGCTGGGACTACAGGCGCCCGCCACCTCGCCCGGCTAGTTTTTTTGTATTTTTTAGTAGAGACGGGGTTTCACTGTGTTAGCCAGGATGGTCTCGATCTCCTGACCTCGTGATCCGCCCGTCTCGGCCTCCCAAAGTGCTGGGATTACAGGCTTGAGCCACCGCGCCCGGCCCTCTCTCTTTTTTTTTTAATGGCTATCCTGGTGGGTGTGAAGTGGTATCTCACTATGGTTTAGATTTGTATATCCCTAAACTAATGAGAGTTAGCATCTTTTCATGTGCTTCTCAGCTACTTACATGTCTTCTTTGGAGAATGTCAATTCAAGTCCTTTGCTCCTTTTTAAACTGTGTTGTCTTTTTGCTGTTATCTTCTGTACTCATCAGATATATCATTTGTAAATACTTTCCCTCTTTCTGTAGTTGTTATTTCACTTTTTGATAATATCCTTTGATGCACAAATATTTTTAGTTTTGGCGAAGTCTAATTATTTTTTCTTTTGTTGCGTATGCTTTTGTTCTACAAATCCATTGCCAAATTTAAGGTCATTAAGATTTACTCTATGATTTCTTCTAAGAGATTGATAGTTTTAACTCTTATATTTAGGTCATTGATCCATTTTGAGTTAATATTTTCATATGGTATGAGGTAGGGGCGAATGAGTTCTTTTGCAATGTGAATAGCCAGTGGTTTCAGTACCACTTATTGAAGAGACTATTCTTTCTCCATTGAATAGTTTTGACATCCTTGTTGAAAATCAACTGGCCATAGATGTTTAATTCTGGATTCTTGATTCTGTCCTACTGGTCTATATGTTTATACTTATGGCAATACCACAGTTTTGATTACTCTAACTTTGCAATACATTTGGAAATTAGGAAGTTTGAGTCCCCCAGTTTTGTTTTGCTTTTTCAAGATTCTTTTGGCTATTCAGGCCCTCTTACAGTTCCCTATGAATTAGAGGGGTCAGCTTTTCCATTTCTGAAGAAAGGCCATTAAAATTCTGATAGGGATTGCATTAAATCCATAGATCACTTTGGGGAATATTGCCGTCTTAACAATATCATGTCTTCAACATGAACATGAAATGCCTTTCTATTTATATAGGTCCTCTTTAATTTTTTTCTTCTTTTTTGAGACAGGGTCTCACCTTGTCACCCAGGCTAGAGTGCTGGTAGCTAGGCTACAAGCACGCATCACCACATCCAGCTAATTTGTTTTTTTCAAGACAGAGTCTTGCTCTGTCACCCAGGCTGGAGTGTAGTGGTGTGATCTCAGCTCACTGCAACCTCCGCCTCCCGAGTTCAAGCAATTCTCTTGCCTCAGCCTCCTGAGTAGCTGGGATTACAGGCACCTGCCACTGTGCCTGGCTATTTTATTATTATTATTATTATTTAGTAGAGACAGGGTTTTACCATGTTGGCGAGGCTGGTCTCGAACTCCTGACCTTGTGATCTGCCTGCCTCAGCTTCCCAAAGTGTTGGGATTACAGGCGTGAGCCACCACGCCGGCCCAGCTTTTTTTTGTTGTTGTTGTTCTTTTTTTAAAATTTTTTGTAGAGACAGGGTTTCTCCATGCTGATCAGGCTGGTCTTGAACTCGTGAGCTTAAGCAGTCTGCCTGCCTCAGCCTCCCAAAGTGTTGGGATGACAGGTGTGAGCCACCGCATCCGGCGCCGGCATTGTTTTATTTTTATTTTATTTTTTATTTTTTAACAAGACAGGATTTCACTCTGTCGCCCAGGCTGGAGTACAGTGGTGCAATCATGGCTCACTGCAGTCTTGGCCTTCCAGGTTCAGGTGATCCTCCTGCCTCAGCCTCCCAAGTAACTAGGAATAAGAGGCGCATGCGACCACACCCGGCTAAGTTTTCTCAAAAATTATTTGTAGACCCCGGGTGCAGCGGCTCATGCCTATAATCCCAACACTTTGGGGTGCCAAGGCGGGTGGATCACCTGAGGTCAGGAGTTCGAGAGTAGCCTGGCCAACATGGTGAAACCCCGTCTCCACTAAAATTACAAAAAAATTAGCTGGGCATGATGGCGAGCACCTGTATTCCCAGCTACTTGGGAGGTTGAGGCAGGAGAATCGCTTGAACCTGGGAGGCGGAGGTTCCGGTGAGCTGAGATTGCGCCACTGCACCCCAGCCTGGGTGACGGAGTGATAATCCATCTCAAAATATATATATTATTTGTAGAGACAGGGCCCTATGTTGCCTAGGCTGGTCTTGAACTTCTTGGTTTAAGCAATCCTTCTGCCTCAGCCTCCCAAAGTGCTGGAATTACAGGCATGAACTACCGCACCTGGCCTTCCTTAATTTCTTTCAGCAATGTTTTGTAGTTTTTGGTGTACAAATCTTTTAACTTCTTGGTTAAATTTGTTCCCAAGCATTTTATTCTTTTGAATGCTATGGAAAATAGAACTGTTTTTATGATTTCCTTTTTCAGTTGTTCATTGCTGGTGTATACAAACACAATCAGGCCAGACACCGTGGCTCATGCCTATAATCCCAGCACTTTGGGAGGCCGAGGTGACAGGATCACTTGAAGCCAGGAGTTCGAGAACAGCCTAGTCAATATGGCAATACCCTGTCTCTACAAAAAATTAGTCAGTTGTGGTGGCACATGCCTGTGGTCCTACCTACTTCGGAGGCTCAGGTGGGAGGATCACTCGAGCCTGGGAGGCAGAAGTTTCAGTGAGCTGAGATCATGCCAGTGCACTCCAGCCTGGGCAACACAGCAAGACCTTGTCTTAAAAAAATCTTTAAACAAATTTTTTAAAAATTAATTTTAAAAGCCTGGGCAGTGGCTTATGCCTATAACCCCAGAACTTTGGGAGGCTGAGGTAGGAGGATCACTTGAGCCCAGGAATTCAAGACCAGCCTGGGCAACATGGCAAAACCCCATCTCTACAAAAAGTACAAAAAGTAGCTGGATGTGGTGGTATATGCCTATAGTCCCAGCTACTTGGGAGGATGAGGTGGAAGGATTGCTGCAGCACAGGAGGTCAAGGCTGCAGTGAGCCATGATGGCACAACTGCACTCAAGCCTGGGTGACAGAATAAGACCCTATCTCAGCAAAAAATTATTTTATAGAAATGAGGTCTTGCTATGTTGACCACACTGGTCTTGAACTCCTGGCCTCAAATCATCCTCCCGCCTCAGCCTCTCAAAGTGCCAGGATTATAGGTACAAGACACTGAGCCCGGCCCACAAGGTTTTTGTGAGTTGATCTTTCTTTTTTCTTTTTTTTTTTTTTTTGAGACAGGGTCTTGCTCTATAACCCAGGCTAAAGTACAGTGATGTGATCACCAGTCACTGCAACCTTGACCTCCTATACTCAAGCTATCATCCTCCCTCAGCCTCCCAATTACCTGGGACTACAGGTGCGTGCCAACATGCCTGGCTACTTTTTAAATTTTTTTTTTGTAGAGACAGTATCTCCCTATGTTGTCCAGGCTTGTCTCAAACTCCAGGGCTCAAGTGATCCTGCCATCTCAGCTTCCCAAAATGCTGAGATTGGCCGGGCGCGGTGGCTCAAGCCTGTAATCCCAGCACTTTGGGAGGCCGAGACGGGCGGATCACGAGGTCAGGAGATTGAGACCATCCTGGCTAACATGGTGAAACCCCGTCTCTACTAAAAATACAAAAAACTAGCCGGGCGTGGTGGCGGGCGCCTGTAGTCCCAGCTACTCGGAGGCTGAGGCAGGAGAATGGCGTGAACCTGGGAGGCGGAGCTTGCAGTGAGCCGAGATCGCGCCACTGCACTCCAGCCTGGGTGACACAGCGCGAGACTCCGTCTCAAAAAAAAAAAAAAAAAAAAAAAAAAAATGCTGAGATTACAGGCATGAGCCACAGCGCCCAGTCTGAGTTCATCTTGTACCCTGCAACTCTGCTAAATTTGTTCATTAGTTTTAATAGCCGTTTCTTTTTTATTTTTTTATTTTTATTTTTTTTTGAGACTTCTTTGTGATTTTATATATGGGACCATGTCCTCTGTGAACAGAGATACTTTTAATTCTTCCTTTTCGATATTTTTTTTTTCTTGCCTAAAACTCCTGGTACGATATTGAATAGCAGTGGTTGAAGCCGGCATCTTTGTCTTGTTCCAAATCTTGGAGGGAAAGCCTTTAGTGTTTCACTACTGAGTATGATGTGTGCTTTGGCTTTCATAAATGCCCTTTATCATGTTCATGAAGTTCCCTTCCATTCCTAGTTTGCTGAGTGTTTTTATCATGAAAGGGTGTTGGATTTTGTCAAATGTTTTTCTGTGTCAACTTAGATGATCGTGGTTTTTTTTCTCTTTCTAATAATGTAGCGTATTACAATGACCAGTTTTCTTGTATTGAATCACTCTCGCATTCCTGAGATAAATCTCACTAGCCTTAGTGTATAATTCTTTTATTGTGCTGTCGGATTTGGTTTGCTAGCATTTTGTTCAAGACTTTTGCCTCTATAATTAAGGGATATTGGTTTCTTCTCCTACAGTGTCATTGTCTGAAATGTGGTATCTGGCCTCAAGAAAATGTTTCCTTCTCTTCAGTTTTTTTGGAAGAGCGTGAGTAGACTGGGTTACTTCTTTAAATATGTGGTAGAATTCACCAGTGAAGTCATCTGGTTTTAGACTTTTTGTTGTTTGAAGGTTTTTGTTACTAATCTTTTTTGGCTGGGCGCACTGGCTCACACCTATAACCCTAGCACTTTGGGAGGCCAAGGCAGGTGAATTACTTGAGGCCAGAAGTTCAAGACTAGCCTAGCCAACATGGTGAAACCCTGTCTCTACCAAAAATACAAAAATTAGCTGGGTGTGGTGGCGGGCGCCTGTAATCCCAGCTACTTGGAAGGCTGAGACAGGAGAATCGTTAGAATGTGGGAGGCAGAGGTTGCAGTGAGCTGAGATGATGCCACTGCACTCCACTCCAGCCTAGGCAACAGAGCAAGACTGTCTCAAAAAAAAAAAAAAAAAAAACCCACACTAATAACACTAATAATAATAATTTAATTTTTTCCTTGTTAAAGGTATGTTCAGACTTTCTACTTTTGATTCAGTTTTTGTAGATTTGTGTGTTTCTAGGAATTCATCCATTTCAACTAGCTTATCTAATTTGTTGGCATACAATTGTTCATAGTACTCTCTTATAATCCTTTTTATGTCTTTAAAATCAATAGCAACGTCCCTGCTTTTATCCCTGATCTGAGTTATTTGCGTTTTCTCTCTCTTCTTCTCAGTCTAGCTAAAGGTTTGCCAATTTTGTTAATCTTTTCAAAGAACCAACTTTTAGTTTCATTGATTCTTCTATTGTTTTTCCTTTTTCTTTATCTCCACTCTAATTTTTATTTCCTTCTTTTTTTTTTTTTTTTTTTGAGATGGTCTCTCTCTGTCACCCAGGCTGCAGTGCAATGGGTTGACATCGGCTCACTGCAACCTCCGCCTCCCAGGTTCAAGTGATTCTCCTGCCTCAGCCTCCTGAGTAGCTGGGACTATAGGCGCATGCCACCACGCCAGGCTAATTTTTTTTTTTTTTTTGTATCTTTAGTAGACATGGAGTTTCACCATGTTGGCCAGGCTGGTCTCGAACTCCTGACCTCATGATCCACCCGTCTCGACCTCCCAAAGTGCTGGGATTACAGGCATGAGCCACCACGCCTGGCTCCTTTTGCTTTTTGAGTTTAGTTTACTCTTCTTTTTCTAGTTCCATAAGGTATAAATTAGATTCTTGATTTCAGATTATTTTTTCTTTCTTTTCTTTTCTTTTTCTTTTTTTTCTTTTTTTTTGAGACAGGGGTCTCTCTCTACCACCCAGGCTAGAGTGCAATGGTACAATCTCAGCTCAACCTCTCCCTTCCAGGCATAAGCTCTCCTCCCACCTCAGCCTCCCAAGCACCCGGGATTACGGGTATGCACCACCACACTTGCCTAATTCTAACGTTTTTCTGTAGAGATGAAGTCTCACTATATTGCCCAGACTGGTCTTGAACTATTGGGCTCAAGCGATCCTCCCACTTTGGCCTCCCAAAGTGTTGGGATTACAAATGTGAGCCACTACACCTGGCCTTTTTTAAAAATTTAAATATTGGCCGGGCGCGGTGGCTCAAGCCTGTAATCCCAGCACTTTGGGAGGCCGAGATGGGCGGATCACGAGGTCAGGAGATCGAGACCATCCTGGCTAACACGGTGAAACCCCGTCTCTACTAAAAAATACAAAAAACTAGCCAGGCGCGGTGGTGGGCGCCTGTAGTCCCAGCTACTCGGGAGGCTGAGGCAGGAGAATGGCGTGAACCCGGGAGGCGGAGCTTGCAGTGAGCTGAGATCCGGCCACTGCACTCCAGCCTGGGCGGCAGAGCGAGACTCCATCTCAAAAAAAAAAAAAAAAATTTAAATATTTATAGCTATAAAGTTCTCTCTGAGCACTAATTTTGCTGCATCCCATACCATCTGGTATGTTTTCATTTTCATTCATCTCAAAGTATAATCTAATTTCCCTTGTGATTTCTTCTTTGACTCATTCGTCATTTAAGAGTATGTTGTTGGCTGGGCACAGTGGCTCATGCCTGTAATCCTAGCACTTTGGGAGACCGAGGCCAGCAGATCTCTTGAGCTCAGCCTGGGCAACATGGTGAAACTCTGTCTCTACAAAAAAAAAAAAAAAAAGCAAAAAAAAAGCAAAAATTAGCTGGTTGTGGTGGTGTATGCCTGTAGTCCAGCTACTCAGGGGGTGAGTAGCTGGAGGTCGAGGTTGCAGTGAGCCATGACCGTACCACTGCACTCCAGCCTGGGTGACAGAGTGAGACGCTGTCTCAAAAAAAAGAACAACAACAAAAAAACTATGTTGTTTCACCCACAAAAATTAAAAATAAAAATGGAGGCCAGGCGTGGTAGCTCACACCTGTAATCCCAGAACTTTGGAAGGCCGAGGCAGGTGGATCACCTGAGGTCAGGAGTTTGAGACCAGCCTGGCCAACATGGTGAAACCTCGTTGCTATTAAAAATACAAAAATTACTTGGGCATGGTGGCACGCACCTGTAGTCCCAGCTACTCGGGAGGTTGAGGTGGGAGAATCACTTAAATGCAGGAGGTTGCAGTGAGCCGAGATCATGCCACTGCACTCCAGCCTGGACGACAGAGTGAGAATCTGTCTCAAAAAAATAAAAAGGAAAAAGAATATGTTGTTTAATTTCTATATTTGTGAATTTTCCAGTTTTCTGTTATTAATTCTAGCATCACTCCATTGTGGTTGGAGAAGATCTTTTGTATGATTTCAACTTTTTTAAATTTATGGAGACTTGTTTTGTGGCCTAACATATGGTCTATCCTGGAGGATATTTCATGTACCTGTGAGAAGCATCTGCATTCTGCAGTTGTTGGATGGAATGGTCTATATATGTCTGTTAGGTCTAGTTGTTTTGTAGTGTTCTAGTTCCTTACTAATTTTCTTCTTCTTCTTTTTTTTTTTTTTTTAATAGAGATGGGATGTCACTCTGTCACCCAGGCTGGAGTACAGTGGCACAATCACAGCACACTACAACAGCCTTGACTTCCTGGGCTCAAGGAATCCTCTCACCCTAGCTCCATGGGTAGCTGGGACTACAGGCATGTGCCACCATGCCCAATTAATTTTTTAATTTTTTGTAGAAACAGGGTCTCACTATGTTACCCAGGCTGGTCTCAGATTCCTAGACTTAAGCGATATGCCTATTTGTCCTGTCTTGTCCTCCCAAAGTGCTGGGATTTCCTTACTAATTTCCTCTTTTTTTTTTCTTTTGAGATGGAGTCTCACTCTGTCGCCCAGGCTGGAGTGCAGTGGCACGATCTCGGCTCACTGCAAGCTTCACCTCCCAGATTCACGCCATTCTCCTGCCTTAGCCTCCTGAGTAGCTGGGACTACAGGAGCCTGCCACCACGTCTGGCTAATTTTTTTGTATTTTTAGTAGAGATAGGGTTTTACCATGTTAGCCAGGGTGGTCTCGATCTCCTGACCTCGTGATCCACCTGCCTCTGCCTTCCAAAGTGCTGGGATTACAGGTGTGAGCTACCACGCCCGGCCATTTTCTTACTAATTTTCTGATGAGTTGTTCTGTCCATTGTTAAAAGTGAGTATTGGCTGGGCACAGTGGCTCATGCCTGTAATAATAGCATTTTGGCTGAGGCAGGAGGATCACTTAAACCCAGGAGGTCAAGGCTGCAGTGAACTGTGATCACACCACTCCAGCCTGAGCAACAGAGTAAGACTCTGTCTCTAAAAATAAAATAAATAAAAGTAGGTATTGAAGTCTCCAATTACTATTGCAGAATTCTTCCTTCAATTCTGTCAGTGTTCGCGTCATGTATTTTGGGGCTCCGTTATTTGGTATGTATGTGTTTATAATTGTTTTATCTTCCAACAAATTCACCTCATTATCAATATATGACTTTCTCTTACCTGTAACAACTCTTTTTTAAAGAGACAGGGTCTTGCTATGTTCCCCAGTTGGAGTACTCCTGGGCTCAAGCAATCCTCCCACTTCAGCCTCCCAAGTAACTAAGACTGCAGGTAAGCACCTGTGCACCCAGCTTCCCTTGTAACAATTTTTTTACTTAAAGACTATTTTGTCTAATATTGGTATAGCTACTTCAACTCTCTTTTCGTTACTATTTGCATAAAATAGCTTTTTCTATCCTTTTACTTTCAACCTATTTGTGTCTTTGGACCTAATGTGAGACTCTTGTCAAATATAAGACACCTGGTATACACACACACGCGCAAGGAAAGGTGGAAATCTGTTAGAAAACAAAACAACATGAGAGAATATTACTAAAATTAGTTAAAGGTATAAGTTGGAAGTCTGTCTTATTAGACTTTTGTTTATAATTATAATTGATATTATAATTAAATATTGACATTGTTAGAGTAAATAATATATATATTTTTTTGAGACAGAGTTTCGCTCTTGTCACCTATGCTGGAGTGCAGTAGCACGATCTCAGCTCACTGCATCCTCCGCCTCCCAAGTTCAAGGGATTCTACTGCCTCAGCCTCCCGAGTAGCTGGGATTACAGGTGCCTGCCACCATGCCTGGCTAATTTTTGTATTTTTTAGTAGAGACAAGGTTTCACCATGTTGGCCAGGCTGGTCTTGAACTCCTGACCTCAAGTGATCCACCCTCCTCGGCCTCCCAAAGTACTGGGATTATAGGCGTGAGCCACCATGCCCAGGCGTTAAGAGTATAAACTATAAATTAATAAGTTAAAAACATAAAACACTACTATATTTTCCTAAATGTTGATTGCTTTTCTTCTGCTCACCTTATTACAATAGTCTTGCAATGAGAAAACTGTTGGAGTTTTCTATTTTTATTTTTTTATTTTTAAGACAAGGTATCAGTCTGTCACCCAGGCTGGAGTGCAGTGGCACAGTCTCGGTTCACTGCAACCTCCACCTCCCAGGCTCAGGTGATCCTCCCACTGCAGCCTTCCAAATAGCTGGCACCCCAGGTGCATGCCACCATACCTGGCTAATTTTTTTTTTTTTTTTTTTTTTTTTTTTTTGAGACGGAGTCTCGCTCTGCCGCCCAGGCTGGAGTGCAGTGGCCCGATCTCAGCTCACTGCAAGCTCCGCCTCCCGGGTTCACGCCATTCTCCTGCCTCAGCCTCCCGAGTAGCTGGGACTACAGACGCCCGCCACCGCACCCGGCTAGTTTTTTGTTTTTTAGTAGAGACGGGGTTTCACCGTGTTAGCCAGGATGGTCTCGATCTCCTGACCTCGTGATCCGCCCGTCTCGGCCTCCCAAAGTGCTGGGATTACAGGCTTGAGCCACCGCGCCTGGCCCTTTTTTTTTTTTTGGTAGAGATGGGGTTCTGCCATGTTGCCCAGACTGATCTTGAACTCTTGAACTCAAGTGATCTGCCAGCCTCAGCCTCCCAAAGTGCTGGGATTACAGGTGTGAGCCACCAAGACTGGCTGAATTTTTGTTTGTTTAATTTTTATTTTTTTAGAGATAGAGTCTCACTGTGTCACCCAGGCTGGAGTGTAGTGGCACGATCTTGGCTCACTGCAACTTCCACCTCCCCAGTTCTAGCAATTCTCCTGCCTCAGCCTCCTGAGTAGCTGGGATTACAGATGTGCACCACCACACCCAGCTAACTTTTTTCTATTTTTAGTAGAGACGGATTTCACCATATTGGCCAGGCTGGTCTCGAACTCCTGAGCTCGGGCAATCCACCCGCCTTGGCTTCTCAAAGTGCTAGGATTGCAGGCGTTAGCCACCGCGCCTGGCCTTAAAATTTTGACTGTAAGTAATATTGCATTTTCTATAAAAACATTTAAGAATTGCAAATTAGAAAATAAACCAATTCAACTTTAAATAAATAAATAGAGTCTCTTGTAGACACTTTAAAAAGTGCATTGTGGGCCGGGCGCGGTGGCTCATGCCTGTAATCCCAGCACTTTGGGAGGCCGAGGCAGGCAGATCACAAGGTCAAGAGATTAAGACCATCCTGGCCAACATGGTGAAACCCCGTCTCTACTAAAAAATACAAAAATTGACTGGGTATGGTGGCACGCACCTGTAGTCCCAGCTATTCGGGAGGCTGAGGCAGGAGAACTGCCTGAAGCTGGGAAGTGGAGGTTGCAGTAAGCCAAGATTGTGCCATTGCACTCCAGCCTGGCAACAGAGCGAAACTCCATCTCAAAAAAAAGAAAAAAAGAAAAAAAAAAGTGCATTCTGGCCGGGTGTGGTGGCCCACACCTGTAACCCTAGCACCTCTGGGAGGCCAAGGTGGGTGGATCACCTGAGGTCAGGAGTTCGAGACCAGCCTGGCCAACATGGCGAAATCCCATCTCTACTAAAAATACAAAACTTAGCTGGACATGGTGGCACTCCAGCCTGGGTGACAGAGTGAAACTCCATCTCAAAAAAAAAAAAAAAAAAAAAATGCATTCTGAGACCAGGCACAGGTTGTTCATTTGCCTTACAATGTTTTTAAGGAATGCTCTCTGCACAGCCACTTTTCTGCCCTGAGTTAGAGTTAGACAAAACAAAGGTAGGCACTTTGTGTCAATCCTTCAAGTAGCCCACCAACAAATTAGAACAGACAAAATTCTTTGAGAATAAGGTCTTCTCTGCTCCCTCTGGAACCAGGAACCAGGGTCCTACATTGAGAACATGGGCTGCCATCTTCAAGAGTACAACCAAGCCAGGGAGGCGGGGTGGGGCAAGAGTGAGTAAAAATGCTGCAAAGCTTTTCTGCCATTTTTAGGTTGCCTCTTCCTGGATTCAGCATTCTCCTGGTTACTGCAAATCTTTTACTATTCTCCAGAGTTCTCAAAATGTTGGTTCTGACAGTTTCTTCTTACTTTTTGGTGTTTCTGTGGATGAACAAGCCCTTAGAGTTACCTACCACATGATTTAATTTTTACATTTAGATTTCTGATCCATATGGAGTTTATCCTAGTATACAGTGTGGGTTCAATTTTAATTGTTGTCAAATGGCTATTCAATTACCCCCAGTCTATTTACTAAAAAGTCTTTCTGGATGGGTGTGGTGGCTCACACCAGTAATCCCAGCACTTTGGGAGGCTGAGGCGGGTGGATCACCTGAGGTCAGGAGTTCAAGACCAGCCTGGGCAACATGGCAAAACCCCATCTTTACTAAAAATACAAAAATTAGCCAGGCGTGGTGGCTGGTGCCTGTAATCCCAGCTACTCAGGAGGCTGAGGCAGGGAGAACTGCTTGAACCCGAGAGACAGAGGTTGCAGTGAACTGAGATCCTGCCACTGCACTCCAGCTTGGGTGAGAGAGTGAGACTCTGTCTCAAAAAAAGTCTTTCTGTCATACTTGTAACGCCAGTGCTTTGAGAAGCCAAGGCAAGAGGATGGTTTGAGCCCAGGAGTTCCCGACTGCAGTGAACTATGATCACAAAAATCAAAACTAAAATGACGTTTTATAGAATGATTTAAAATGTGGTAGGGCTAGTATTTGCTTGTATTTGCTTGCTCTTCTTTTCAGGGTTTTCTTCACTTCTCTCTCTCTCTCTTTTTTCTGTGGTAGAATCTTACTCTGTCCACCCAGGATGGAGCACAGTGGTGTGATCATAGCTCACCGCAGCCTTGAACTCCTGGGTTCAAGTGATCCTCCCGCTTCAACATCCCAAGTAGATGAGACTACAGGCACACACCACCATGCATAGCTTTTTTTTTTTCCCGGAGAGATGGGGATCTCACTATGTTGCAGAGGCTAGTCCTTTTTTTTTTTTTTGAGATGGAGGCTCACTCTGTCACCCAGGCTGAAGTGCAGTGGCGAGATCTTGGCTCACTGTAAGCTCCGCCTCCCAGGTTCATGCCATTCTCCTGCCTCAGCCTCCCAAGTAGCTGGGACTACAGGCACCCACCACCACGCCCGGCTAATTTTTTGTATTTTTAGTAGAGATGGGGTTTCAGCATGTTAGCCAGGATGGTCTCGATCTCCTGACCTTGTGATCTGCCCCTCTCGGCCTCCCAAAGTTCTGGGATTACAGGTGTGAGCCACTGCACCTGGCCTGCACAGGCTAGTCTTGAACTCCTGGCCTCAGCAATCCTCCTGCCTCAGCCTCAAGAGTTGCTGGGATTACAAACGTGAGCCACTGCACCCAACTCACTCTTCACTGTTCTTGCTTATTTTTCAATGAAAACTTCAGAAGTGATTTGATTTTAGAAAAACCGTATTTTTATTGGGATTATGTTGAATTAATTACCTTAGGAAGGAGTGATATTTCTATGATGTTTAGTTGGCCTACGCAATTATCCTTTTTTTTTTTTGAGATGGAGTCTCACTCTGTCACCCAGGCTGGAGTGCAGTGGCGTGATCTTGGCTCACAGCAACCTCTGCCTCCCGGGCTCAAGTAATTCTCCTGCCTTAGACTCCCAAGTAGCTGGGACTACAGGCACATACCACCATGCTCGGCTAACGTTTGTTTTTTTTGTTTGTTTGTTTTTTGTTTTTTTGTTTTTTGTTTTTTGTTTTTTGAGATGGAGTCTCACTCTGTTGCCAGGCCGGAGTGTAGTGGCATGATCTTGGCTCACTGCAACGTCTGCCTCCCAGGTTCAAGCGATTCTCCTGCCTCTGCCTCCTAGGTAGCTGGGACTACAGGTGCACATCACCATGCCCATCTAATTTTGGTATTTTTAGTACAGACAGGGTTTCACCATGTTGGTCAGGATGGTCTCTATCTCTTGACCTTGTGATCCGCCCACCTAGCCCTGCCAAAGTGCTGGGATTACAGGCGTGAGCCACTGCACCCGGTCGTATTTTTTTTTTTCAGTAGCGACAGGGTTTCGCCATGTTGGCCAGGCTTGTCTCAAACTCCTAACCTCAGGTGATCCACCTGCCACGGCCTCCCAAAGTGCTGGAATAACAGACACGACCCACCACGCCCAGCCACTAATTATACATTTTTAAGGGTACTTCTGTGTCTTTGTGGATTGCCTAAATAGCTTTTTAATTTACTACTTTCTTATATTCTAGGAAGCATGGGCATGGGGGCAGATAGAAGGGTAAAAAATAAGAGTATCCATACCTGCAGATGCCTGTGCCTGGGCATCAGTGTGGCGCTGGCAGACTCTACTCAAGAATTCACTCACTTGACGTAGGGAAAGGGCATTATGCAGTGTTTCCAGAGGGTAGATGGTGGGCACCATGGAACACCCTTCAAATCCTGTTTGAAAAGAGATGGGCAAAGTCAATGTTATTCCTGCCAGATATACCCCAACTGGCCAAGGAAGCATGGAGAGTCCCTGAGAAGCATCAGGAGAGTCCGTGGCTTTTGGAGTGTGGGGTATCCAAGACTCTTAGGAGAGGGAACTCTTTAGAGCCCCTAGGGGAGTCTCTTTTTCTCACTTTCAGATTTCCTAAAACATCTACCTGCTAAGGCCTCCAGGTAAATCAAATCACCTCTCATGCTACCTATGGAGAGCTTGCAATGTCCCATGGAAAAATAAACAGAATCCCAGTAGGGTAAGCACCAACATTGTCCTCACACTTTCTGGGGGAATAAAACAAGGATCCAGAGGTAAGGGGTGAAACTGCAGATCTAACATGAGATAGGGAGGTCAGGGAACTGGGAAGAAACAGCAGATTTCGGGTATCATGAATAAGAGAACCAGATTAAGGAGAAGGACATGGAATCTGAGAAGGGGTTCATGCAAATTTAGGATGTCGGTAGAAAGGCTAGAATACTTGGATGCAAACTGGAGGGCATGCAATACACATGAAGCTCAGCCCAGGAAAACCACATGCATGAACAGGATGGGGATGGAAGTTCTTTCTTGATAGTTTCCATCACATCAAAGCTTCACCCTTCTGATCTACTGGAAAACCCCAGACTTGCTAGGATCTTTGTACTTCATCAGAAAAATGAGGCAAATGCCCTAGAAAAAAGAAAAAGCACTGATTTTCTGCTCGAAACTCAAGAATTCCAATGCAGGTCTATCAGTATGGGTAGGGCCAAGGGTAAACATAAATATGTAACCCTAATACTAGGCACTGGTGATGGAAAAAATGTCCCCAATGGAGGATCAAGAAAAACACATCCCAACCACTTTCTCAGTCCCCAATCTTTCCTATGCCTCCTCAACATCTCCTTAAAGGGACTAAGGATATGCGGGAAAATAATGTCTATACAAGACAGCTTCCCATTCACCAGTGACTAAAGCCCGTAACTCAAAAGGGTTATAACCTGACCACCTTCTAAGCTCTGTCCTTTGTTTGCCCCAAGGATACAATTGCGGCTTCTGTGCCTCAATTTCCCCCATGATCTTGTGGCAGGAGGGCAGGAAAGTTACTGTCTCTAGCTCCTCAGAGTGGCTAGAAAAACATTTGGATTTGAAGATGGTGGCAGTAGAGTGTTAGAGTGATAAGAACAGATTCCAAGGCAAGAGATTACTCCTGTATTGAACAGAACTGGGGAATGAGTAACATTAGGAGGTGGTGAGAAAGGAGAATAGGAAGGAATGAGCAGCCAATGCTACAGCTACCAGGCAGTCCGGCCCCAATCCCATCCAAGCCACTAAATGCAAGTTACATAACCTCAGGGCAAACAGGAGAAAGAAACAGGTGGGCTCTCCTGCCAGAAGTGCAATAAGCAAAGCAGTCAGTCCCAGCCAGGGTAGTGGCAGCAGCCAGCTTGGTGGCAGGGGGTACCGTAGAGGCACTCGGGATCATCCTGGCCTGAGCGCAGCCAGTTCCGGAAGAGGCGCAGGTGGTAGGAGCACTGGTGCAGGTGATGCGCCAGCGTGGCATCCAAGGAGACTGGCCGGCCCCCTGTACAGTCAGAGGAAAAACTGCGCAGCAACCGGACCACAGGGTGCTGGTCATCCAGCAGCTCTGGAGGGGGTGAGGGGACCACGGCAGGAAGCACAAAGATAGAGAAAGAGAAGAGGGAGAGACAATGAGGGGGGCACTGACTAGCACAAGCATTACTGGGAGGTGGGGACACTCAGATCCAAGGTGAGCTAAGAGAGAAGCAGAGATGGTCAGAGCCACTGGGCATCTCTTGCAGGGAAGAAGAGTGGTGTCATCACACAACGAGTCTGAAAGAAGGGATAAGTGAGACCTCATCATACAGCAATGTCCTTCCCTTCCTCCTTGAGCATAATTGAGTCGGTGCTTGTAGACAGCAGTCACATCGTTGTGAACAGGGGTGAGCTGGCAGTTTTGTGGCTGGGAGTCTTGACTACAGCTTCAAGATCCCTCATCATTGGATGAACCCTACTTAGGGCCTGCATTCTCAGGTGAATGGATTTATGAAGTAGGGATAAAAATGAAAAGCTCAAAGTCACTCAGAGTGTCAAGGATAGCATTGAGTATCAAGATAGTCAAGCTAAAAAGGCTGTTTTTTAGGGCAGGTCTTCTGGACCACACTCTAAGATAGCCAAAGACAGGGATGGTATTAGGCAGCTGGCACAGGAGACTGACAGGAAACCAGAATGTAGAACTCCTTTAAAATGATTTGTGTGGAAAATGGAATCAATATGTGAAAATACCAATATTGACTAACTATCCTTGACCTTACTGTTGTTTAAACAATCACTTAAAAAAAAAAAAGTACACATAAAACTCAGGACTCAGAGATACTGTATCCATTACGAAGCTGAAAGTTAGATAAAATTTTACATTTTCTTCCCACTGCTGGTGAGTCTAACTGCACGTTTTTCAGCTGGTGAGTAGAAAAGCTTTGATTCTGAACCCCTCATTTTAGCTACTTGGCAAACTTTGTGGATGCATGTAATTGAGCTACAAAAGGTTGAAGGCAGTCAAAGGCATGCGGAGCCGGGTGTAAGAGGAACAACAGGGAAAGATCTTAGAGAAAAGGTATGGGATCTTAAGACATGATGTGAGGATGGACAAGAACTTGAGTACAGGATGTTGGTATAGAGAAGGTAGAATCAAGGCAGCTGAGGATGACTGCTCAAAACTCCCAGACCAGAACTGACTCCACAAGGTGATCCCATGAGACTGTGGTCTTCAGAGACCTTAGCTTGGATGTCAGGACAGATTTCAGCTCTACCTAGGCTAGTCTTGTGAGCACTAACTGTATGTACCAACGGTCACATAGTTACATGGGTCCCTAGAAGATAATGGGCTTGACAAATCCAGTGGTCACACGCCGACATTAGGGATGAGCGTGAGCCACAGTCTTTCCCACTTTATTAATTTACTTTGGTGAGTTCAGTGTACAGTTTAGTAACAGGCTATACTTGTGTGCTGGATATAGTTACAGGATATAACAGCAGCTTATCACGGACAGAGGCAGGGATAGGCTGAGGGCTGCCCTCCCATCAAAGTGTGAAGACACACTGCCTTGCCTCTTTTCCAAAGCCAGGTCCAGTATGTCTAGCTGCTGTTTCAAAGCCAGATATCATGGCAAGGAGATGGTGATGACAGAGCTGCTGTGACTTATCTGCAACTACAGACAAAACATCCACTTTGTAATTGCTGGTCAGTCAAGCAAGATCTTGGCCACGGAGGAGAGCCCTCATATTTCTTGAGGGTCAAATTGAATCTACATAATCTTCCTCAGCAAGTGACATACAGTTCCAAATTTCTGCTGTTGTCAACAGGTAGAACCCAGATTCTGGCTTCTTAAGCATATTAGCCTCCAAGCTCCAGCACAAGAAAAACAAAGGAGGCCACAAGACCCCTGAGGAAGTGTGCAGGGTATTGGAGATCTTAAATTTGTTTTCCTGCACAATACCTGCATTATCCAGCTCTTTTTTCCTCACCTCCTTTTGGCAGAATTAAATCTTCTTCAATGGGTGAGGCTGCTAAACAGGGCTTCGGGGAGCTGGAGGTACATAGGTCTGAGGGTCTGTTTTATGGACTTGGTTCTTTTCTTATGGCACCTAAGAACTAGGAGATATGTGATTTAGCTCTGATTTGAGTAGCCCACGTTCCTCGTACTATACTGTGGACCCTAAGTCCAAGTCCCAGGCTGTGCTATTGATGCATCAGGTTCTATTCTGGAGATGGCTGTGGCACATGAAGGACAGAAGAGCTTGAAGCTCAATGAGCGGGCACACCCATGAGGCTCTGAATGGGAACTCCTGCCACAGGCACAATTGGGAGCCTGGGGGCAGGGATAAACTGAGCCAGCATAGGCTAGTCAACCTAGGGAGAGATTTCAGCAGTGCCTTGTGAAGATGTACAACCTGACTGGGCTAAAATCTAGCAGCTGTCACTTGCTAGGCAATAGGAGATTAGCACATAGAGGTTTTCTAGTCTAATTTTACTTCCCTCAGAGAGTCTTAGCTCTTGAATAGAAGAAAACCATACCTAAAAAACTAGATTTACCTTGAAGACAAAATATAATACAGAGAGAAAAATAAGGATACCAAGGATAAAACTTTGAAAGAGAGTGAGCCTCGGTTCTCCTGCTATACCCTACAAAGACACCATACCCCTCAATTTATGGTTTACAGAGATCTCCAAGCCCTCCCACCGCAGTGTGGGCAGACCCGGTTCTTCAATGTTCTTAAAATATTATTCATTCCTAAGCTCCCCCAGAATCCCCAGCAGACATCTCAACTCTTCAAACTTCTCTGCGATAGCTTTACCATAGGTAGGCTGGTGCCACATGGAAACTACACTTAAAAACTCAAGGTACGGTCCTTTTTCTTTTACCTACTACCTCCTACTCCTTTCTTTTTATTTTTTATCCCAAAGCAACCTGGGCTGTTGTTTTCTAGGCCCAAGCACTAGGTTAGTAGTAACATAAAGCAAATGTCAGGAGCACAAGAGCCACACAAAATACACATAATGGCAGGAGAAAGAAATATGGAGATGGGAAACTATATACTCAAGACTAACATCCATATAAGTAGGCTTAGGAGCTGGGAACTGCAGTGTTGCTCCAAAAGAGGAACAAACTAGTCATCCACATCCACCCCAACAAAAGAGTTGGAGAAAAAACAGAAAGATCAAAGTTATATAAGCTGAGGAATTGGGGGTATTGGGGAAGAGAAGAAATGGAATCAATCTAGGAAACACTATTCCCATTCTAAGAAGGGGAACCATCATATCTGTACACAGCCTGGCAGTCATGTGATAGGAAAGGGAGAGGTTTAATCAGTGTTTTGGTGGTGATGCTGACAGAAGTGACATAATGGTGATGACGGTGATTATGGAAGTAAGACCCTGAGTTGCCACAGGGATGGGGCAGTCAGGCTGCAACCAAGACTAAGGCTGTCACAAGGAAACCATCCCAGGAGGGACACTTAGTGAGTAGCTCATTCAGAGACAGCAGGGTGTCAACACAGTGGAAGGAGAGGCAAAGTCAGTGTCAAAACTCAGAGTCAAGTGTCTAGAGGTGACATGGTGAGGAGGAATGACATTGAGTCAGAAGCAAACGTACCGTTAGTCGGATGCTTTGCAAACGACACAGAAAATCGTTTTACGGCCGGGACAAACAAGAGCTCTGGGGAGAAAAGACATCATGGGGATTATACCCACCCTTGTCCCCACCCTCTGTTCTGGAGTTTGCCCACAAGATAGTCTGTTCTTTAAAGTTAGTTATCTGTCCTGCTCCCCTCCCCTTCCCTGGGATTTCTAACTAACACATGTCAATCTCTTTTCCTTTGGTAAATCTCTTAGGAATCTATGTGTCATCTCTACTACAATACACTCCTACAAACAACCCTAATTTTACCACTGTGTCCTCTTTCTGGTCATTTGGAAATAAAATCTTCACAGAAATTTTCATCCCTTACCCCAGTCTCTTTCCATATTATCTTTTCTGCCTTAGCTGAGCAACATTGCCTTCCCTAAACCCAATTTGCTGGATTTTATTTGAGGTTTCACTACATTCTTCCCAACCATGCATCATCCTCCTTGGTCCTTACCCCTATAGGCCAGAATCCAGGAAAGAGTACAGACTGATGCAGCAGGACTGTTATGTGGGAGATTATGAAGGGATAAGCATAAATAAGTAGTATTTTTATGGCAAGAGGGAATGCAAATGGAGGGGTGGAAGGGGTCCTGGTGCCTTCTCCTATCTATTACTGATGAAGAAAACTTGTTATAAGGCCAGTGTCATCTTAAGCATGAATAGGTCTTGAGCTATGTCCTTGCTGAGAGACAAGTGAAAAAAGGAGTTATCCCCCAAAACCCACCCACATACCATCTCGGTGCTTCAGACTGGCAGGTGGTAGCTTTTTGCCATGGCTGCGGGCGTAGTCCTGAAGATTCGGGGCGCTGGAGGAGCCACCCAGCACTGTGGTGCTGAACAGCCCTGTGCACTGTGAGCCTGCAAGGCCGGGAGTGTGTTAGTAGCCACGTAAAGCCACAACTATCACACAGAACTATACACAACTTCACATGATAACATCAAGACACACACAGCCATTCACAGCCACCACCATGTGGCCATTCCACATAACCACAAATGGCTTTACACTTCTGCATAGTCACAGTGGGCAAGCAAAAGGGGGATTCTTCTGAAGAGCTACATGGCAGAGACAAGAGGCCACTACAAATGCAGGGTTAGTCATATTAGGGGATTCAACACACTGAAAGGGATAGACTGTGCTCTCCAGGTGGCTCTCAGAAATGCTCAAATTATAGGTAGGTCCCTCTAGATTCCCCCTAGATTTAATTGGGCACCCCTTACCCTGGATATATAGCTTAAGAAACTCAGAAATCTAGTCCTTGTAGGTTTGAAAGGAAAAGCCTTTGACTGAAGCTAGAGACTGATTCTGAACACTCAGCTGGCACCCTTCCGATCCTTCCTAAGCTTTTCATCCAACATCCCCTCCCTTCAGGCCTTTTTACCTTTCCCAAGAATGAAAGTATGAGGCTCACAATTTTTTTTTTAAGACAGGATCTAATTCTGTTGCCCAGGCTGGAGTGCAGTGGCACAATCATAGCTCACTGCAGCCTTGGTCTCCCAGGCTCAAGTGATCCTCCCATCTCAGCTTCCCAAGTAGATGGGATTGCAAGCATACACCATCATGCCTGGACAATTTTTTTTGTTTTCAGTAGGAACGAGGTCTCACTATGTTGCCCAGTTGGTCTCCCGAGCTCAAGTGACCCTCCCACCTTGGCCTCCCATAATGCTGGGATTATAGGTGTGAGCCACAGCCCCCTGTCTCATTGAATGTTTTAAGCTAGAAGGGACTCAGAGATCATCCAGTTCAACTTTCATATTTTAGAGATGAGGAAACCGAGATCCAAAAGGGACCTCCTTTGCTCAAGGTCACATAGTTTTTTAGAAGTTAAGCTGGACTAGAATACAGGTCTCCTGACTCTGAGGACCAACTGTATTGTTAGAAAATAAATAACTATTTTTCAGGAACCAGCACAGTTTCTGAAAATAACATGGACACAAATTGAAGGGCATGTGAAGAATCAATTGATTGTATGTAAAGCATGCCTATTATGTGATGAGCACCCTACTAAGAAGGAATACAGGAAATAACAACAAAAAGGTATGTTTTTTCTGCTCTCAAAAGTGTATTATCTCATAAGCCTATGCTCAAAGCCAGTTGCCCACACATATAAATTCAAAGAAAGCAAAGAGAACTCCATTGCCAATGAGAGGATTAAATAAAATTTGAATAATCTCTGAAGTATGGAATAAATCAGACCAGTCACTGTCTCCAACATTTGATCTAGAGGAGGGTTAGGACTCCACGGTCCCTTCTCCTACTACAGCCTATAAAGACAGAGTGGTCAAGAGGAAACAAGACTGACACCCAAGTTCTCAGGATTTGCCTCCCTATTTCCAAATCCATCTTAGCCAAGACCCTGGATTTGGCTTGTGACTTAACATTCATAGGGTTTCCCTATGGATGGAGTGGAAAGGAGTTCAATTCCCTTGAGGCCACCAAGAAGGGACCATGGTTTCAGAGGTCCCAGGATTTCGGGGTCACCAGAGCAATCAGGAAGTTCAGATGGCTGATGATTCCGACCCAGGAATTCAGGACCTCTCCTCTATACAGCAACTTCCTCCACCTTTCATGTTCAAACAGGCTCTGGAATGAGATTCCAGAGAGTAATAACAGTTGCTAAATGAGACTGCTTTTCTTCAGCAAAGCTAAAACTAGCTGGCTCTATCCTAGACCACCCCAAGCTTTGTCCTACATACACTTCCTCCACTGAATACTTTTCTAGTGCAGTCATGCCAACTCTGTTCTGCCCAGTCCTCAGATCATCTCAGAGGGTGGTCTCTACCTTACCACCACCATCTGCCAACCAGTTTCATGTCCATATTTCTGCCTTGTTCTTTAAAGCATTCCCATGGCCCACTTAACTGGGCTAGACACACCTATCCTCTTTTATAGTCTGTCTGGAACCTATTCTTTACTGGGACTTCTGGGAAGAGAGGCCCATGTCATAGATCTACACTATTGTTCTTTCGGTTTTTGTTTTGTTTTGTTTTTCTTTTTCTTTTTGTGTTTTTGAGATGGCGTGTCACTCTGTCACCCAGGCTGGAGTATAGTGGGCACAATCACAGCTCACTGCAACCTCCATCTTCTGGATTCAAGCAATTCTTGTGTCTCAACCTCCCAGTAGCTGGGATTACAGGCATGCGTCACCATGCTCAGCTAATTTTTGTATTTTAAGTAGAGATGGGGTTTCACTATGTTGGCCAGGCTAGTCTCAGAACTCCTGACCTCAAGTGATCTGCTTTCCTCGGCCTCCCAAAGTGCTGGAATTATAGGCATGAGCCACTGCGCCTGGCCAGATCTACATACTTGTCATTTATTTCTCCTGCCCCAAACCATCTTTCTCATTTCAGGAATGTAGAAGGCAACTTATTCTCATAAAATTAGCCTGGAAAGTTACCAAAACCTTTCTCCCTCTTGCTAGTCCAAAAGCTGACCATTTTGGGGTCAAGAAAATGGGTGCCAAGGACAAAAGCAACAGAAAAATTAGAGGCGCTAAAGAGAATGATAGGACAAGATAGAAAGAGCAAGGGGACCAAGTCCAGACCCCACACAATCATGTCTGACCTCCAGTTCTAGTTACTGGCTCACAAGGCACTGTGCTCAGAGATAGTTCCTCCCAAGGACCGCCCCCCACCCAAAGAATACAATACCCTCTGAGGCTTGGTCCTTCCTGCCGTCTGTGCTCTCACAAAAAGTTGAATGATGTTCTCTACCCCTTTCCAGGGATCCAAAAATCAAGAGACATTTCCTCAAAGTCCTGAGAGATGCCTCTGCCACTACACCAGTCTCAGACTTGTCAATTTTCCAGAAGGAAGGGGAAAAAGTTACAGGATTAGGAGATGATGGAGGAAAGGGCAAGGTGGTAGGAAGGGCAAGAGTGGGGATGTAAAAAACACTGGTTTCAGAGGAAGACATGGCACAATTCTTCAAATGAGGAATACGACATTTATGAGGGTTGCAAGTACCTCTATTTATAGCTCTGTCTCTGATAACTCTGAAGGTTCAGAGTCTCCATGGCCCCTTAAGGTCTGGGCTAGACTGGAGGGACAGATAAGGAATGAGAGGGAAAGCCAGAAAAATGCCCTTTGGCCAGGGAAATGTGATTGGTATAGAAAACCAAGAGATAAACACCTTTCTGGGATGGAACAATCATCTGAGAT
Source organism: Macaca mulatta (assembly GCF_049350105.2). Classification (NCBI taxonomy): domain Eukaryota; kingdom Metazoa; phylum Chordata; class Mammalia; order Primates; family Cercopithecidae; genus Macaca; species Macaca mulatta. Next base: position 20,961,198 of record NC_133412.1, read on the forward strand.
CCAAGTTCATATCTAACTATGGCTTCTCCCACTTCATCCTCCCTACCCCCACCTGATGATATTCCACTGACTGGATGGTTCCAAACCCCATGACAAAGGTTTCCCACAATACAACTCTGGAGAACAGACAGACAACTTTTCCAACAATAGGTGAGAAATGCTGGCGAAGCCATACCTAAGCCACTCTGCTTCATTTCTGTGGGTGGCCGTGAAGATGAAAAGAGCCGGTAGCCACCAGGCCTTGAGGATGAAGTCTCAGAAAGTACCTGCAGAAAAAGGACTCTATAATTAATCATTTTGCCACCTCAACCCAAAAGCATAAAACCCAGGTCCTGAATTCCTGTCCCTACAAAGCCAAGCAATGTTAGAAAGTTTGGAAGAACCAAAGGATTTATAGGAGAAGAGGGATGAAAAGGGAACAGAAAATGCACTTTATGGAGGGAACTGTCTGGGGCATCTTTCTATACTAGAAGCCACTTCTATTTTCAACATCCCTTTCCCCAGAGCCCTCCCATTCCCAATCTGAGTGGGAAATCATTATTCAACCCATTCCTAGTTCTCAGCAGAGCGGTTTCCTAATCGTATCCATCCCCCCACAAGACTCAGAAAGCCAATCACAATGGCTCAGCCACAAATAAGAAAGTCTGGCCACCCTCTCTTCTTTCCATGGAACAGCTGTGGCTACTGCAACCGTACTACATTTCTTGTTCGAACCAAGCAGCCCTCCCCTCCAACTATCTCACCCCTAGAAACATGAAACAGAATTCTTACAATGCCCACAAGGGCCCAATCACACAACCCCCAATACACACACATCCCAACTAGATAGTGTCTGAGTCCCTAGATCCCAAAAGGCAAAGACAGAAGGTAAAACAGGAAGGTGAGGTAGGGAGGGACACCTGTGTGCAGGATGCCAGGTGAGTGGTGGACACAGCCCGGGGCTGTAGGCCGATGGCTGGGGAAGGCCGGGGGAGGTCTCCCGACCTCCTGCGGCGCCGTCCCCGCAAGGGGATGAGGTCCAGGTTCCCCGTGCACTGCATGTTCATGACCTGCAATCAGACCGGGTGGAAAGCCGGTCACGGCTCCTTTAAACCCCAGGATCCCAAAAGTCCCAGTGCCCACAGGGCAGAGCCAGTTACAGGGCTAGAGAGGATGACCAGCTAGGGCATAGCTGCTATGAAGGTCATAAGTTTTATAATCTAAAATAGTTAAAAAGTATGAGATGACAAGAGGAGAAGAAGGGATGGAGGGAAGGACAAGTTGTATGCCTATATGTAAAGAGCAAGGAAGATAAACATTAATATTAGTATTATAAGGCTCTGTGACCAAGGAGCAGAGAGATGATTTCCTTGCAAAGCTGAGGAAAATATCCTGGACAACCATCACCCTGGATAAGCCAGGGTCTAAGCAGCACTAGTAATTGAAAAGAAGGAATGTGATTACAATAGGAAGCTTCCTATAGGCCTGAAAGAAAGAAGTCAATCTTATCAAGTCTGAGAGATGATACACAGAGAGCTTTCCTTTGCCTGTGTCTTTTTTTTTTAAATTTTTTAATTAAAATATTTTTTTTTGTAGAGACAGGATCTTGCCCTGCTGCCCAGGCTGGTTTTGAGCTCCTGGCCTCAAATGATTCTCCCACTTAGGCCTCCCAAAGTGTTTGGATTACAGGTGTGATTCACCACACCCAGCTGCCTATGTCTTATGACTGCATAAACCAGAAGAAAATGGTGGCGGGGGGCGGGGGGCGTGGTTCAAGCACAACAGCACCAGGAGAGGCTAGCAGACCATGTGAATAGGAAAGACATTTGGAGGAGCAGTTTATTGATGGAAGATTATGTGTCATTCTATCCATGTGATCTACTGCATGTGAGTATAAAGGGTAATAGAGTTCTACGGATACCAACTTACACTCAAAGAGAAAATAATGTATATCCTACCTAAAGAAACTCTGCATATTACCAATGTCAATTTCACCTTAAAATAATCAGGAAGCAAAGGATGAATCAAAAGAAGAGACTGCAGTTCGTCTTCTCAGCTTTCTCCAAAATCTGAATTGCAAACCTTTTGCTGAACCTAGGTCAGCTCATTATGGATTCTTCTGATAGATCCCTAAAATGGAAAAACCAATTCCTCTAAGATAGAGACCTGGCACTGAGCCAGGTGAACAGAGTCATCAGGACAGAGCAGAATCTAAATCAGACAGTCAAAGTCTCTGGGACAGGGATAAATTGTGGTGTCAAAATGAATGTAAGTGATACAGAAGGAGCTAGATAGGAAAAAAAAAGTGGGGGGGATATAATTGGGCCAAAGACAGAAACAGTTTTTCCAGGAAAAAGACCAAAACAAAAAGCTCAGATGGTTAGCTGGGCATAATGTGAGATTAATAACACTTACTTCCTTTAGGCTAAAGAGCTAGAACCAGAACTAAGACAAACTTCAAGAATAGCAGAATACAGGCCCATGCTGATAAAGATCTTCATCAGAACAAGAGGAAGACAGACAAAGCTCTTGGCTGACCCACTTTCTGGAACGACAGTACAGAAAAAGTGCCAGGTATTTGTTCCTATCTGAGTTATAATTTTTACCCAAGGTGACCAAGAGCTGGAGAGGGCCGGACCTTAAATATCAATTGTATTGTTACTATATTACTGTCTGTTGAGCATCTATAAGGTGGATACTACTCACATTTTAGAGGTAAAAAAAAATTGAGGCTTAGAGAAGTTAAGGCCAGAGAAGTGTAGAGAAGTTACCCAGCGAGTCACACAGCTTCCAAGTATCAGACTGGGATTTTAGCCCAGAGTTCAAGATGTTTCTACTAGATTTCCTTTTAAAGAACACCTTTTCAAATTCATCCAGAGCCCTCCTCCTTAATCTTTTCTCTTTAAACCCTTATCTCTCAGGCACCCCTCAGTGGCAACTCTTTAATCTGAGAAGTAGCAACCAGGTTAAAGAAGCTCTATTGAGAGACCAGCTTGAAAGAGAGATTAAGTAAAACATCAATCAGAGCGGAAGACTCCGCTTCAAGTCCCAAGAGTACCCCCAAGGGGACCTAGAGGATCTGTGGATATAGTCCTATGAGTACTGCTACCCCTTCATTTTTTTCCCAAGGACCTCTCATTACCTCCATGGAACCAGCTTTTCGGTTACGAATGAGGGGTGATCTCCTTGGGAGGCCAGGGCCCTCAGGAGGCTGGGGTGAAGTCTGCAATGCCCGGTCTGGCTCATCTGATGCCTTTCCTGGACACAGGTTCTCCATACTGCCTTGGTTGGTTTTCATTTCCTCATTCTATACAAAACAAGGCAGATAAGAGAGGTGTTAATGGCCTCCAAGCTCCTAATCCCAGACTACCCAACCCTTTTACTTCTCCCTGTACCGTTTCCCACCACTTGGTTCCTTCAGTCCCAAATCCCAGCACTCTGACGCACCTCAGAAGAGGCTGGACGGAATCCACAGCCAGTTGGGGCACTGCCTTCTTCCTCACCACCTTTCACTCCAGGGCTGAAGTGTAGCTCCACATGGAACCGTTCCTCTGATAAGGGATCCTATGGGGCATCACCACAAGAGGGGGAAGTTGGGAGAAGCTGGATATTGTGGTGGAAGTAGAGAGGAACTCAAGAGGATTCATCCTCCTAGGAATTCAGGGTCTTGTCCCACTCCGGGGCTGACCTGTTATAGCTTCAACTATATATTGTCTCTTACAGGATCCTCATTCCCTCATCTCTACCATTTGTGATTTCGCCATTGCACGTGACTTTTGAATTTCCAGCTTTACAACCCTTCCCATCACCTTCCACAATAACTCAGTTTGGCTATGGTGCATATAGCACATTTAAAGGTATCTTCTGGGCCGGGAGCAGTGGCTCACACCTGTAATCCTAGCACTTGGGAGACTGGAGCAGGCAGATTACTTGAGTCCATGAGTTCGAGACCAGCCTGGGTGACATGTTGAGACCCTATCTCCACAAAAAATACAAAAAATTAGCCAGGCATGGTGGCACATGTCTGTCATCCCAGCTACTCGGGAGGTTGATGTGAGAGGATCACTTGAGCCCAGGAGGCAGAGGTTGCAAGGCTGCAGTGAGCTCAGATTGCAGCCCCGCACTCCAGCCTGGGTGACAGAGTGAGACCTTGTCTCAAAAAAAAAAAAAAAAAAGAAAAAAAAGTATCATTGTGGAGCCATATGCAGAAGGTATATGTATAACCATGTTTAAGGAAATAAGACTTATAACATTGTCCCAAATTCCATACTCTTCCTAATGCCAGAGCTGTGTTCTAGGTGATCTCTCTGGCTCAGCAACATCCCAGAACATATTTTCTGTTCCAGTAAGAACCTCCTGGATGCTCTGTGTCATGCTGTGCCTAAGTGCCACACCTAGCTGGATTCTCCAAATCGTAAGGATAAGCGAGTTTTTTTTTTTAATAGAAGTCAAAAGAAGGGGCCTTCCTCTCATCCCCCACCTGCTAGCTCCTCACCTGTGTGTTGTCCTCATAAAGCATGATGACAATCTGGGTCATATAGTTAAGCTCTGAGATGGCACTAAGATAATCCAAAGCTCGCTGCCATTGTGCATCCTGGGTCTCCTACCAAATGCAAAAAGAGGTAAGCCATTGCTTAAGGAAAAGGGAGTCAGGGAATGAGCAGGGAGCTAATGAGAAGGGAGAAAGCTTTCATTTGCAAAGCATGAGGAGAAGAGTGAAAGAATGCTGGGAAAAAATCTGTTCACAGGCTAAAGAAGAAGGAGGATTCTTACATCAAGAAGTCCTCCATAACGGAAGACACTGAGTAGGGAGTGGACGTGGCTCTCACTGGTGAAATAGAGACGTGTTCGAACGTGGCGACCTGGGGAGAGCACGCCTCGGGAGTACCTGAGATAACAGCTAAATCACTCACACAGTCAATTAATCCTCCTCCCACCCTTCTGCAAATTCTCTTCTCCCACCTCAAAGACTTCTCTCCTTTCCATCCCAAAATCTTGTCTATTCTTGCTTCCCCAGGCTGTCCCAGCCTTGATTCCCCCAAGACTCCCTGACATGCCCCTCCCTCCATCCAACACCCCTCCCAGCCCTCCCTCACAGGGGATGCAGCTTGTTGACAGACTCATCCTCGTGGGTTCTCTGCAGGTCAAGCAGTATCTTCCGCAACAGTGGAAGACAGAAGCCCACAGCAATTTCCAGTTTCTCCTCCCGGCTGATCCCGTACTCCTAGGGGCCACAGGCCAGGAATAAATACCTCAATAAATCTTGTTTTCTCATGCCTCATATTCCCAGGACAAAGATCATGCCTGTCTTCACCTCACGTCTAGCGCTTCTTTCATATCCACTACACTCCCCCTCTTCCAGGTGTCTCCTGAATTAGCCTCCTGTACTTACCAAGAGCCAGACTGGACCCTGAGAAATGCAGAAACTCAACTTATTCCTTCTCTAAGTGGCTTTCCTCTAGTCCCAAATCACCCTTCCTTTCCACCTTTTCTCTCTTTCCTTCCCAACACCCTCATCCCCAGGCTAGGTCCCTTATACAAGACACACCTGGGGAATGACCACATCAGCCAATGCCTTAGAGAGACGGAGCAACTCGGCTGTGCCTTGAAGTCCCAGACTCCCATTGTGCTGCACATCATACTTGACACAGTCATAGATGTCAGGGATCTTACTGATATCATAGCGCCCACTCTTCTGTCGAAAGTCACGCTCCAGCTTGCTCCAACGCTGTAGCATTAGCTCTAGTGTCTCACTGTGGTAGAGCTGCAGGTCTGGAAGAAAGGCAGAAATCAGACAAGAATCAAAGATTTTACCTCCAACCAAAGACCCTGATGACTCTGAAGTAGAACCAGAGGGAGGAGGCGGCCTGGTCTGTGACATTTAGCAGATGACACAAGAATGCCTGAGAAACCCATCCATACCTGAGACCTTGAAGGGAAGATAGTAGTATTCATACCCACCTACAGACCTGGGGTCCTGCATTCGTTCCCGGATCTGGTGGGTGAGGTTTTCGATCAGGGCAAATACCTGATCACAGACCTTCACAGGATTCTGGATGATAGTCATGGAGTTGAGCAGGGAAATACTTCTGGTGGGAGCCAGCTATGAAGAATTGAGAGAAGAAAAGCAAGATAAGCTCAGCACTAATTGCCCAGATTCCTGTGAGCTTATTACACAGAGACTACCCACAATACAGATCTGTATGCTGGTTCACTCCAGTGAGCATTCTTAGGTTACTGGGAATAGTAGCAGCTCTAGGCCTTCAGGTAAGGGCACTGCTCTACCATATAGTCATCTAAGAGGGATTGATTTTAAGAGTCTTAGAGTCCAGAGAAAATAAAACAGACCTAAGTTATTTTCTTGAAGGCTCTAGAATACACATGGAAAATACTGGAGAATAAGGATTAAACCAAAATCCCTCAAAATCTCCACAGAATGTTTTCATGAGTAGAGATCAGAGATAACATCATCTTCTTCCTCTAAACAAGATGCCAGCCTGAGCCTAGAGTAGAAATGCTGCCTCAGAACTGGGTTCCGACTCAGGCTTTTAGGACAGTAACAGTCAATGAGAAATGGAGAGGGAGAATCAAGATTGTGGCTGAAAATGCACAATTCTATTCAGATCCTCACAAGTTTCATTCTTTTTTTTTTTTTTTTTTTTTTTTGAGACAGAGTCTCGCTCTGTCACCCAGGCTGGAGTGCAGTGGCCGGATCTCAGCTCACTGCAAGCTCCGCCTCCCGGGTTCACGCCATTCTCCTGCCTCCGCCTCCCGAGTAACTGGGACTACAGGCGCCCGCCACCTCGCCCGGCTGGTTTTTTGTATTTTTTTTGGTAGAGACGGGGTTTCACCGTGTTAGTCAGGCTGGTCTCGATCTCCTGACCTTGCGATCCGCCCGTCTCGGCCTTCCTAAGTGCTGGAATTACAGGCGTGAGCCACCGCGCCCGGCCACAAGTTTCATTCTTGCTTGCAAAAGAAGGCAAGGCAGAAAAGGAAAGCTGCCTTAGCTTTTTTGAGTTTGACAGTGAGCAATGGATTGGGAAATAAAGGAAAGGTCCTGTTCCTTATCAAGTCCTACTCAGAGAACACAGAAAATGCCATGGAATCATAGCAATGTGCTTACTTAGCTCATTTAAGAACCAATTAGAAATGTTACACAACAATGTAAATACATGTAATGCTACTGAACTGTACACTTAAAAATGGTTAAAGTAGCACCACAATTTTAAATTTTTAAACTTTTTTTAAAAGAACCTATCAGAAACGAGGAGTGGGAAGAGTAGAAAACCACTGCCTGGTAAATTGTGGCCTAGATATGCAGGAAAAAGAATAACCATATTGGGTAATGGCATATACTAGAATTAATACTATAAAGCAATGTAACAGCCTGGATTTTGGAGTTAGACTCCTTGGGTTTGTATTAAGTGGATGACATGAGGAAAATTGCTTAGATTCTTCTGAGCCTAGGTTTCCTCATCTGTAAAATGGGAAGAAAGTCCTTGTGATCTGCAGTCCTCGTAGTGCTTTAAAGATCACCATCAATTCTTTGTCTTCCTTCCCTTCCCTTAAATCTGGCTGGCCCGGTGACTGCTTAACCAATAAAAAATAACAAAGTTATGTTGTGCTAATTCTGAGCCTACACTTTAAGAAAGTTTCTAAGCTTCTGCTTTTGAATATCCCTACTGCTACCATTTAATACATCCAGCTATCATGCTACAGAAACCATATGAAGAACCATGTGGAGAAAAGAGGCACTGAGATTGCAGGGAGAGCATGCAGAGGGAGAGAGCCAGCCATCCCACAATCCCAGCTGAATTCCAGATGGTTCCAGCTCCAGTCAATATCTGACTGCAATTTCAAGACAGACTCCAAGCAAGATCAGATGAGCCCAGAACTGTGAGAGATAATAAAATGGTTGTTGTTTTAGGTTACTACATTTTGGGGTAGTTTATTATGCAACAATGGATAACTGAAACATTCTTTAGTTCAGGGTCCTTGGGATCTGAGCTGTGCTTTGGAATGAGAATGTGTGGGACTTTAGAAGTGAATACAGTATATATGCCATATGTATATAATACCTCCAACAGGGCCTGTGGCGTAACCAAACACATTAATATTTCTGCCACAAAATGCATGACTATTTACACTAAGTGGGAAAACCAAGGATTATACAAATCTCATGACAGTTCGTGTCAGGTTTAGCTGCCAAATGAATCTTAATGTCAAGAAAAAAATCTTTTTAACTTTCAAAATTACGCATAACATACTGTGGACCTGTACGTATCTCAAAGGGTTGCTGTAAGGATTAAATAATATGTGTAAAACAACTAAAACAGTGCCTAGCATGCAGTAAATACCGTTATTATTGATCCCTACTATTGAGAATTCTAGGAATTGGGGATCCAGGTTATTTTAGAGCCTGACCTGGTCGTAGTCCTCAGGGCCAAAGGGCGCATCCTGCTGTAAAATATGGTGCAGCCGAGCCTTCACCCGGTGCTGGCAGCTGCTCAAAGAATCCCCATCGCTGTCCAGTAGCCCATTCATGTTGGCACTCTTCACCATTTGCACCAAAATAGGTGTCAGCTCCCCTTCTAGAGCCAGAAGGCCCTAAAGAGAAAGCACAAGGTCTATTTGTTTCCCTTGCAGGTTAGTATCCCTAGGCCTAGATGGTCCCAGGGATCGAATGGGACCTGGTTGAAGAGATGGGGCCTACAATCACTGATTATTCTCAGCTCATTCTCAGTAGTACAAGATGGGTCCAATACATGCAGAAACTTCTGAGTTGGCCTACAAGCACCCTGAAATGCTCCAACTGGTTCTCCAAACTCTGCTTCTCTACCTAATGGAAACTGGACTATAGAACTGTAGTATGCACCTTGGCGAAGGCAGCAGCAGTCATCTGAACACGACCCTCATCAGAGGCATAGATCTTGAGGTCGTGGCGGAAAGTGCTATGGAGACGAAGCAGCCCACAACCAGGGAAGCCAGCATAGTCACCTGGGGACAAAGCGGGGGACCAGGAATGGACTGCTATAAATACTCGTGGAAGAAAAAATATTCATTTCCCCACTGTCTCTGTCACTTCATTTTCCCCAACTTACTCTCTAATCATTTTTATCCCGGCCCTGTTGTGTTTACTCCCCAAAACACTCACCCTGTCCTCCAGGGTACATGCAGCGAAAAGCTCGCCCCAGCTCCTCAGCCTGAACACGGCCAGCAGGAGTGAGTTCTCCACCCCACTTCAGCACCAGCAACAGAGATGGGGCCAGAGCCTCCCTCTGTAGATCTGAGGGAATAAGGGGCAATGAATGCTCTAGATCTAAGAAAAGTAGTGGGAACGTCTAAATGCTAGGTCTTCTGAGGAGGCCAGAGAGGTAATTTGGGGTATAGGTCATCTACAGGCTCAAGTAAAAGACATCTGGTGGGGAGAGAAGATAGACAAAAATAAAAAGAACACAAGATCTGAGAGGTAATGGTAAGGGGGACTACATCTTACCTTGCCCCTCATTAGACGCTTTTACTCCATGAGGGTAGTAAGTCAATTGTACCTTCCGGTTTATACCTGAGAAGTGACCATACCTGCAGGATAAAGTCACAGTTTATTTTCTGTTCCAGCACCCCAACTCTGTTATTGACTCCCTTTTGCTATCCCCTTTCTCACATCTCCAATACAGACTTCAGCTGCTCTAGTTTTCCAGTCTTCTCCTCGATCTCACCACCTGGTTCTTTCTCCAGTTCAGCCAACAACAGCCTTGTGATATCCAGCACCTCCTAGAGGAAATAAGGTATCCATGCAGAAGGCCAAGTCCTAGACAGTTACCTTTTGATCCCAGTCTTTTATCGAGACTCCCAATGCCATATCCTCTCTCTCTCTCTCATAGCACTGCTCCTCCTGGCCAGATTCACTACCTTACCTGGAGCTGCTCAGGTCGCTTGAGTTTTAATTTCCCTGTCTTGTAGCCACCATGTTTTTCAAACAGAGCAAAAAACCTGAAGAAATAATGAGAAGCTTCAGTGTGGGATGAGACAGTCAAAGCCTCTAGCAGTTGCGCCCCATGCAGTCTTCCTCACGAAAACCTATTTGTGTAAATTAGGACACTCTTCCTACCTTGGGTGTTTCACTTCCATCTTCATCTTCTGCTTAGGAGTACGATCCCCATGACGAATAATTGCAATGACACAACGAAGTTCCATCCTAAGATCATAAATGTTATCAGAGCCTCTCCCACACCCCCATCCCACCTCCTGTCATCACATTACTTGACATGTCAAAAAATAGAGGGGCTGAGCAGGGCTCATGCCTGTGATCTCAGCACTTTGGGAGGCTGAGGTGGGAGGATCACTTAGGCCCAGGAGAAACATAGGGTGAACATAAGCAACATAGGGTCAGCCTGTCTATAAAAAAGTTAAAAGAAAAAAAATTATCCAGGCATGGTGGCATACGCCTGTGGTCCCAGCTATTTGGGAGGCTGAGATGGGAGGATCACTTGAGCCCAGGAGGTAGAGGCTGCAGCGAAACATTAGTGCACCACTGCACTCCAGCCTGGGAAACAGAGCCAGACCCTGTCACTAAAAAAAAAAAAAAGATAATGAAAAGGAAACTGTGATTAGGAATATAAATGGAGGCTGGGCATAGAGGCTCATGCCTATAATCCCAGCACACTGGAAGGCTGAGGTGGATGGATCACTTGAGCTCAGGAGTTCAGGATCAGCCTGGTCACATGGTGAAACCCTGTCTCTACTAAAAACACAAAAATGGCCGGGCGCAGTGGCTCAAGCCTGTAGTCCCAGCACTTTGGGAGGCCGAGACGGGCGCATCACGAGGTTAGGAGATCAAGACCATCCTGACTAACACGGTGAAACCCCATCTCTACTAAAAATACAAAAAACTAGCCAGGCGAGGTGGCGGGCGCCTGTAGTCCCAGCTACTTGGGAGGCTGAGGCAGGAGAATGGCATAAATCCGGGAGGTGGAGCTTGCAGTGAGCTGAGATCCGGCCACTGCACTCCAGCCTGGGCGACAGAGCCAGACTCCGTCTCAAAAAAAAAAAAAAACAAAAAAACCCAAAAAACACAAAAATTAGCCAGATGTGCTCACCTGAACCCAGGAGGTGGAGGTTGCTGTGGGCCAAGATCATGCCACTGCACTCCAGCCTGGGCAACACAGCAAGACTCTGTCTCAAAAAAAAAAAGGCAGAGAATATAAGTGGAGTTAAGAAGACTGTGTATAAGAGGCCCAGGCTCCGTTAGTCAGATAGTGTGGGGTCAGGAAGTAACCAGTAGCCTGGCTGAAGGAGTCCCATGGGTCTTAAGTAGGTTACTCCAGACCTTTTACTTTTGCTTACATAGTGCCAGATGTGGTAGGAACAATGGGAATGTCCTCAGCCTCTGTGGGGATGGACCATGGAATCTGGAACTGTGGGGCAAGCTCCCGCATTATGGTATTCCTAGAAAGAGAAACAAAGAAGCCATGTAAAAACGAATAAACCAGAACTACTCATATGAATGAAGCTCACAAAAACAAGCAGGCTGCAGGCAGAAGAATATGTTGATATGAAGTCTAAAAACATACAAACAAATACCCATACACAGACAGTAAAAATATAAATAAATATATGGGAATGACAAACACCAAATTATGGATTGTGGTTCCCTCTGGGGATGAGGAGGGGATGTTACCAGGGAGGAGTATATAGGGGCTTCAATTACATATATATATAAACATATATATACACATACACATACATGTATACATACACACATGTGTGTGTCTACACATATCTATACATGTATGTGTATATATACATATATATGTACATATATACATATATACACATATGTGTACCTATATATGTATGTGTGTGTGTATGTGTATATATCTGTATATATATATTTTTTTTTTGAGACAGAGTTTCGCTGTTGTTGCCCAGGCTGGAGTGCAACGGCATGATCTCAGCTCACTGCAATCTCCACCTCCTGGGATCAAGCAATTCTACTGCCTCAGCCTCCTGAGCAGCTGAGATGACAGGGGCCCACCTGACCATGGCTAATTCTTTGTTTTTGTTTTGTTTTGTTTTGAGATGGAGTCTCACTCCTGTCACTCAGGCTGGAGTGCAGTGGCATGATCTCACCTCGCTGCAATCTCCGCCTCCCGGGTTCAAGTGATTCTCCTGTCTCAGCCTCCCAAGTAGCTGGGATTACCGGTACCCGCCATTATGCCAGCCAGTTTTTTTGTGTGTGTATTTTTAGTAGAGATGGGGTTTCACCATGCTGGCCAGGCTGGTCTCACCAGTCCTGACCTCAAGTGATCCATGCACCTCGGCCTCCCAAAGTGCTGGGATTACAGGCGGAAGCCACCGAGCCTGCCCAATTTTTGTATTTTTAGTAGAAATGAGGTTTCACCATGTTGGTCAGGCTGGTCTCAAACTCCTGACGGCAGATGATCCACCTGCCTCGGCCTCCCAAAGTGCTGGGATTATAGGCGTGAGCCACCATGCCCGGCCTATATTCCTAACATTTTATTTCATAAGCTAGGTGGTGAATACATAGATGCTCACTATAGTCATCATTCCTTATATATTTTCGAATGGTTTATACATTATGTGACAAATTTCTTGGAAAGTCAAGTTGCAGAGCAGTATTATAGTATGACCACATTTAGTAAAATAAATACAGCTTAGATATGGCAGAAAAAGATAAATTGTTATGTCTAAAACTTGTAACAACAATGGTCTCTGGAGGGGCAGTGATAGAAAGGCAAGGAGCCTGAGGAGCCCCTTCTTTCTTTCTTATTTTTATTTATTTAATTTATTTATTTATTTATTGAGACAGAGTTTCGCTCTTGTCGCCCAGGCTGGAGTACTATGGCACGATCTCAGCTCACTGCAACCTTCACCTCCTGCGTTCAAGTGATTCTCCTGCCACAGCCTCCCTGGTAGCTGGGATTACAGGCCTGCACCACCATGCCTGGCTAATTTTGTATCTTTAGTAGAAACAGGGTTTCACCATGTTGGCCAGGCTGGTCTCTAACTCCTGACCTCAGGTGACCCACCTGTCTCAGCCTCTCAAAATGCTGAATTTATAGGCATGAGCCACCGCACCTGGCCTGCTTTTTCACTTTTAAATCATCTTTATGATATTTAAAATAAAGCAAAAACTTTCAAATATTCTTCTGTAAGCCCATTTTCCCCAGCACAGACCACTGTGTCTCTTACCCCAGAATCTTGGCACAGTCATCATAGTATTTCATCGAGTTCTTGACAAAACTAAAACCATTGACATCACACACAAAGGAATGACCATTGGCACGAAGAAGGTCAAACCCACAAACTGTTTGCTGCAAGGAAAAGAAGAAAGATGAGAACAAGACAGTTACTCTTCCTGGACCCCTGTTCCTTCCTTTCTCCCTCATTTCGCAACCTCCCTGGGCCCTCCTCTACCTTGAAAGCTACGCAGACTTTCCTGGCCACCAGCTTTTCCATGGCAGTCAGCATGACTGGATATCGAATCTCTTTCCCCTCACTGTCTCGTTCAACCTTCCCATCCAAAGCTGGAGACTTTCTAGCTTCAGCATGGGCATAATCTGGCCCCACTGTATACACCTGCAGGTACATAGCATCACTGAGTATGCCCACAGCTCACCCTGTATATGAGAAGACAATATGAGCACTAGGTCTGTAGACTAGTTTCAGAGTAAAACAACAACAAAAACAAAACCAACAAATCCTGAGCATTAAGGGGACTGACCAACATTTTTCCTACTGAGCCCTACTCAAGTATCATTACGAATTTCTCCTCGGGACTCCACTACTGTCAGACAGTCCTTATTAAACAATAATTTACCAACATTATACCATTTTTCTAAGTCAGCCTTGCCCTTGCTCTGATAGTGAAAATGTGAATGTCTGAATCCTCCACTCATTAACTTCACCTGAATATGAAAGCCAATCACATTCACATCATGTTATTTTCTAGGACCTCCTCCCCATATACTTCCACCTGCTTCCCAAGTACCCCATCCCCACCCAGACATCTGTAACCTCTTAAATCCCTGTATCCACCATAACCTTGACATCTGTGCCATCTGTTGGCATAAATTCCTCATAGATGTACGACCCCGTCTTTCGGACGCTGCTCTCAGGAGAGTAAACACTGCTTCGGCTGCCAATCTTCAAGAGAAAAAAAAAGAAGAAAAAACAATGTTGCCTCAACTCTCTCTTCTGTCCCCAAATTCTCCATCTTCCTTCCCCACGACCTCATCCTTGCCCTTTTACCTCTCTGACTCTCCAGATGCTCAAATGTCTCCCCTACCTTACGAAAGAGACGCTGGCTTCCTCCTCCAGCTGAGCTGGGGTAGTAGATGTAAACATTGTGGTCTTCTGCACTCACTGGCTTCTCCACAAAGGGCTTGGGAAAGACAGCTCCATTGACCTCTACTTGGTCTTCACCTTCTATCAGGTTGCATTCTGAAAGGTGGGTGTGTGGTCATTCCTATGGCCTATGGTTATGGAATATTACTAATTCTCATTTCCCCAGGTTTTCATCTCTATAACCCTCAAATTTTTATGACCATATCTTTGTAATAGATGAGGTAAAATCTCTATATAACAGGTCCAAGACTCTGTCCGAAGACTTATGGCTCTAACCCCACCCATAATCCAATAACCAAAACCCCACATAGATAGGTGGTATATAGGAGATGTCTAGAAGATGGAAACGTGGCTAAGTCATAGAAAGCAAGGAAAGGCAGGACTAACCCTCCCTCAGGCCAGGTACTCACCATCAGGCTGGGCAGGATCACGGTTGAGCACAGCATATCGAGGCAGATCAATACCCTCTTCCTGCAGGATCCGGTACACCTCCCTCCTGTCACCCCCAAATAAAATAGCTGGGAGAGGTGGGAGTAACTAAGGGGAGAGCCTGGGGATTTCATTTGCACAGGATTAAAAGACACCAGGGCACAAAATTATGGTACAAAAATTAGGCATGTTTGTTTGACTCTGCCCTTCTCAGAGTGGGTTCCCTGAACATGCATGATCCCAAAGCCACCCATCTCACTGGTCAACAGGAATTTATACCTATCTTGGATGTAATACTGCATGGCCAGATCATTGATAAGAAAGGGGTTTCGAAGCTTGGAGTAAGCAACAGCTTTGTCCAGAGGGAAGCCTGGAATGGAGACACAAAATAAAGAGACAAAAGAAAGGGAGAGAAAGAGAATGAGAAAAGAGCAAGAGAGACAGAAAGACATATTAAAGCGACTAGCTGCCACTGAGCTCCTCTACCCACTCAATCCATCACTTATTCTTCTGCCCACCTCCCCAAGTCTAGGATATTTATCAAGAAAAAGTAAAACAGAAATTATTTTTACAGTCCTTCCAGAGACCCAACTCTGTCCAGAGATCCTAAGAGACTTAGAGTTGTCCTGAGGTTAGACTATAGGCTTTAAATCCCCAGCAACTCCTCCAAGATGCAGGGAAAGCAAACTCCTTGGCACCATTCTCTAGTGTGTCACAAGTAGCTGATGGCTCTTTACTAAGGAAATAAGACAATAAGAACCTCATGTCCCAAACCAGTATTCCCACCACCATTCCCTCCCATTTTCCTTCCCAGACCCCAACCTTTGGAGTGGAAAGAGATGAGACAGTGGCAGGATGGCCAGTTTTCCACAGGTTCATTAAGGATTACATCTTCTCCCAGAATGATAACAGTCAGGTAGTCAAATCTGCAGAGTCGCTCTAGGATTTGAGTCATTGGCTTGGACTTGGATTTCTTGGTCATGGCACAGATGCCAACAATGATCTGAGGTTCAGGAGGCTACAGAGAGGAAGTGCTATCAGAAACTCAAGAACTTTCCACCAATATCACCCCCTTCTGGGAACACTGTCTTATCTTCTTAGGGCACAGAGTTTCTTGCCAGGACTCTGGACCTATGGGATAAAGGGTGCCTCCTAACTTTGATCTAGGTTGGGGCACAGCTAGGGATTCCAACTGCCTACAGAATAGGAGCCTTTCCACAATAGGAAATACGTGCTCAAGCAGGAGAGCTAGAGAACCAACAACCATGAGACAACAGGAAGATCCTAAGGGCAGGGGTTTCTTTTTTTCTTTTTTTTGAGACGGAGTCTCACTCTGTCGCCCAGGCTGGAGTGCAGTGGCATGATTTCTGCTCACTGCAACCCCCAACTCTTGGGCTCAAGTGATTCTCCTGCCTCAGCCTCCCCAGTAGCTGGGATTACAGGCACTCACCACCATGCCCAGCTAATTTTTGTATTTTTAGTAGAGACAGGGTTTCACCATGTTGGACAGGCTGGTTTCGAACTCCTGACCTCAAATGATCCAGCTGCCTTGGCCTCCCAAAGTGTTGGGATTACCCACACCCGGCCAAGGCAGGGGTTTCTAAGAGAGGCAACCTAACCAATCTCTACTGCCCCTCCCCTAAACCAGGATAGGGCCTGTTTATGACAGGGAGTCTATGCATTTGGAAAGAACAGAGAGGTATCTCCAACCAATAGAATCTTAATTCTCGAGGACAGAGGCTCCAACACCAAGTTATATCATTTTCCCCATTCTTACCACTTCATCCTCCTCGTCCTCAAGGAGCTCGCTGTCACTCTCTTCTGGCCTCATGCCTATTCCACGGGTGCCCAGCCCCTCATCTCCAGCTCCAAGGAAGAAGTGGGCAGTGGTACTCTCGCCCTCACTGGCCGTCAATGACCACATCCCTGCCGGAACACCCACTCATCCCGCTCTGCAGAGGGGGGTACCCCATCAGCTCAGAACCCAAGCCCCCTGGCAGTGGGTGGGGATGGGGATGGAGATGAAAAGCATAAGAGGGAACTATAAGGGGAAACAAAACAAAGCTATAGGAAGAAGGATCAACAAGAAAGGAGGCATATGGGCTATGACTTGAGATGCTAAAAGAGCCATAAAAGAAAAACCAAGGTATCCCTTTTCCTCCCTGCTCACCCCACCCCAAGCAGTAAATTAGTAAGAGGATCAGATAATCAGCCCTTACAATGCCTGCATGTCCCTGATTTGGCCAGCAAGAAACATTAACTTCAGGCAGCAAATGGGAAAGGCAGGTCCTCAAGGAAGGCTACTGTTGAGTCCTACCAGAAGAGAAGGTTAGAGTGACATTTCAAACTTTGACTCATTCCACAATGTTCCTAGTCCTTTTCCACCTCCTCACAGTAGTGTTGAATTCAGTGATTTAATTCAAAGGCAGAGGAATGAGAGAGCTCAGCTGCCTTTCCCCTTAAACCTCATCTTCATTCTTCCCAAAGATTCACTCAAAAATATTTATTGAGGGTATCCTACATTCTAAGTATTATATCAGAACATTAAGGCCAGGCACACTGGCTTACACCTATAATTCCAGTGTTTTGGGAGGCTGAGGAGGATGGATCACTTGAGTCCAGGAGTTCGAGACCAGCCTGGGCAACATGTCGAAACCCAGTTTCTACAAAAAAATACAAAAATTAGGCAGGCATGGTGGTGCATGCCTGTAGTCCCAGCTACTTGGGAGGCTGAGGCAAGAGGATCATTTGAGCCCAGGATATGGACATTGCAGTGAGCCGAGATCACGCCATTGCACTCCAGCCTGGGTGACAGAGTGAGACCCTCTCTCAAACCAAAAATTAAAAAAATAATAAAACCCCCATGCTCTCTCTCTTTCATCTACTCCACCTTAAAAGACAGTTGCCCAGCCAGATGCCATGCTTCATCCCTATAATTCCAGTATTTTAGGAAACTGAGGCAGGAGGATTGCTTGGGCTCAGGAGTTTGAGACCAGCCAGGGCAACATAGCAAGACCCCATCTCTACAAAAAAAAATTAAGGCTGCACGCAGGGGCTCATGCCTGTAATCCCAGCACTTTGGGAGGCTGAAACAGGATGACTGCTTGAGCCTAAGAGTTCGAGACCAGCCTGGGCAATATAGGGAGACAGGACCTATACAAAAGCTTCTTAAATTAGCCGGGCATGGTGGCACGTGCCTGTGGTCCCAGCTACTTGGGAGGCTAAGCTGGGAGGATTGTTTAAGCCTAAAAGGTCGGGACTGCAGTGAGCGGTGATTGTACTACTGCACTCCAGCCTGGGTAACGGAAAAAGACCCTGCTTCAAAAGAAAAAAAATTTTTTTTCTTTTTTTCTTGAGACAGAGTCTCACTCTGTCACCCAGGCTGGAGTGCAGTGGTGTGACCTCAGCTCACTGCAACCTCTGCCTTCCGAGTTTAAGCAATTCTCCTGCCTCAGCCTCCCAAGTAGCTGAGACCACAGGCACACCACACCATGCCCGGCCAATTTTTTTGTATTTTACTTTATAGTAGAGATAGAGTTTCACCATGCTGACCAGGCTGGTCTTAAACTCCTGACCTCGTGATCCCCCCACCTCAGATTCCCAAAGTGCTGGGATTACAGGCGTGAACTACCATACCCAGGCAAAAAGTTTTTTAAAATTAGCCAGGCATAGTGAGTTGTACACACCAGTGGCCCCGGCTACTCAATAGGCTGAGGTGGAAGGATTGTTTAAGCACAAGAGGTCAAGTCTGCAGTGAGCCATGATCGTGCCACTGCACTCCAGTCTGGGTGACACAGCAAGACTCTGCCTCAAATAATGATGATAATAATAATAATAGTAATAATAATAATAATAATAAAAGACAGATGCCCAAACTCAGAAAATCTATTCAGGGAAAGAGGTCTAGTGTGGTTGGGAGGTTGAGGATACAGACATCCATACAGCAGTCTCCAACCCATTCTCAAACTGAAATCTCAATGTTCTCTCTAGTGTCTCCTGGTACTATAGAACCAGTGTTAGTCTAGGCCAAGGTCATTCACACCAGGAGCTACAGTTTAAAAAAAAAAAAAAAAAACACCTGTCTAAAACTGTACAAGTAAGAATATCTTTTTTTTTTTTTTGAGACGGAGTCTCGCTCTGCCGCCCAGGCTGGAGTGCAGTGGCCGGATCTCAGCTCACTGCAAGCTCCGCCTCCCGGGTTCACGCCATTTTCCTGCCTCAGCCTCCCGAGTAGCTGGGACTACAGGCGCCTGCCACCTCGCCCGGCTAGTTTTCTGTATTTTTTAGTAGAGACAGGGTTTCACCGTGTCAGCCAGGATGGTCTCAATCTCCTGACCTCGTGATCCGGCCGTCTCGGCCTCCCAAAGTGCTGGGATTACAGGCGTGAGCCACCGCGCCCAGCAAGTAAGAATATCTTAAGACTTTAACTTGAGGGCCGGGTGCGGTGGCCCATGCCTGTAATCCCAGCACTTTGGGAGGCCAAGGCGGGTGGATCACGAGGTCAGGAGATCAAGATCATCCTGGCTAACACGGCAAAACCCCGTCTCTACTAAAAATACAAAAAAAAAAAAAAAAAATCGGCCGGGCGTGGTGATGGGCACCCATAGTCCCAGCTACTCGGGAGGCTGAGGCAGGAGAATGGCATGAACCTGGGAGGCAGAGAAAGCAGTGAGCCGAGATCCACCACTGCACTCCAGCCTGGTCAACAGAGCAAGACTCTGTCTCAAAAAAAAAAAAAAAAAAAAGAGACTTTAACTTTAACTTGAACCAGCAGTTCCACTTCTGTGTACACACAAGTAATGTAGTGGTTCTCAACCAGCTGTGATTTTGCTGCACAGAGGACGTTTGGCAGGAGACATTTTTGGTTGTCACAATTGGAAAGGTACTATTGGTGTCTAGTGAGTAGATGCCAGGGATACCGCTGAACATTCTAAAATGCATAAGATATCTCCTCACAACCAAGAATTATCCAGCCTTAAATCTCAGTAGTGCTGAGGTGGAGAAACCCTGCTGTAGAGAAATTCTCCTACATAAGAAGACTTTTGTGAGGAAGTTCTTAACCTTCTTCATCTCTCTGTTGGTAATGAGGAAAACAAAACAGTTCAGAGGTTACAAGTAGAATCGATAAATATAACGTTGTATACAGAAATGACAGACTAATAGCAATGCAAAAATAAAAGTTGTATGTAACAAATGGACAGTTTCCAAATACAAACTGCAGAGACATACCTGCAGCACAATTCTATTTGTATAAATAAAAATATTACATATGGATTATGACTGTATATATAATTAGTAGAAGTAAAAAAACAGGGACTGGAAAGAAAGACATCAAATTCATGATAGGGGTTACTTTTGAGAAGGGAAAATGGAACTAAGGATTCAAATGGTACTTCATAACCTTATCTACAATGTTTATTTCAATTGTAAAAAAGATCTGAAGCAAATATACAAAAGGTTAACATTTGTTCATATGAATTGTAAGGATATGAATATCTGTTATTATTTTCCAAAAATAAAAATTGAGTCATACATCAGCAATTTTCCATGGTCTCCAAAAGCTCTCAGAAACACTGACCAGTGACTCTAGTAAAAGCCACTAACTCCTTAAGTAAATGAACTTGTCTTACAGAAGTGATATCTTATATATGTAATTAGTCTCAGATTTTGAAAATAGCCTTGAATAATTATTTCCTCTATCCTTATTTTAAACTCTTTCACTACGACTGGGGTTTGCAATTTTGACTAGAAAGTTCTAGCTGACTGCCGGGCACGATGGCTCACGCCTGTAATCTCAGCACTTTGGGAGGCCAAGGCAGGCAGATCACTTGAAGTCAGGAGTTCAAGAACAGCCTGGCCAACATGGCGAAACCGCGTCCTCACTAAACATACAAAAAATTAGCCAGGTGGGGTGGCGCGCACCTGTAATCCCAGCTACTCAGAAGACTGAGGCTGGAGAATCGCTTCAACCCAGGAGGCGGAAGTTGCAGTGAGCTGAAATCGCGACACTGCACTCCAGCCTGGGCGACAAGAGTGAAAATCCTGAGGAAAGAAAGGAAAGAAAGGGAGGGAGGGAGGGAGGGAGGGAGGGAAGGAAGGAGGGAAGGAAGGGAGGGAGGGAGGGAAAGAAAAGAAAGAAAAAGAAGAAAGAAAGAAAAAAGAAAGAAAGAAAGAAAGAAAGAAAGAAAGAAAGAAAGAAAGAAAGAGAAAGAAAGAAGAGAGAGAGAGAGAAAGAAAGAGAGAGAAAGAAAGAAAGAAATCTAGCGGACCTTTATATAGACCTCGAACTCTCAACCTTTCCAGTCTTCATCATCTGCTGTCTTTACTTCTCAGCTGCCACGGGGGTGCGACATTCTCCTTAGACTTAATATTTCTAGTTGTGCACTGCAGGTCTTATACACACTCTTCCCCCTGATAAAAAGGCTATTTTTTGAATTCCTTTTCAGTGACCTGACCCAATTTCTCTGACTTGGGACATTCTCAAGGTCCCTGTATAGTTTGAGCAATTAGAATTTTGTTGCATTCTTCATCCTCGCTCTGAAGCAGGGACTTTCTCTCAAGCCTAAGATTCCTAACCCTTTGCCCTTTCTTCCATTGAGTCCTTTCCTCGTTTTCTACTGACTGTACAGTCTTGGTCTTGAAATTCTATTGCAACTACATAACGAGGCATGGTAAGTAATAGAACAGGGAAGAGACTGTTTACAAATAAGTGGCTGAAGAGAGACGAAAGGTCTAAATTCCCAGTTAACAAAGCAAAAATAGAAGCCTGACAGAAATAGCTATGAAATAAGCCAGGATTTATTTAGATGCACCTCTGGACTTTAATGTGGTGTTCCCAGAGCCGCTTCCCTGTTTTCCATGCTCTTCTCCCCATCCGCCTCTCTCCCAAACTGTGTTGGGAAATAAAAGAAAACTTCACACTCCACACTGGGATAAAGGGCAGTCTTAGACTGACAGGAATCAACGTGAATATAAGGAAAGAAGCAAGGAGATAGGCGAGTAAGGTAAGGAGGGAGGGGCAGGCAGGCAATCTTCTCAGGAACATCTATGTTAAATCAGATCTGGAGAAGGGGTAGAAGGGAGGGCACACGGTGTAACTTCTTTATCCCTTTGACTTTAGGGCTGCTTGCATATATTTAATTTCCTAAATCACTATGCACTTGATGGTGGACTCCATTGGTAGTGAAGAGGAAATATCAATACAAATTCCAGGCAGGAATACTTCCAACACAGAAAAACTCCTCAGGCCACCAACACTATTTTCTGCCCACCTTGAACAGTGGACACCTCACTTCCTTCTTAATGCAATTTTTAATTCTTCAGACACACTCCTCCTTCCGACTCTGATCAACTGTGCTCCTCTCCCTGTTCTCAGTATCAGCTGCTTCGTTCCATCTTCTTTTCCCAACTTGCTACGACTCTTGCCCCAATACTGACTGCAGCCTCCCCATCCCGTCCCGCATCATTGGTCAACTAATTCCATTAATCCAACTAATCCTCTCACTCACTGATTCCCCAGTATTAAACTCCTTCACCCCCTCGCACGAGTCACCATACTGGGTAACATCTTTATATTGACCCCCAGTGACCCCCCACAAAGACGGCCTGCCATCCATTCTTTCCTCACACCACCCCTCTCTCGAGGCTGTCTTCTCTCCGTCGCAACCCATTCCTCAAGCTACCCCCTTCCCCCTGGACTCCAGCCCCACCCCTCCTGGCGCAGATCCCTTCCACCTTGATCCTCTCCCTTGTACGACTCCGCTCCTCCATCCTCCCGCAGGACCCCCTCTTCCTCACGCAGACCCCCACATACCCATCCACCTCCTCTCCCGCCGACCCTCTCCTCGGTACTCTCCCCGCACAGCTCCGGGTCACGAATACCGCCCTCCCATCTCGACTCCACTAGCCTTTGCCCGCCCCCGCCTTGGCCGCCCCACTCTCCCTACGCTGACACTAAGGCCCCTCCGCTGGGCCTCCTCCCAAAGCGGAGCCCACTCAGAACGAACCGCTGCTCCGGGAATCCACCAAGCCCACCCTACCGCGCCCACCCCCTCCGATACCGCCCCCAGCCCCAGCCACTCCCCCACCGCCCCCGGCCCTCACTCACCCGCCTCCCTCAGCTCGCGCAGCCGAACCTGCCGGCAGCGACACCTGACAGCGGCCCAATCAAAGCGCGACTTCTTTGCCGTGCCACCAATCAGAGAAGGGCGCGCACCGGCAACAGAGTCAGGCTGCGTTGGCCGGCGCTTCTGCGCGGAGGAGCGTGACCCCTGGTGGCTCCGGGAGGGAATGCAACTTGATGCTCCCTTCCTTTGATTTCTTACTGCGTCGCCAAAGTCCAGATGCGTGGTCTAGACAGGGACGTTCCATGAGACGACGGTGGGGGTGGGAAGCCTGATGCTGAGAAAGTGGAAGAGGCAGAGTTTGTGCCATTGCTACTCCTTCAGAGCAAAACCAGGTCTTCCATTTGTCTTATGAGACAAAACAGGGTTTCATATATGTACAGATCCAATAAATAAAGGTTGAAAATATTAACAGATATAAAGAGGAGTGACAGGGAGACTGGAGACAAAAAAAAACACAAGGAGAGAAGCAGATAAGAAAGTTAAGGGAAGGAACAGAGAGACATTTACAGAGGAGGCAAGAAAATGGATGGACCTGGAACTCTAGACAAATTGATTCCTATCTTCACAGCCTGTTTTTCTCTACGCTCCAGACAAAGCTGGATTTGAATCCTGGCCTTACCTTTAATAGCTGTGCAGCCTTGAGCGACTCACATAACTTCTCTGAGCCTTTATTTTTCTCATCCATAACACTGGGATTAAAAACCTATGGCCGGGCTCTGCGGCTCACGCCTGTAATCGCAGCACTTTGGGAGGCCACATCACGCGGATCACGAGGTCAGGCGGTGGAGACTATTCTGGACAACATGGTGAAACCCCGTCTCTACTGAATATACAGAAATTAGCCGGATGTGGTGGTGCGCACCTGTAATCCCAGCTACTCGGGAGGCTGAGGTAGGAGAATTATTTAAACTCAAGAGGTGGAGATTGCAGTCAGCCGAAATGGAGCCACTGCACCCCAGCCTGGCAAGAAAGCCAGACTCCGTCTCAGAAAAAAAAAAAAAAAAACCTAATTAAGGCCGGTTGTGGTGGCTCAAGCCTACAATCCCAGCACCTTGGGAGGCCCAGGCGGCAGATTGCTGGAGTGCAATGGAGTGCAAGGAGTTCAAGATCAGCCTGGGCAACATGATGAAACCCTGTCTCTACAAGAAATACAAAAGCTAGCCAGGCGTTGTGGCCTATGCCTGTGGTCACAGCTACTTATGAGGCTGAGGCAGGAGGATCACTTGAGCCTGGGAGATGGAGTTTGCAGTGAGCAAAGATCACCTCACTACATTCCAACCTGGGTGACAGAGCGAGACCCTGTCTCAATAAACAACAACAACAAAACACCTCACTTAAAGGGTACTGATAATATGGAAGCATTTTGTATTGTATATGATATTGTTATTATTATCTTTGCATCTTCACTTGGGTTTCCCTGGTCAAGACAGTTGTTCCCTCTTTCTTCTCTGCAACATTAGAGGTCTTGCCACTTTTCCAGTCGTGCCACATTGTACTGACCCCACAAGGCCTCCTGAATGGACATAGAAATGATTCTAAGGGCTGCAATAGATTATATTTGAGGAATAGATGCCTTGCTAGTTCATGCTCAGGCTCATACCCCCTCCACCACTCTAGCCCTTCAAACTAGCTATTACAGCATCTTTCAGGTAGTTAACTTCCGTTACTGTCCCCCTGAAAATGTAGACTCTGTCCCTAGTAATCATTGGAACAATCCAATTCAACTCAATGAAATAATACATATAAAAGTTCCTTATAATTGTAAAGTGCTTTAAAAATATTAAATACCATTGACAAAAATAATTATTATTAAATAAAATACCATATATCAATACCATATATTGATTACTTCCATATGCTGTAAAATAACTTTTTAAATGAGCATATAATTTACTATATTAAATGACAGGCATATAATATATTACGTGCCTGTCAAAGGCACATGAGGGATAGGAAAAGTGCACAAGTGGCTGGGCGAGGTGGCTCACACCTGTAATCCCTGCACTTTGGGAGGCTGACGCAGGCGGATCACAAGGTCAGGAGATCGAGACCATCCTGGCTAACACAGTGAAACCCCGTCTCTACTAAAAATACAAAAAAAAAAAAAAAATAGCCGGATATGGTGGCAGGTGCCTGTAGTCCCAGCTACTTGGGAGGCTGAGGCAGGAGAATGGTGTGAACCTGGGAGGCACCTATTGCAGTGAGCCGAGATCGCGCCACCGTACTCCATCCGGGCGACAGAGCAGGACACCGTCTCAAAAAAAAAAAAAAAAAAAAAAAAAGAAAGAAAACAAAACAAAAGTGCACAAGTACATGTGTTTTCTCAGTGGAATTATTGTTCACATTTGGGAAGCTACTCTCTAAACTTGGGTAATTTCTCTACTCCTCTGGCTGTCTTATTTCTCCTTCTGTAATTATCTCTTCCCATTCCCTATTCCTTAATCTTAGTAACCACCCTCTCAATCAAATAGCTATCCTACGGCTCTAGAAGATCATCTCCCTATTTATCTGGATAAATACACACTATTCTAAGAAGTTATATTTATTTACTCATGGCTACTTTTTAACCTAGGTAAAGAGACCCCACAACACAGGTAACATCTTCCACACTACAGCTGCATAACTCTGTTCTCTAACAATTGATGTCTTACCAGGAGAAGAAGGAATGGACCCAAAGGAGAGGTGGATACTTCTAAGAATACCCACAAATGAAGAAGGTGGAAAAAAAGAACACAAGGAAGGCCTAAGGGGAATGAAGGGAATGAGAGTAGTATGGGGGAGTTCTTGATGTAAAGGGAATTCTCTTTCCCAAATAGTCTCTCTTAAGATTTCTGAGTATCTTACTGTCTTGCGGGTACAACAGGATAGCAGAGGTAAGGGACTAATGCCACAGTGCTACTCCACCTTAACTGACCGTCTACGCTGAAGCCCCTCATCTCTATTTCAACTCTAGCATTCATTCTCCTTGCTACCAGGACAAAGGTCAAGTCATACCTGGAGCTAGGAAACAAAGCCCTCTCAAGTCTGAGTATGAGTTTTATGAGGAGAGAGGGCAGAAGAGGGGATCACAAGGAAGGCAGAGATGCCCTGACGACCTCATGCCCTGATACACCACTTGCCTCTGGATTAAACAGCATTAGGGAGCCAAGAAAGGAAACACATGTGGTGTCTGGAGACCTGTGCCTGCCTGTCCCAGTCCCACACCCAGTCATCTCACCACACCCTTCACCACCTCACTTTACTTTCACCTCCAGTCCAGGAACTAGGAACTACGGAGAGAGAAGCCAAGGGAGAGGAGGAAGAGGAAACTAACGATTCCCTGCCCAACCCCAGCCCCACACCCAGCACCACCAACAGGTGAGCAAGCTTGCCGAGGAAACGCAGAGGGCATCCTGTGAGCAGGAAACACGTCTGAGTCTGGAAAAGACGCAGAGAAGTAAAAGATCAAAGGCGAGGTAGGGGGCGGGGAGGAAAGTGGGAGAGACAAAAGGAAAACAAAAAGTGGGGGATCATGAGAAGTAGAGGCAGGAAATAACAGGGCTTCAGACATGGGTGCAGAGTGGAGGTGGAGGACACAGCACAGATGGCATAAGAATTAATATTTCCCTGGCTCCTCCCAGGGACTCCTTTCTCAGCCTTGTAAGGAGTGCACAGAGGTGGCAAGGAAGCACCTTGCTCCTCTTCCTGGTTCTAAGGAAAAGGTGACCTTGAGCCAATGGGTGTCTTTCCCAGTGCCTGCCTCTAACCCTGTGCTTTCTCCATATCCTCCTCTGGTATCTGTGTTTATTCCGCGGTTTCCCCGCGGCTGCCCCCGGGAGAAGGGAGAGGTGGCTGGGGCAGGCCGAAAGCAGAGAATAGGTTGGGCAATGTCACCCTTCCACACCTACAGGGTAGATGGATCGGGTTTCGGTTTAAACCGAGGGGTTTGGGGGAAGGGTGTTGGGGTTTAGCTAGTCCACGCGGGTGCTGTCCTCCACTTGGTGCTGAAATCTGGGCCGCCACATCCCGGGGGCGGGTGGGGGCTACATCCCCGGCTTTAGACGCGCGAGTCTCAGGTCCCGCTAATTACCTGGCGGGTGCTGCCCACCTCTGCCCCCGCGCACCTAGCGCGGTGGCAGGGGGGAAGGCGGGGCCTCGGGGAGCCCCACCCCTGGAGACTGCGGCTGGGGCCTCCCCCTCCTCCGCCAGCCTGCCACTAGCTCATTGCGCCTCTCCTGCAGTCTGGTTGGCACCGGCTCCCATTCCGGCTTCAGCCTCCAATCCGACCCCCATTTCGGCTGCAGCCTCGGACCTAGCTCCGGCCCTCAGTCATCCTCCCTCCCTGTTCCGGATCCTATCTTGCGCCAGCGCCTACTCCAGGATCCCGTAGCCAGACCTCAAGCCATGGCTGGTTCCTTCTCCCGTCTGCTGTCCGCCCGCCCGGGAATCAGGCTCCTGGCTTTGGCCGGAGCGGGGTCTCTAACCGCTGGGTTTCTGCTGCGACCGGAACCTGTACGAGCGGCCAGTGAACGACGGAGGCTGTATCCCCCGAGGTAACAGTGCCTGAGGCGCGGGAGGAGGCGGGGGCAGGTGGTGATTGAAGGTGCGGGTAGAAATGAGAATCCGAGCAACAGAAAAGGGCTATAATCACGAAGGGCCTGGAGCTGGAGGGCTGTACAGTCTGCAGACCTCAGCGGGGTGGGGGTGGGGGCCAAAACCATAAAGCAAGAACATTTCTGGGGACCTGCCAAGACCCCACCTCTGGCCCTGCGAGTTCCAGCTGCACTCGCTGCCCAAATCCCTAATTGTAAAGCCGGGAACTATCCTTTTCGCTTCCCTCCATCTCCTTCTCTCATTTCCTTAATTCCTGTCCTTAAGGCTTTTCCCCTCCTCCATCCCTAGTGTTGTGTCATAGGAGGAAAGAACTGAGCAGATCTGGAGGAACTGAGTTGGCCAGCCAGAGGCAACTAGAACTACTAGAAAAGCATAGACTCTGAAAGTCCCTAAAGAGATTACCAAGGTTTAGCCTCTTTCTAATTCCCCCTCCTCCCACGGAGCAAAGCCAGACATGGCCAACTGGACAGCTCCCAGGTAACTGCATTAGGTCTAGGGTCTGTGCCCTCCCTCCATGGTCACTGGGTACCCCCTCCCCAGCGCTGAGTACCCAGACCTCCGAAAGCACAACAACTGCATGGCCAGTCACCTGACCCCAGCAGTCTATGCACGGCTCTGCGACAAGACCACACCCACTGGTTGGACATTAGATCAGTGTATCCAGACTGGCGTGGACAACCCTGGCCACCCCTTCATCAAGACTGTGGGCATGGTGGCTGGAGATGAGGAGACCTATGAGGTAGGGGGTCCCCAGAGTCTCCCTGATGATCCAACTCATCTTCCCAGTCATTCCAGCTCCTTCCCCCTAAAGACCTCTCACTTTCCCCCAAGACTCTGAGCTCCCCCAAACTTAAGTTTTCTGATCCAGTGAAATCAATGCACAGTTGAAGTCTGGGGAAGGATTCCCTCTCCTTAACTATCTCTCCCTCTTAACTCCCCTTAGGTATTTGCTGACCTGTTTGACCCTGTGATCCAAGAGCGACACAATGGATATGACCCCCGGACAATGAAGCACACCACGGATCTGGATGCCAGTAAAGTGAGTTCAAATATCCCACTTCTGATTTGCATTGCTTGTGTACAACACTGTATCTCCCATCCCTTCACCTTATTTCCTGACTCATGGTCATTACACTGCTGAGCTTTTAATCTTAATGTAAGGAAAGAATCATATCTTAAGGGGCAGCATATATGGAGATGAAAGGATAGATAAGAATGACTATGGCCCGAGGTGGGCGGTTTGGGGAAGGGTCTGCAATGCCCCCTTCAATTGGAGTGCTTTCCCAACGGGCCTCTTCTTCCAATGCACGCAAGTAGAATGCACAGAGTCCTCTAATGCCTAAGGAAGATCTCTCCTTTCCCAGGGGCCCTCAGTTCCCACCGTGTTTCTGTGACTTATATTCATTTCCCTTATCTCCCAGATCCGTTCTGGCTACTTTGATGAGAGGTATGTATTGTCCTCTAGAGTCAGAACTGGCCGAAGCATCCGAGGACTCAGTCTGCCTCCAGCTTGCACTCGAGCAGAGCGACGGGAGGTGGAACGTGTTGTGGTGGATGCACTGAGTGGCCTGAAGGGTGACCTGGCTGGACGTTACTATAGGCTCAGTGAGATGACAGAGGCTGAACAGCAGCAGCTGATTGATGTGAGGGTCTTAAGAGGGCGCTGGTTGGTGGGAGCAGATGGAAAAAAGAGCCAGAGGGAAGGCTGGGCCAGATGAGACATGGGCTCTGAGAGGCCCAGGGGCCACCATGAAGATTCTTAACCCAAGTCCCGTTACTCTTCCCAGGACCACTTTCTGTTTGATAAGCCTGTGTCCCCATTGCTGACTGCAGCAGGAATGGCTCGAGACTGGCCAGATGCTCGTGGAATTTGGTATGAGGCTGCTCCTTACCTCTTTTGTCTTCATGCCCTCATAAATGCTTTTTTTCCCCCTCTATCTCTACCAATTCTTGCCTTGCCTCTTGAACACTGTCCCTCTCCTGCCCTCAGGCACAACAATGAGAAGAGCTTCCTGATCTGGGTGAATGAGGAGGATCATACACGGGTCATCTCCATGGAGAAGGGTGGCAACATGAAGAGAGTGTTTGAAAGATTCTGCCGAGGCCTCAAAGAGGTTGGAAAAGATTGTGTAGGGGAACTAAGTGGGAGGACATAAAGAAAACCAAAGAGTAGCATAAATAGATTATGTAATTTATCAACCCACCCAGGACATGTCTGATAGTAAAAAGGACTATCTAGGACTCACTCTAGGAATAAAGGTATAAACCAGCTGGGACCATACCGGGAAAACCAGGACATGTGGTCACCCTAAGATTAGGAAAAGAAAGAGTGTCAGGAACCTTAGGAAGTGAATAGGGCAGTTGCCGGATAATGCAAAAAAGGAATAACTGAGATGTCAGGTCAGTGCCTGGAATGTGTGCAGTGGAATGGTGTGGTGTGCAGATAAGGAAAACATTTGAGCTTAGACTGATGTTGGCGGGGAGAGGTTGCTGTGTTCATGACTCCAATATAACCACCCAGTTCTGAGCCAAGGTATGCCTTGACTCTGGGTTCTATCATTCTTGTTAGAGTATCAGGTCGAGGCTTTAAGTTGAGAGTTGGGAGGGAGACTGGGGAAGGAGGAGGATCAAATGTTTCGAGTTCTAGAATATGTGGCTCTATATGAGAGGTTGAACTGAATCATCAATCCTACATAGATTGGGTCTCCATATTCAAGTCTACATTAGAAATCCCCATAAACTCAATTCAATCTTACTGTATGTTCTCAAACATACAGTTCTATTTTAGGTTTGCAAAGAAAAAGGGCTCCTCTTTTAGATTCTGAGAAGTTTCTACTATTTTAGGCAAGTAATAGATAACATATTCTGACTATGAGTGGGTCGGGAAGTACCTTTAAATTATATGCCTCAGTTTCCTCGTCTGTAAAATTGGGATAATGAGATTTTCTACATTTTAGGTTGTTGTGGGGATTAAATGAAATACAGGTAAAGTACTTGGTCCAACGTAAGTGCTTAATAAGTGTTAAAGTGTTAGCTGCATTATTATTCTAGATGGAAGGGTTTCCCCCATGTTCAGCATGTAAGATATGCCCTATGCCATGGTTCTTTCTGAACTATAAACAGGATCCTTTTACGCACGTTGGGTAGTGGTCTTTGTGACCGTCACTCTGGTAGATCCCTTGTCTCTTCAACTCCAATAGTCATCTTCATGACTACGTGGTTAATTGAAGCAAAACACCTTCCCCTGCCCCTATTCCTATGAATCTGGCTTTTCTGCTCTGTTTTCATCTTTCTCTGCATTGACACAGGTGCTCCGTTCACAGCTAACAGAACGTTATCTTACCTCTTCCTGGCAAAGCTTACACCTTCATCTTCTGTCTGAAAGGACCCTTCCAAGCTCTAGGCTCATTAGCAAAGCAAAGATAATTGATGCATGCAGAACTCATTGAATAATCAGTCCTCTCTCAGTTCAGTTTACCACCTCTGTTCATTTCCCTAGATCATCCCTAATACACCACTCCTTCGAGTTTTCTTCTTCCACATATTTTTTCACAATCTCATTATTATGCACATCATAATTTTGCATCATGCATGCATGAAAACAATAACAAGCCATTTTCATTAAAAAAGACCAGTGTCATCCATTCACAGCCAAGTTTCTGTTCTAGACATATTTCTAGTGTTCTTGTGTGTCTAGCTAAGGGAGGGTCCAGGGTTAATGAAATATCCCTGATTTTTCATTAACAAAACCTTTGTGGACTCAGGTGGAGCAACTTATCCAAGAACGTGGCTGGGAGTTCATGTGGAATGAGCGTTTGGGATACATCTTGACCTGTCCATCTAACCTGGGCACTGGACTTCGGGCAGGAGTGCACATCAAACTGCCCCTGCTAAGCAAAGTAAAGGAGTTGTGGGGTTACAGAGGGGTGTGAGTAAGGAAGGGTGAGTTGTGGATGGGGAGGGAGTGGACCCTTTGGAAAGGAGCCAAACACGTTGTGGCTAAAGGGTCAGGGGACAGGCCAGGCACAGCGGCTCATGCCTGTAATCCCAGCACTCGGGAGGCCAAGGCGGGCCGATTACCTGAGCCCAGGAGTTCAAGACCAACCTGGGCAACCTGTGGAAACCCCATCTCTACTACAAATGCAAAAGTTAGCTGGGTGTAATGGAGGCTGAGGTGAGAGGATCACTTAAGCCTGGAAAGTTGAGGCTTCAGTGACCTGTGAGCCATCCAGCCTGGGTGACAGAGAGAGATCCTGTCTGGAAAAAAAAAAAAAAAAAGTCAGGAAACAGAGCTCTGAGCAGGTTCAGGGCTCTTTCAGGTAGGACTAGTCTCTGCCTCTATCGACCGTGCTCCCAATCCCTATCTCCTCTCTAGGATAGCCGCTTCCCAAAGATCCTGGAGAACCTAAGACTCCAAAAGCGTGGTACTGGAGGAGTGGACACTGCTGCCACAGGCGGTGTCTTTGATATTTCTAATTTGGACCGACTAGGCAAATCAGAGGTGAGATCCTAAGGGATTAGGGTGAGGAGAGCTATAGGTCTGTGGGGGCTGAAATATGGCAGTGAGTGAGCCTCCGGGATGTAACATAATCTGAAATGAAATTCAGGTCGAGTGGGGAGGCAACTGGAAATCAGCAGGCAAGTCAGTCAGTGCTAAAGAAAAGCTCAGATTGCAGGAAGCAGAGATCAAAGATTAGTGTCCTTCAGGTGGAGCTTGTGCAGCTGGTCATCGATGGAGTAAACTATTTGATTGATTGTGAACGGCGTCTGGAGAGAGGCCAGGATATCCGCATCCCCACACCTGTCATCCACACCAAGCATTAACTCCCCACCACCAACTGATGTCTCAAGATTCCCAGGAGTTCTGCTCATTCTAATGATGGCCCATTCTACTTGCTCTGGACCTGCCCCCGCATCCCCTGCCTCCATCCTAGTAAAGACTCCTTGCTATGCTGCAGCTGTCTATGTTATTTCTAATGGTGGGGTGAGGAGGGGAGCAGGCTTCAGGAAATGAAAAGAGGCAGTGGGATTATTTATGATGGAAAGAGACTCCAGATATGGCATCCTGGGAACACTGATTCTCAGGTGGGTGGAAAGCATTAACATTTTACCCATATTCCTCATCAGCTTCTGAAAATAATCAGGATGCACTTCTGTTTGCACTTTATTCATTATGACTTAAGATTTCTCTCCCCACAATCTCCTTCTACTGTAGAGACAGGCTCAGAGCAGGTGGCCAAGGAAGCTGATAGTCAATACCAGGGACCAGGAAGGTCGTGACCAGTCCTGGAGGCCCCAGGCTGTACTTCGACCTATAATAGACAGGGAATGGGAGTCATATCACAACTCTGCTCTCCAGGAGCATTGATACTTGGAAATTAGCGCTCTGCCTGTAGACTCCTTCACTCCAGGGATCTCCCTGGGTGCACTCTAAGAGCCAGACAGCACCAGATTAGGGGTTTGATTCGGGGTCAGGAGATGGAGGCTCAAGCTGTGCAGCTGGGAACTCACCTTGCTGTTCCGGGCTCTCCTTGCCCTCATGCTGGGCCCATGCAACTGCTCGTCGCTGCTCAGGACTCAGAAAGGCCATTTGCTCAGGAGTGACAGCCACAGCCTGGGCACTGGTGAGACTAGATAGTTGGGTGGGACTAAACACCACCTGGGGGCAGGGGTAGGAATCAGTGCATGCCAGTTGGGCCCTGGCTCTCCTGTGGTCACCCCAGTCCATTAATACTTACAGCAAATTTAGGAGGAGGGATGACAGAAATGGCAAGAGGAGTAAGGCCCTGGATCTGTCCCTGCAGCAGTGCTGAAAGAGCCAGGTCTGGGATCCCAGCTGTTGAAGCAAGTGGCATCCAAACATTGTCTTAGACTCACCTTCCTTCTCTTCAAACAGATAGACCTTCTCTAACTACTCCCAAAGTGCCCTACCGTAGACCTTCCCCAGTATGTCTCTAGCCCCTTATTTAAACACCCTCTCAGGTCCCCACTTTAAGAATTGCAGGGCAGTCTTCCATCCAGTCCACCCATGGTATAGAAACCAAACCAACTTGCACCAGCAGTAGCCCAGCTCCCCACCTGCTATGGTGCCAATTTCAGTGAAGATCTCAGGCCCCCAGTTACTGATTGGGCCAAAGCCACCAGGCAGTACAAGGAGGTGGGCCAGAACCTCCAGTTGTTCTTCAGAGCACTGGAGATGCAGGGTGCCCAGGAAGAGAGCTGCTTGGCTGTAGAACAGTGGGAAGGAAGGAAGAAGAATTCAGCTTCAGTGAAAGGGGCTGTGGTCATGAGACAAAGGAAGAGATGGCTTCAGATGAGTTCCCTTCCTCCATGGGACCAGACCTTCATGATCCTTCTTTCCCCAGTAAGTCCACCTTTACCTCAGCACCACCACCCTCAGCCCCTTCACAAGTGACCTAAACTCCCAACTGCTGATGTGCTGGAGCTCCTCTGGCCGCAGTCCACAGAGCGTATAACCCAGCGCTGTCAGATGAATGAAGTCCAGGTGGCTCACATGCCGACCACTCTGCCGTAGGAAACTGGAGACCACAACGCGGAGCTGGGGTGGGGGTTGGGGGCAGAGGGGAAGGAGAAAAGTTATGGAGAATGAATGGACAGGGAAGTGATAGGTGTTGCTGGGTTACACTCTGTTACTATTAAGACCTAAAGAGTCACGGGGAAGGCTGAGGACTCAGAAAAGAAAAGGATAGAAAAAGAAGAGGCCTCCAGGAAAAGAGGTAGGAGACAGTATTATGTGTTCAGGGCCTCAGAGTGAATAAATCAGAGTCCTGAAGGTCACTAGTAGGGGGTATCAACAAAAGATAGAAAGAATGACCAGGTAGGGTCACAGGAAAAAATTCCTTGGGCTTTAGATGATCTACAGGGCTGGGTCTGTGGGATGGGTGTTTGGGAAGTGGTAGGGAGGAGGAAAGGTGTTACCTGAGTGGAGCTCCAGCCATCTATCTGCCCCAGGGTGCTCAGCACTCCCCAGTCCACTAGGATCAGCTCCTGTAGTTCC
Organism: Macaca mulatta; assembly: GCF_049350105.2. Taxonomy (NCBI): domain Eukaryota; kingdom Metazoa; phylum Chordata; class Mammalia; order Primates; family Cercopithecidae; genus Macaca; species Macaca mulatta. The sequence continues at coordinate 20,995,710 of NC_133412.1, forward strand.
CGATCTCCTAGACCTATTAAGAGCCGACCAAGCTGCAGGATCTGCTCAGGACGAAATCTCCGGGGGGGACCCCACAACTAGGAGAAAGAGAGGAACAATGTGAGTGGAAAAGCAGTGGATTGGGAGTCAGAATGCTGGGTTTTAAGTCTTGCCTCTGCCCTTAGCTGTATAACTCTAGGCAAGTCACCTGCCTTTTCTTTAGTTTCCTCCACTGTCAAATGAGACAGTTGCCTTACAGTTCCTCTAACGTGTTTTGAAAGACATTACAGTCAGTGGAAAAGAAGAGCAGACTAACTCTAGTCCATGAGTTCTACACCTTTATGTGCATCAGACACAGAGACACTTATTAAAACACAGATGCCTGAGGCCCAGCACAGTGGCTCACAGCTGTAATCCCAGCACTTTGGGAGGCTGAGGTGGGAGGATTGCTTGAGTCCAGGAGTTCAAGACCATCCTGGGCAACATAGCAAAACCCCATCTCTACCAAAAATACAAAAGTTAGCCAGGTATGGTGGCGTGCACCTGTAGTCCCAGCTACTTGAGAGGCTGAGTCAGGAGGATCGCTTGAGCCCAGGATGTAGAGGTTACAGTGAGCCAAGATCACACCACTGCACTCCAGCCTGCGTGCTGGGTGACAGAGTGAGACTCTGTCTCAAAAAAAAAAAAACGCAGATGCAGATGTCTGGATTCCTTCCCCCAGAGGCTTATTTTTTTATTTATGAGACAGGGTCTTGTTTTGACACCCAGGCTGGAGTGCAGTGGTGCGATTTTGGCTCATTGCACCCTCCACCTCCTGGGCTCAGAGGATTCTCCTACCCCAGCCTCCCGAGGAGCTGAGATTACAGGCATGCGCCACCACACCCAGCTAATTTTTTTTCTATTTTTAGTGGAGACAGGGTTTCACCATGTTGCCCAGTCTGGTCTCAAACCCCTGGGTTCAAGCAATCCATCTGCCTCAGCCTCCCAAAGTGCTGGGATTACAGGCGTGAGTCACTGCGTCCAGCCTCCCCAAAGGTTTTTATTAAGTCAGTCTAGCATGGTAATCGGCACTGGCATTGTTCCTGTGCTCGGTTCAGCAGTACATACATATAAAAACATTGGAATGATACAAAGATTAGCACAGCGCCTATGCAAGGATAACATGCAAATTCATGAAGCATGCCATTATTATTATTATTTTGTTTATTTATTTATTTATTTTTATTTTTATTTTTTTCGAGGTGGAGTCTCGCTCTGTCGCCCAGGATGGAGTGCTTTCTTGACCTTGCCTCACTGCAAGCTCCACCTCCCGGGTTCACCCCATTCTCCTGCCTCAGCCTCCCAAGTAGCTGGGCTACAGGTGCCTGCCACCACGTCTGGCTAACTTTTTTGTATTTTTAGTGGAGATGGGGTTTCACCATGTTAGACATCATAGTCTTGATCTCCTGACCTCATTATCCGCCCACCTCAGCCTCCCAAAGTGCTGGGATTACAGGTATGAGCTACCGCGCCTGGCCGAAGCATGCCATTATTTTTTTAAGAAAGAAAGAAAAAAAGAATAAAGAAAAAAATCTGTTCCCTTGATGATTCCGATACACATTAAAATTTGGTAATCACTGCTTTAGTCCCTCTATTCATTATACTAGCTCTCTTTCCTCAATATTTATCCCCACTCACCTCCTACTTGTGACCCAAATCTTCTAATTCTTTTATCTCCTGCTTCCCCCACCTCTCATCCAACTCTATATTCTCTTTGTGTCCTACATCACACCCAAAGAGCTTCTTCATGGCCAACCCCAGTTGACTCTCCATCACTAACCTGTTTTGCTTTGCCCATGGCTGCTCGCAGTTCCTCAGGCCCAAGTCCTGGGTCCCCTGCAAATAGTGTCAGGCAGTCCTCAAAGTCTGAGAGCTCCATCTCTGCAATCTGGGTTGCAGACCAGGCTGCTGGGAATGTCCCTCGTACATCTGCACAATTTGGCACAGGTTCTGAAGGGGGAAGACAGGGTCAGGAGGTCAGTATGGTAATAAAATATGCCCAGAGATATCTGTAGATGGAATGACTCTTCCAACCTTTGGAGGATGGAGCACTGTGGCAAGTAGGGACCAAAGGATTATTACAAGGTAAGATGTATAGGGCTTAGAAGATAATAGAACAAGAAGTGATTGGAGATGCCAAGTCCCTTCTTTTATAGATGAAAGACTGAGGATGTTGGTCAGGGATTTAATGGCAGAGCTGAATTTGAACCCAGTTCTCTAGCCTCACCATGTCTCCTTCAAAGCTTCTAGGGATCTCCCCAGCAGAGAGCTCCACACTTAGCCGAGCTAGAGCTGAATCAGCTGTTTAAAGAGACAAGACAGCAGGAAAACGGAAATTCTGGGCTAAAAGAAAACTTAATAGTTTACAAACTCCCAAAGCTATAGAATTCTAGAACTAGAAGAGACTTGAAGATCATCCCTCTAACCTCTTCTTTATAATTAGAAAACCCAGTCCCAGAGAAAAGCATATGCAGAACCCAAACTATTTGATACTCCCTGTACATCCTGCTGGACATATGAGTATTTGGGTAGTTTCACCTGGAAGATCCTCAGCAGCTGGTCGCACAACCCCTGCTACCAGGGCTGCTTTCTTGGCAGCCAGCTGTGGCCCCCTACACAGCTGTCCAACTCTGCTCTGCTCCCAGCTCTGCTGCTTTTCTAGAAGCCGCTCCAGGGTCTCTGGACCCAAGGCCTCCTGCATGAGAAGGTAGAAGGAGAGTAGGGAGATCTGGACAGATCAGGGCCTGCTGCTGTAGCTGTAATTCCAAAGTCCAGTCTCTGTTTCGCAGTCTCCCCCTAGATCTAGGCTTCATATCCTTTGCCCTCTTTGGCCATGGGTCCCCATAACCAGCTCACCAGTCCCCTCTATGCATTTACTCCCTTCCCTTCTTCCTTCATCTCACCCTGGGGATCAAGGAAATTGCCTCAGTAGACAGAGTGAACACTAGGCGTCCAGCTTGCTCTACTTCATCCTGGCTCCACAACTCTGGTTTCCTGGGGACAGGAAGAAAATCGGGGGCTGGGGAGCTGAGAGAACTGTGAGGAAAAGGAAGGGGAAAAGAGGACATGCTAGGATTTGGGACACAGGGCTCCAAGGGACCTTAAGAATATAGAACAGGCTGCCACTGATGATGGTGGTTGAGGGATTGGGTACAGAATGAGTTAGAATCTGAAGTTCTCAAAGGTCCATACCCAAGAACAGACTCCTGCAATAGCAGCCATCCCAGCTCTGTGGCAAATGTCTCTCCTAGGCAGAAACCTTGCAGCTGACTGAGATGGGACAGCAGGATCTGTAGGGGGATCTGTCGTGTGCTCTCTATCCCCAGGAATCCAACCAAAGGGCCTAAAGTCTCCAGCACTTCCCCTGAGAGTGGAGTCTCCTTTGGAGCCTGGAGAAGAGCATCAGAACTTGGACAATGCACTTCTGACTCAGAGTACCAGAAACCTTGATCAAGACACCAAGCCCCTTGACCTTCTCTCCTGCTCCCAACTCAGCACCCTATGATGCTTACTACCTTCGTTCACTTTCTTAAGCAATGAGCCCACACAGGAGCAGGCAGAAAGTCTGAGAGGTGGACTGCAAGAGATTTCTTGGACTCCAAGAGGTTTGGACAATTAGCATGAAGCATATTATCAAGGAACGGAACCCAGAGGGAAAACGGGGGCCAGGCCTTGAAGACAGGAACCTGTTCAGCAGCAGGAAAGCAAGAAGTAGAGTATTGGGAGACAGTCAGAGAGCATTGTCTGAGGAGCAAGAATTGCCCAGGGCAGCAAATCTGAGTCTCGTAGGGTGGACTCTTACCAGGTTTTGTAGTGCCCTCTCTGCCAGGGCTGCCTGGTGGAGGGGGGTCAGTGCCAGCAGCTGCTCTGGAGCTCTTTGCACCAGCTCCACCACCAACATAATGGATTCATTGGATAGTCTGTCCATCAACTGGATTCTATTATAGCAATTTGACAACAACAGCATTCAGTTGGAACTGGGCCAATTCGAGAAGGGACCACAGAACCCCACAGTCCCCAGGTAAGATGTGACCCCAGGCCAAACTTAGTGAAGCTGGACAGGAACTGATAGTAAACAACTCCAGGGCCAATTCCCACCATCAAGCTTGAACGGGAGAGAAAAAGGGAGTGACATATTTCTAGTCTTCCTAAAAAAAAACAAAAAACAATCCTACCTGATCTAATGGACTCAAAAGCTCCAAATATTAACTACCATTAACATTTCCCCATTTTATAGATTAAAAAACTGAGGTTCACAGAGATCAAATGTTGAGGTTTCTCACTCCCAATTCCCATTTTTTTCCACAGGGCCACCCTTCCTCTACTTGTGAAGAGGTCTCATCTTGTTTGTATGTGCTACACAATTTACAAAGTTCTTTCAGGTGTTATCTCATTTGATCCTACAAGACCTGGCCTCACTTCATCACCCAGGCCAGAGCACAGTGGTGCTGGGATCTCAGCTCACTGCAACATCCACCTCCCAGGTTCAAGCAATTCTCATGCCTCAGCCTCCCGAATAGCTGGAATTACAGGCACGCGCCACCACGCCCAGCTAACTTTTGTATTTTTAGTAGAGAGAGGCATTTTGCCATGTTGGCCAGTCTGGTCTTGAACCCCTGATCTCAGTGATCCACCCACCCTGGCCTCCCAAAGTGCTGGGATTATAGGTGTGAGCCACTGAGCCTGGACAAAATAGGTGTTTCTTTTATCCCTCTTTCACAAATGAGGAATTCAAGTTTTTTGATGCATTGTCCAGGACCTTTCACCTCATCTATAACCTTAGAATTTTAAATTATCTCACAGAACCCATATATTTAAACAGATTTGAATGGCATTGAAAAAAGTAAAAACAGGCTGGACGTGGTGGCTCAAGCCTGTAATCCCAGCACTTTGGGAGGCCAAGGCAGGCAGATCACAAGGTCAGGAGTTCGAGACCAGCCTGACCAACATGGTGAAATCCCGTATCTACTAAAAATGCAAAAATTAGCCGGGTGTGGTGGACACACCTGTAATCCCAGCTACTCAGGAGGCTGAGGCAGAAGAATTGCTTGAACCCGGGAGGTGGAGATTGCAGCGAGCTGAGAAGGCACCATTGCACTCAAGCCTGGGTGACAGAGCAAGACTCTGTCTCAAAAACATAAATAAATAAATAAATAAATAAATCCCTTTTGCCCAGAAATCAGAGGTGATAACCTGTATCCTACCTAGGATTGCCAGTTCTGGAACTGGGCTAAGTCATACAAGAGCTAAAATACGTGGAAACGCCGATAAAAATGTAAGAAGGCTGGGAAGCTGAGGTAGGCAGATCACTTGAAGTCAGGAGTTCAAGACCAGCCTGGCCAACATGGTGAAAGCTTATCCCTACAAAAAATACAAAAATTAGCCTGGCATGGTGGTGCACACCTATAGTCCCAGCTACTTGGGAGACTGAGGCAGGAGAATTGCTTGAACCTGGAAGATGGAGGTTGCAGTGAGCCGAGATGACGTCACTGCACTCCAGCCTTGGTGACAGAGCAAAACTCTGTCTCAAAAAAACAAAACAAAACAAAAGTAAGAATGAAGTCAACTACTTTTACTCCATTTCATCTCCATATTCCCCAGCAAGACTGTAATACCAGCATTTTCTTATTCTGACTTACAGTGCAGATGGCAGTGGGGTGGTGGTAGGGGTAAAACGAGAAAAGCAGCATATGAGTAAGATACTAATAAACTTCTCTATGGGTAGGGAGAAGCCTTGGGTTCCTATAGCCTTTTCTTCCCACAACCTATATATGAACGTGCTCTACAACATTCCTACCATGGGGCCATCTGACCTAGGCTCAAACAGCTCCAAGGACCACGAACTCACTACCTTAGTTTTTCTTATACTATGTAAAAATCTGATCTCCATTAACGACTCTTAGTCTTGCCCAATGGGGCCGCTCGTAAATATGACAATCTAATTTCTACTTGATAGCCCCTCAGGTATTTGAAGGCATTTATCACATTTTTCATACATTTTCTCTCGATCTACTCCTCTGAACGCACTAAGAACACAGTGCCCTGAGCAAACTACAATCCTCTGGGGCAGCATTGGAGCATTGCCTCCCTCACTTCAGACACTATCTCAATCTCAATTAATGTGGACTAGGTTATTGTAAGATTACTCGGCAGGCCTCAATACAGTGTTGCCACCCTCTGCTGCCCCATGCTGGAGTATATTCTGGGAACCAGTCAACACATAGAGCAGCTTTGAATAAAATCCTCTGCTGTGGGCTATAAATGATGTCAGGGAACTACCAGACAGAAAAACTGCCTCCTCTAGGGCATTCCCTAAGGGCAGATCTTCACCCCAGATTGAGCTTTCTGAGGGGCCAATATTTCTAGCTGCAGTACTTACGGTAAGTCCAGGAGTAGCTTGCTATCCAGCCCATTCAGTTCTGGCCCTAGAGTTGTCCATTCTGGTTCTGGCATTGCCATCCTCCGCTGTAGCTCTGCCCAGATACAGGCCCTCTGTAGGGAAGCAGGGTGAGGCCAGAGCACAACATAGGAGCTAGCTTCTATACCTAGGGTCTCAGCCTCCCTGCTCCCACTAATGTCCAGGCACCCCCTCTCACCAGGCTCCCTCGAACTCTAGTGGGCAGCTGATAGATCATGTGCACCACTTCAAGGAAGTCTACCATGGAGTTGATCTGCTGCAGAAACTCACAGGACATGCCCCCTGCCAGGGTGCCCAGAGCTCTGTGGGTGTGAGAGTCGGGAGATGCTCATTCAACACATACAACAGCCTGTTTGCTCCTTGATATCAGTACTCTCAACATAAGTACAGATGTTCATTCATGGCAATTTATGGTTTGAGAAATTTTTTACATAGATATTCTCATCAGCTCCCCATAACATCACTGCTGTTTATCAGAGAAGAAAATAAGGATTTACAGAGGTCAGGTGACATTCCCAACATCATTCTACTAGAAATGTGGTAAACTGAAACTAGAGCCATGTCTTAGATTCTGAAGCCCTTGGGAGGCCAAGGTGGGTGGATCACATGAGGTCAGGAGTTTGAGACCAGCCTGGCCAAAATGGTAAAACCCCATCTCTACTAAAAATACAAAAATTAGCTGGGCATGGTGGCACGCACCTGTAATCCCAGCTACCCCAGAGGCTGAGACAGGAGAATCGCTTCAACCTGGGAGGCAGAGGTTGCAGTAAGCCGAAATCACACCACTGCACTCCAGCCTGGGCAACAGAGCAAGACTCTGTCTTGGAAAAAAAAAAAAAAAAAGATTCTGAAGCCCATTGTTCTTTTACTGTGGGTGTAAGTAAAGTGATACCTTCTTATTCCTATTTATTCTTGCTTGGACGGTGCCTCTGAAGTCACCCTGAAGTAAACTAATAGTAGCAAATGCCTACTGGGAGTTTACAATGGACCAGGCACTGTGTTACATATCTCACATGACTTACCTCATTTAATCTTCACGATAACTACCTATAAGGCTGGTGCCATTGTAATTCTCATTTAAAGAAGGGAAAACTGACACAGGGAGGTTAAATGACTTGCCCAAGGGCACAAGTAGGTGACAGGACTGGAACCTGAATCCAGGTTTTCTGAGTCCTTTGGCTCTAGTCAGGATAGGCATGGCACTGTGGAAGGACAGGAGGCCAAAGGGAGGAGCTAGGAGAACGTCCATGAGGCAGGAACTATGCACCATTCATCCCTATATCTCCCATTCCATATCACACGGTGCCTGGCACATAGTAAGCATTCAAAAAAATGTTGGTCGAATTCAGCACACTGCTTAACACAAGTTACTCACTGTAGATTCCTGAGGGTCAGGTTGGTGGGTACTTGCATCTTCTTCCAGAGAAACTGTGCCTACAAGAGAAAGAAAGAGGAGCCACTTCCCAGAAGAGACACTGTCCAAGGATACTCCCTAGAGTAGAGAGGCAGGACTGCCTTGGACCCAGTCCTGCCTCTTCACTCTGTAGGACGCAGCAGCCTCTGACTTTCCCAGATGCTCACTCTTCTCTCGGAGAGTGAGAAAGAAATGAAAGAAAAGGGAAGGAGAAAGAAAAAGAATAGCAAGTCAAATTATAAGGGATACTAGGGGGCTGGGTGCAGTGACTCAGGTCTGTAATCCCAGCACTTTGGGAGGCCAAGACAGGAGGATTGCTTGAGGCCAGGAATTCAAGACCAATCTGGATAGCATAGTACCTTAAAATAATGTCTCCACAAAAATTTTAAAAATTGGCCAGGCATGGTGGCTCACACCTGGAATGCCAGCACTTTGGGAGACCGAGGCAGGTAGATCACAAGGTCAGTAGTTCGAGACCAGCCTGACCAATATGGTGAAACCCCCATCTCCACACACACACACACAAAATTAGCCAGGCACGGTGGCGGGCATCTGTAGTCCTAGCTACACTGGAGGCTGAGGCAGGAGAATCACTTGAACCAGGAGACAGAGGGTGCAGTGAGCCAAGATCGCGCCACTGCACCCCAGCCTGGGCAACAGAGCAAGACTCCATCTTAAAAAAATTTTTTTTTTAATTAGCCAGGCATGGTGGTAACCACCTGTAGTCCTAGCTATTCCATGAGGCTGAGGCAGAAAGATTGCCTTAGCTCAGGAGTTTGAGGCTACAGAGAACTCTGATCATGCCACTGCACTCCAGCCTGAGCAACAGAGTGAGACTCTGTCTCAATCAATCAATAAAGCATACTAGGGATAAGCTGACCAAATCGGGCTGAGGGATGGGTAAAGAAGGTAGACTATATTGAGGGAGGGAGTTCTGAAATTAAATGGGGAGAATTACCTGCTGCTCAGACCAGGGCAGCTCCCGGTAGTGTCTTCGGTTTGCCAGAAGAGCCAAGGAATCCAGTTGTAGCAGCTTTAATGGGAGCAGGGGAAGCAGGCAGTCTGGCCAGGTGGTGGGAACAGGCTGCTGGCAGCGATGGGTATAGCAGTGTAGTGATAGGTGAGAGTCTGGACTTGGCACTCAGAGAAAAGAAATCATGGGGGTGGAAAGGGACCAAAGCTGGGACAGAAGTGGAATGGCATTTGCCACTGTAGCAATAAACGCCTAAGAGCCTCACACTGCAGGCTGCTGTGGTCAGGTGTTGCTGCTAGTTAGGCACCAGGCGAACAAAGTCCCTTAGCTTCTCTGAGCCTTGGTCTTTTCAGCTGAAAGCAGGGTGGGTGGCCTGGAAGATTTCTCAGGCCCTCGCAGCTTTGACATTAGTCTAGGACAATGTGGGCGGATCATGCTGTCCTGCATCTGGAACTGGGGAGGGCTGCTAATGGGTACAGAGCTAACCAGAACTCTCAGGGCCACTGCAGGGTAGTGGGGGAGGCAGCACCAGCCATATGAAATTGCCCCAAAATGGGGAGAGGAGCTCAGCTGGGAGATCTCACACTTACCTGACCAGGGACACACACAGCTGGACCAGCACCTGTTGTACCCATATTTTTCACGCCATCTTTAACCTGCATGAGAATTGGGGGTGTGTGTGTGTGTATGTGTGTAAGTGGGGAGGTATGAAGAAAGGCCTTCCCTGGCCTCAGGGAAGACGCCTTCCTCCCAACCAGAGAGAGCTCGTATCCCTGATTGTCTCATCCTCCTTGCTACTCTCATACCCGAAAGGTCTGCAGCAGTGCTGCGGTCTGGCAGGCTGAGAGGCGTGACAGTTCAGGGGCCAGGCAGGAACAAGCCCCAACCAGGACTCGCCTAGGGATGGCCTGGAGTGTCTGGGGGCTGAGGCCAGGCAGCAGAAGATGCAAGGAGCAGAGTTCCTCCAGGGATAGCTAAGGAGCAAGAGAAACAAGAGGCCTGAAGAGGAAGGGAAGGGTGGTGGGGAAGACAACAATCACAATGCAGCAAGGCAATAAGTATGAGGGGAGTGGAGAGAGAGGAGGGGCAGATGCAGAAGCCAGGGGAAAGGGGGATAGAGACCTCTGGAGAGAGGCTGAGGTTGCAGCTACTCACATCGTGCCTAGGAAGGAGCCGTCCAAGCAGCAGGACAGCCTGTGTTGGGATGGGACCAAAACCAACAGCTCTCAGGACCCAGCAGCCAGGTCCTAAGTGGGTTCCTAAGGCAAACCCTCCAAAACTTCCCACTCCCTCTTAAACATCCCCAGTAACCATCCTCAGTGACTCAGGTCCCTTCTTGATCTGAGGAAAAGGGAATGAAGGTGTCCTCGTGTGGACAGAGTTTACGTCTATTGTTCACCCAGGGAAAGGAGGGGCTGGTTTTATCCCTGAATGGGATTCTCTTGACAGGGCTCAAGCAGGGATGGAGGAAGCATGCCAGGGAGTGAGAGAGGCAAACCTGAGCAGGTGTAACACTAGCTCCCTGCAGGACAGGAAGCATGGCTCTAAGCTGGGGCTCTGACAGCTCCTGCAGGAAGCGGAGGCCCAGCTGAGGGAAGAGCGGGGCCCAGACCTGCAGCTCCTGGGGGCTCAGCACCGCACCTCCAGATGAGCGCAACACCCCCAGAAGTTCATATGCCACCTGTAACCAAAGAAGGTTTAGGACTGGAGAGAAAAGACAGATGAACCTTGAACTTCCTCTCTAATCCCACATCTGAATTTCCCAGGGCTTGGGCTAGGGTTTGGAACTAGGGATTGGACTGGAGTAGATTAGGTTCAAAATGGCAAAGGGTGTGTTTGGGGTGCCACAGACCAGATAGGGAAGGGCCAGGAAGAGGTGGTAACAGGTAAGAATGGCCATGGAGTAAGGAATGGAGGTTGCAAAAGTGGGATGGGCGGCTGGCACCACTATGCTCAAGTTGACACAATGGGAAAGCCATCCACACAGACCCAGGGGAAGCCCACAGTCTTCTAGGCTTGTGCTGAGGGGCTCACCCGTCCTTCTGGGCTGAGGGTCCCGTTGGCTGCACATTCCAGCAGCCCCCGTTCTACCGGCCCCATCGGATCACTCAGGGGCACTAGGCTCTGCAGCTCCTCAGGGCTCAGGAAACAGGCGAGGGGCCCAAGCCTGAGGAGGGCATGAAGCTGACCTTTGTGTGGTCCCTGAGGCTAGCACTAAGCAGGCCTGGCAGCAGACCGTGTGGGTACATACACTGGGCACTCTGACCACTACATCACTACACAGGGGCACCATCTATAGACCTCTCCTGGAACTCTGTGCTGCCTGGGGCCACTGCCTACTCCCTTGCCCCTTCCTTCCTAGAACACCTACCCACCATGACACCTGTACCTTCCTCTCTCTACCTCTTCCACTCTGGCCTTGGTTACTGATCCCACAACTCACCTGCGTACCTGCTCCTCACCATCCTGGACACTCTGGTTTACCAGGCTGCGCAGCACATGGCGGGCATGCCCGGGCCCCAGACCTGCTGCTGGCCAGCTATCCTCCAGGGCCTGGATCTGAGATGGGGGAAGTTAGCTCGCACTGGGGTCACTGTGGGGTTCTTGCAGGGAGGGACCACTGAAAGACACGCCATTGACTCTCGTCCCCACTAGCAGAAGATGGGCCAGTCAATAAAGAAGATGATTCTCATACCTGGTGAGGGCTGAGCTGCAGAAAGCTCTCCAGAGGGAGGTGAGGGAGGAGGGGCAGCACTGCCCACAGCAGCTCCTGGGGCCAGGCAGGCACTTCCCCAAACAGTTCAGGGGCCAGCAGACGCTTTGCCAGAGCCTCCTTCTGTTCAGGCCTCATTCCTGGGCTGTAATCCCGGATGGCAGCCAGGCTACGAGGAGTAATAGGTCTTAACCCTTTGTCTTCTTCCAAACTGTTTTCCCCTGACCCTCTGTAGCCCTGCTGTCTAGATAGGAAGGAGACTCTCTCTGTTTTTGTTTTGTTTTGTTGTTTTGTTTTTAAGATGGAGTCTCGCTCTGTTGCCCAGGCTGGAGTGCAGTGGTGCGATCTTGGCTCACTGCAACCTCTGCCTCCCGGGTTCAAGTTATGCTCCTGCCTCAGCCTCCCAAGTAGCTGGGACTACAGGCGCCCACCACCAAGCCAGGCTAATTTTTGTATTTTAGTAGAGACAGGGTTTCACTATATTGGCCAGAGAACTCCTGAACTAGTGATCTGCCTGCCTTGGCCTCCCAAAGTGCTGGGATTACAGGTGTGAGCCACCATGCCGGGCCTCTCCCTGGTTTTATAGAGAGGACCTCTCTGATCCTTTTGTAGTTCATTAGCATCATGACTGGGTTTTCACACTCAGGTATGAGATGCGCCTCTCTCAAACCTTGTTACGATGTTGGCACATTACCTATCTGGCATGAAAGAAAAAAACAGGAGCTCCGGAAGGAGCTGCTCCAGCTGGATGGGGTTGGCCTGACCCTGACAGGAGCAGGAGGAGTGGTACAGGAACCTTACACACTGTCGTTGACTAACAGGGATGGTGGGAAGCGCATCAGGTCAGAGACAGCCAAGAAAGGGATGAGTGGTGACAGGTCAATGAAGAGCTGGGAGGTGAGGCGCGGGTACCGCTGGAGCAGCAGGGCTGTAAGGCGACCCAGGGCCTGCTCCTCGGATGGTGGTACCTGTGGGGACACAGGAATGGATTCTGCCTCTGGAGATGCTCAGTATCCCTGCCACTTCCTCTCTGGAGTTCCTCCTCCCACTAAGGCAAGCCCTCTGAACACTAGGCTCCAGGTGCCCTTGCTCCCCTCTTTCTCTATGCTCACCTGCAGCTTCCCCTGCAGCATGAGTGTCAGGAAGCCCTGTGCAGCCTCCCTCTCTGCTGAAAGCACCAGCTGCTGGAGGTTTTCTGGGGGCATATGCAGGTATGCCTGTGAATAGGAGGTCATGGTGGGTATGGCCTCACAGGGCAGGGACCTCTGGCCATGGCTGTCACCCAGTCCACCCATGGGCCCTCCACCTGTTACCTGCACTAGAATCTGCAGGGCCCAAACACTCTTTTCCCTCTGGAGCAGATCCCACAGCAAGGGCTGGTGGGAAGAAAGACAATATGCCAACAGAGCTGTCTTCTCTGTCTCTCCTGCAGCTCCCCCAGGCTTTCCAACTCCACTTGCTGGGATGCTCGTCCTTCATCTCAACTGTGATTCTTCAGATATTAAGCTCTTTTAGGTCCAGGATCATATCTCTAATTTCTCTTGTACCCTCTCCCATGCCAGGTCCATAGTTGGATCAATTAATACTTGCAGACCTGAACCAAATACTATGAGACTATCTAATTCCATTTTACTGGGCCCAGGGCTTGAAAAATGGAGCCCCAAAATGGAGTAAGGAATCTTTATATATCCTACAGAACCTAGCAAAGTGCCTTGCATATAATAGGCATTCAGTGAATGAATTATGGTGTTTAACATATTCCCACCCCTCCATTCTACAGAGTAAAAACTGAAGCCCAGAAAAACTAAATGAAATTGCTTGCCTAAGATCACACTAATTTGTGGCACAGTTGAACCTAGAACCAGAGTTTTCTGATTGGTAGTGTCCCTGAATCTTTCTCATTCCTGCCTTATCTTCCTGTATTCTGCCAGCCTCCAATTTTCAATCTCTAGGAAAAAAATCAAGAGTCCTCTAACTTGATCCTTTTTCTTTCAGGTGCAGAAAGCGGGAGAGTCAAAGAGCCCAAAAGAATAACAAGGTAATATTTATTGCACGTTTGTGTATCATGCACTGTGCTAAGCCCACAGCATGTATTATCTCATATACCAGTATCATCCCTAGTTTATAAATGAGACGAGAAAAATATTGCTCAGAGAATTTAAATAACTCATTCAAGGCTGGTCACAGAACCAAGATATAAATCCAAGCCTGTCTGACTCTAGAACTGTGTGCTTCAACTACTACCCCACACTACCGCCACTGAGTACACGAGGAATTCCCCTGGAGGGCCTTCTCACTGTTCTAGGAGCTTTCCCTCTGGCAGAGCACTCACACTAAAGCAGGCCAGCAGCTCCATCTTGCTTATACCAGAGCTGGGGTTGACAGTGGGTTCCAAGCCTGGTGGGGTTGGCTGCTCCTCCTCTTGTTCCAGGTATTCCCCAATTGTCCGTAGCACACTGCGCCGGCCCTCTGGGCGAAAGGCATCCCAGAAGGAGCAGTTGTCCGGGAGACTGGAGAGCAGTAGGGCCCGACCCAGCATCCCCTGGGCCTCAGCGCCCCCAGCCCCTGGACCCAAGAGGAAGGTCAGCAGGCGGAGGAGATAGTGTAGGCGTGTGGGGTGAGCAATGGCTGGCACAGAGGACTGACAGCGTGGCAACTGGGATAGCATGCCAAGGAGGAAGGGGCCAGGGGTCAGACAGAGTGGGGATGGTCCCAGTGGTGGCAGAGAGGGCAGAAGGGGGCCCAGCAGCCCTTCTAGGAAGCAAGTGTCATTGCCCCCACGACTTATCCGGCACTGGCCTGCTAGCCAAGGCCAGAAGGGCACCAGGGCCTCATACATGGTGTCATTGGCACAGACCATCACCAGGAAGCTGCCCCCATCTGGGCAGCGTTCCCCACAGGGTCCAATGTGGCAGGGTGGGAAAGCAGTGACATCTGGGGTGGGGCCCTGGCACACATGCTGGACCCAAGCCTGGTTGCTGGGGGGCACAGCCTGTAGACTTGCCTCCCCACACAGTCGCTCAGCCCACAGAGTCTCGTTCTCCAAGAAGCAGCCCCAAAAGATGTCTGGGGTGAGGGGAACAGGGGGCAGGCCTTCAGGGCAGCTGGTAGGGGGTGGGAGCAGGCCAGCACAGAGCCGCTTCACCAGGCGGCGGTTGGAGCCAGACAGGGCTGAAAAGGAGAGGTTACTACAGATCGCATTCAAAAACTCATCAGGAAACTGGTCATGACAGGCCTGTAGCCAGCCTTGGGCACCTGGTGCCCATGAGACTGCATACCACACAGCGGTCTGGCAGATGGCAGTGGTGCTGGGAGGGGGCTGTGGAGTGACAGGCTTGGTGTGTTGGCAGAGCAAGTGGATGGAGAAGTTGGAAATGCTGTAGGGTGGTGCTGGGCCTGAGTGGTTCTCACAGAGGGCCTCCACAGTGATGGCTCGCCGTTGGCGTGGGCTGATGTGGGCTGAGGGCTGAGGAGCTCTGGGCAGAGGCACACCTGCGCTCAGGCAGTGAAGGAGGGCAGGGGGTGGGGGTGGTGATCCAGACAGAAAGCCCAGCGCCTGGACATCCCAGGAAAGGTTGTGCCGGACGCCCCTGGGTGCAGAGGGAGGAGCAGGCAGGATCTGGTCAGTTCACATTTCCTCTGGCTGAAGATTCTAACCCTGACCCAGAGCCCTCAAGGGGCATGGCAAGCATAGGCTTTTCTACAAGTGAGGTCCCTGAGAGTTTAGGCATTACTGGTTGAAATGCTGCGACAGGGCAAAAAGGAGAGAGCTGACCCGCCAAGCTCCAAAATCACCTAGGAGAAGCCCCAGTTGGAATGCTTTCTGTCCACCTGGCTCCCTTCTGTTTCCTTTCTTCATATGCTTTCAGATAGCTTACACACAACCCTCAGCGGGCCTCCCGTTAAGAAATCTGCTCAGCAACTCAATATGTCTAACTATGCTCTGGCACTGTCGTACTGAAGTAGGAAGAGGGTAGAGGAATCCAGCTGTGTCCTTATTTTCCAAATCCCATCTTTACTAGCTAACATTATTAAGCACTATGTGCCAGCACTGTTTTAAGTTGTTTGCACACACAGTATCAACTCATTTAATCGGGTGCAACAACTCTGTGGTAACTAATATTATCATTCTCATTTTATAAATGGGGAAACTGAGGTATAGAAAGATTATGTAACCTGCCCAAGGTCATATGGCTAGGAAGACGTGGAGCTGGGACACCAACCCAGACAGTCACACTCCAAAACCACTAAACCACACTCCTCCCATCAGTTTTCCTCTCTAGAGGCTGATGTCGTCAGCTCTCCACCTCTAGATTTTCCAGGCCCAATCCCTCAGAACTGGTCCCCTCTTACTTACCATAAGAGCAGCTGTTGAAGGTTACCTAGGACGGAAAGAGTAAGGAAGAGAACTACCCCAATTTCACTTTCCTTGCCCTGCCACATCCCAGCCCCAGCCCTGGCCACACTCACCTCCCTGGCACTGCCCATTGGCATCAGGCTCTGGCTGCCCCAGAATGGAAAAGACCTCATCCTGCAGGGAGTGAGTGACACGGAGCAGCCCCTCCTGAAAGGCAGCATAGAGGGGGACCCCCACTGTGCGTAGCAGACCGCCCCAAAGTGCCTCCTCGGACCCTAGCTCCCCTGTTGGGGTAAGCAAACCCAACAGACCCTGCAAAAAGTGAGGAGCTGCCTCCCTCCCATCGAGGCCTGTGGCATTGGTGGGATCCACACTGGGCTGCACCTGCACCAGAGCTTGCCAGCGTGTGCCCTCTAACAACAGCAGCAGAGAAGGCAACCAGTCAGCAGCCAGGACACAGTCAGAGGGCCCATTACGGGTGCATGGGGGCCGAGTTGGGGTAGGGGGGCCCCCAGGAACTAAGGCTCCCAGCAACACCTCCACAAGTCCACCCAGCACCCCTGCCTGGTGCACCAGGAAATCTCGGGGAGTCTGCTCCTGTCCCAGCAGTGCCAGCAGATCCCCCAGCAGCCCTAGCATTGGCTCCCAGTCCGGGCTGCCTCTCAGTGTCACTAGAAAATCATGGAGCCGGAGAGCAGGTGGCTGGAGAGGTGGGGGCTCTCCTACTGGTCCTTCCCCCATTCTCCCAGGCTCAAAGGAAGAAGAAATGTTGGCCAGGAATGTAGAGAACTGTGAGCGGCTCAGGGAGCCCTGGGAAGCCTGGTGCAGAGTGGAGAGCAATGACTTCAGGAAGGAGAGACCAGGGCCCAGGGACTGAGGCCCAGTAGGTGCAAGAGTCACTGTAAGGAGAGAAACCAGAGGTCACTAAAGGGGAGGAACATAGAGCCCAAACTCAACCCTGCCTCTGAGCACAGTTCTCTACCTGGATCTAAAGATGAGGTGAGGGGATGGTCAGCTGAACCCCTTTCATTGGCCCATAGTAAGTCTTGGCCTGCTTTTCTTAGCCCTCATTTTTTCCTTTTGCATAAGTCTCTGCCTCTCTCCTTTGTCCTTCTATCTAACAGGTTAACCTCCACATTCTTAAAATCTTTTTCCAGCCACCCTCCTCCTCATCCCCAGTTCTGTTCACTGTTCTTCTCACCTGCAAAGGACAGCAGCAGCAGCAGTAGCAGCAGGGGCCAGAGGCTCAGAGCCATGTTTCCAGGTGAACACTGGTACCGGAGGGGAGTTCTGGTTAATCTCAACTGTGTGGGATAGCCAGGTGAGGGCAGGACACTGCAGGCAGCCTGAGGCTCCACTGACACTGTAGTGTGGTCTTTCAGGAAACAATATCTGTAACCTGACAGCAGGTTTGTTACCTGAGCCACTGAATATCTGATCCTTTGGCTCTGGAGAAGGGTATGCTTCTGTGAGAGGAACCAATGATAGGGGATCCCAGGGGCCCCTCAGAGGAACCCAAGGAGATTGCTTGAGTTAGGAGCCCATGATGCAGAAAGGAATAGGCAGACATGGAGATGGAGAACTGGAGAACAGGTGTGTAAGGGTGTAATCTGGGGTTCTGCAGAAATATAGAAAACAAAGAGGATGTGAAGGAGCTAAGAAGCAAGTAGGATTTGAAGAAATTGAGGAAGAAAGGATGCCCAGGAGCAAGAAACTGGGCAGCAAGGTATAAACAGATGAGAAATGAAGACAGAGGTCTGGTCCAAGGATGGAGAATTCAGGAAGAGGAAAGCTGCTTTTGACTCACTACCCAGAACCACAGAGTGTCAAGAGCTGAGCAGTACCCCAGAGATCACATAGACAAAACTTTTCAACTTATGGATAAGGAAACAGACCCAGAGAAATGTGACTTGCTCATTAGGCCATTCAAATGTTTTGGTTTTCCCTTCCCCTCTGGGATGCCCTATTATTTGGTTCTTTCTCTGTGGCCTAAGTGAAAGCCCTCTCAAAAACTCTGAGCCAAGAAGAGAGAAACCAGATTCAATCACTACGCACAGGGACTGATCTCCCTACACACAGAACTGCTCATGGAACAGAGAGAAAGAGATGTCATTCAAAATAATCTGGTCTGGTCAGGGTTAGAAGTCTTTTTTGTTGTTTTTGTTTTTTGTTTTTTTGGGTTTTTGGTTTTGGTTTGAGATGGACTCTCTCTCTGTCGCCCAGGCTGGAGTGCAGTGGGGCTATCTCACCACTGCAACCTCTGCCTCCCTCGTTCAAGCAATTTTCCTGCCTCAGCCTCCCGAGTAGCTGGGATTATAGGTGTGAACCACTACTGCCTAATTTTTGTATTTTTAGTAGAGATGGGGTTTCACCATGTTGACCAGGCAGGTCTTGAACTCCTGACCTCAAGTGATCTGCCCACCTCAGCTTCCCAAAATGTTGGCGTTACAGGTGTGAGCCACGACGCCATTTTTATTTTTTTATTTTTTTATTTTTTTGAGATGAGTCTCACTCTGTTACCCAGGCTGGATTGCAGTGGTACTATCTTGGCTCACTGCAATTTCTGCCTCCTTGGTTCAATCAATTATCCTGCCTCAGCCTCCCAAGTAGCTGGGGACTACAGGCACGCACCACCACGCACAGCTAATTTTTGTATTTTTTGGTGGAGACAGGGTTTCACTATGTTGCCCAAGCTGGTCTTGAACTCCTGACCTCAAGTGATTTGTCCACCTCGGCCTCCCAAAGTGCTGTGATTACAGGCTTGAGCCACCGCCCTAGGCCAGGGTTAGAAGTCTTTTCCATTCTCCATTTATATCTCCCCAAAGGCCTTCACTTTGCACCAACTCTAAAAGCAATTCAACACTGAAGCTACACCCAAACTTTCATTCTGTCCTCCTTTCCCTAGAACCCTTCCCCATTCTCTCCCTCAAATTCACACATGGAACTTCATTATTAATGTGCTTCTGACCTAGAAGATTCACTTAGGATCACGGAGTTTTAGTTTTATATATTTATTTATTTAGAGACAGGGTCTTGGTCTGTGGCCCAGGCTGGAATATTGTGGTATTATCCTAGCTCACTGCACCCTCGAACTCGTGGACTCAAGCAGTCCTCCTGCCTCGGCCTCCCAGGATCACAGAAGAGACCTGAGGAATCCTCTGGTAAGAACTTCTCATTTTATAGACAGAGGAATTGAAGCCTAAAGAAATGGAATGACTTAACCCGGGTCACAAGACAGCTGGGAGCAATGATGGGATTTTCCAAGGCAAATCAAAAGTTGAGATGCGTGAAATGATCTGTTGTGTAATTTTACCAACATTCCCTTTGCCCATCAAGGATACCACATCTAGTCTAAAAAGCAGACAGATGAATCTGAGGGAGAATATGACCCGAGTTCCCAACAGCTTTCCGGTTCCAGCACATCCTGTAATCCTTCTGAATTTCTGCCCTTCATTCTGTAACAACCCTCTTATAATAAATTCTCTTTTTTCCTCATAGGGTAGCAAAAAATGAGATGGTCTAGGTTCAAACCCTGGTTCCAGCATTTACTAGCTGTGTGTCCTGGGGCAGCTTCTAAATCTCTGTTTTTGGTTTTTTGTTGTTGTGGTTGTTGTTGCTGTTGTTTTTACTGTAAAAAGGAAAAAATCCTAGTGTAGAGTTTTTGTGAGGATTAAATTAGATAATGCATTTAAAGTGCTTAGTGCAATGTCTAGCATTCATTCAACAAAGATTAAGCACTTATTACGTGCCAGACACCGGTACAGAATAAACATTCACTCAATGTTACTATTACTATATTAGAATAGCTCAAGATGATTTTTTCTACTTGAAACTAAAGGAGTTCTAATGAAGACATAAACGATTATCTGGAAGTTGTATCTTGAGTGAAAGACCTTCAGAACAAATATGGAACTAGTTGAGTCAACCAGAGAGAGAAACAATGAGGATTCCCTCAACTCAGCATGGAAAATTTCCTGGCAGTCCATGTTCTGCTGTTGTAAGCCGCTGATTAAGCAATTTTCTTGCTGCTAAGGATTCAGACTATGTGCAAACTGAGGGCGAAGTGCTTAGGGTTTATGTCAAATATACTAGGCTATTTGAGTGTATTGGTTATTGCTTATAATTTGATAAAGTTCAACAAGAGCGAGACAAGTTCCAACCTACAGATGACCAAATGGAAACAGAGAACAACCAGCAAATTTAAATTACAAGGGTCCAGAACAAGAAATTAATCATACGTCCTGCTAAAATGAAATGGATAAGACTGGTGATAACTAGAACACTCTGTGATTTGCCAGTTAGAATGGATATACCTGGGAAGAGCCACAGGAGTTGAGAACTCTGAAACATCCTCACTCCCCAAAACTCCCACAGGGCACTCTCTGCCTGACAAGAACAAATGCCTCCTTTAAAAAAAAAAAAAAAATGAAACTGAGTCTCACTCTGTCACCCAGGGTGCAGTGCAGTGGTGTGATCTCAGCTCACTGCAACCTCCACCTCCAGGGTTCAAACAATTCTCATGCTTCAGCCTCCTGAGTAGCTGGGATTATAGGTGCGCGCCACCAAGCCCAGCTGCTTTTTTTGTATTTTTAGTAGAGACAGGGTTTCGCCACATTGCCCAGGCTGGTCTCAAACTCCTGGGCTCAGGCAATTCGCCTGCCTCAGCCTCCCAAGTGCTAGGATTACAGGCGTGAGCCACTGTACCCAGCCAGATGCCTCCCTTTGTAAAGTACAATTATTTTTCTCTTTTTTTGTTTTGGCTTTTGTAACTGAAATATTAATTGCTTACTAGATATCTAGGTGTTCCTCACATTTTCCAGATCTCTTGCGGTTAGGTGGGCTCAGGTGATTAGTTCTGTTCAATGGACTGTGGTTGACCAAAGAATTTAAGAGCTAGCAAATGAGCCTCCAACAATCTCTTCGCTGTTGAGGCAACCTAGAAACTACATGTTGAGATGGCAGTGTCACAAGGTCAAAATAGCCCGAGGCTCCAAACTACCACAGCATTTACAGTCAGTCTTCGACACTTGTGAGTTCTGTATTAGTGGATTTGCCTCGTCACTAAATGTGTTTGTAACCCAAAATCAATACTTACAGTGCTACTGAGGTCATTCACAGACTTGTATTGAGAAGTGACAAGTTTGAGTCACCTGATACACATGTTCCCAGCTGAAGTGGAACAAGGCAGTGCTGTGCCTTCTTTTCTTGTTGCAGCTCTCGTGGTGTAAATATTAGTAAGTGTCTCTTTTTTTTTTTTTTTTTTTTTTGAGACGGAGTCTTGCTGTGTCACCAGGTGGGAGTGCAGTGGCAATCTCAGCTCACTGCAACCTCTGACCCCCTCGTTTAAGTGATTCTCCTCCCTCAGCCTCCGGAGTAGCTGGGATTACAGACACGTGCCACCACTCCCAGCTATCTTTTGTATTTTTAGTAGAGACGGGGTTTCACCATGTTAGCCAGGATGGTCTCAATCTCCTGACCTCATGATCTGCCCACCTCAGCCTCCCAAAGTGCTGGGATTTCAGGCGTGACCACCGCGCCCGGCCGGTAAGTGTCTTTTTTAAGGTCTATCTAGTGATGCACTTTTTGCATTTTGGGGCTATTTGTTGGTGATTTCACTGTTTAAAATGGCTCTTACACTTAATGCCAAAGTGTTGTGCGGTGTTCTTAAGAGCAAGAAGGCTGTAATGTGCCTTATAAACTATGCTAGAAACGCTTCATTCATTGCCAGGCGAGGTGGCACACGCCTGTAATCCCAGCACTTTGGGAGGCTGAGGCAGGTGGATCACCTGAGGTCAAGAGTTCGAGACCAGCCTGGCCAACCTGGTGAAACTCCGTCTCCACTAAAAACACAAAAATTAGCTGGGCGCGATAGCGGGCACATGTAATCCCAGCTACTTAGGAGGCTGAGGCAGGAGAATCACTTGAACCCGAGAGGCAGATATTGCAGTGAGCCGAGATCGCTCCATTGCACTCCAGCCTGGGTGACAGAGCGAAACTCTGTCTCAAAAAAAAAAAAAAAAAGAAAAGAAAAGCTTCATTCAGGCATGAGTCACAGTGTTGTTGGCCATGAGTTCAATGTTAATCAATCAACAACATATATTAAATAAGGTGTCTATAAACAGAAACACAAAGAAAACCAAGGTTATATATTTGATCAGTTGATGAAAATGTTGTGACCAGAGGCCCACAGGAACTTAACCCTGTATTTCTCCTGGGAGCAATGGTTCAGTAGTCACTAATTCAGTTGTTTGCTGCAACTTTATAAAACATAAGTATCACGAATAATAAAAATTTACTGTAGCTGCCTTGAACAGTTACCCAATCAGTATTGAAACCTCCACGAGTGAGTAATATGCCTTTCTTAATACTTAAATCACTGAGATGTAGGGGTTAATTTATTCTTGCAGCACAGCCTTTGACTCTCCTGATTAAGACAGTTAAGTCATATTTGCATTTTGATATCAGATCTCTGAATTCTAGGTCTTCGTTCCATATTTATTAGTCTGGTGACCCCAAGAAGTTTCTATAATTCACTCATCTGTAAAATAGAGATACTATTACTCACCCACCCAATTTTGCTCATTCACTTGTATTATAAAGTGTCTTGATGTGCCAGGTACTGGAACAGATCCACTAAATCTTATCACCACTATGAATAGACTAGCTCAAGATGAATTCTTCTTCTGCAACTTAATCTTTTCAGCCGGGTGCAGTGGCTCACGCCTGTAATCCCAGCACTTAGGGAGACCAAGGCGGGTAGATCACAAGATCAGCAGATCGAGACCATCCTGGCTAACACAGTGAAACCCCATCTCTACTAAAAATACAAAAAATTAGCTGGGCATGGTGGTGGGCGCCTGTAGTCCCAGCTACTTGGGAGGCTGAGGCAGGAGAATGGCATGAACCCAGGAGGAGGAGCTTGCAGTGAGCTGAGATTGCGCCACCACACTCCAGCCTGGGAGACAGAGCGAGACTCCGACTCAAAAAAAAAAAAAAGAACCTTCTTTTTTTAGAGATGGAGTTTCGCTGTTGATGCCCAGGGTGGAGTACAATGGCAAAATCTTGGCTCACTGCAACCTCTGCCTCCCGGGTTCAATAAATTCTCCTGCCTCAGCTTCAGTAGCTGGGATTACAGGTACAAGCCACCATGCCCAGATATTTTTTGTATTTTTTAGTAGAGACAGGGTTTTGCCATGTTGGCCAGACTGCTCTCAAACTCCTGACTTCAGGTGATCTGCCCGCCTCGGCCTCCCAAAGTGCTGGGATTACAGATGTGAACCACTATGCCTGGCCAACTTAAAGAATCTTAACACAAAAACTGGTACAAGAAATAGCATCTTGGCCGGGCGCGGTGGCTCAACCCTGTAATCCCAGCACTTTGGGAGGCCGAGACGGGTGGATTATGAGGTCAGGAGATCGAGACCATCCTGGCTAACACGGTGAAACCCCGTCTCTACTAAAAAATACAAAAAAAAATTAGCCAGGTGTGGTGGTGGGCGCCTGTAGTCCCAGCTACTCGGGAGGCTGAGGCAGGAGAATGGTGTGGACCCGGGAGGCGGAGCTTGCAGTGAGCTGAGATCCGGCCACTGCACTCCAGCCTGGGAGACAAAGCGAGACTCCGTCTCAAAAAAAAAAAAAAAAAAAAAAAAGAAATAGCATCTTAAGTGAAAGACCTTCAGACAAAATACAGAAAAAGTTAAGCAGCAAGGAGATCTTTGAGGACTTTCCGAGCCCATAGAAATTGTTTGGCAGTTCTTGAGATTAGAATAGGAAGAACAGGTTTGAAGAAGTGGGAATAAGTTCAGTTTTGGACATATTACAACACAGTGAAACCCCCATCTCTACAAAAAATTTAAAAAATTAGCCAAGTGTGGTGGTATGCACCTGCAGTCCGCACTACTTAAGGGCCTGAGGCAGGAGGATCACTTGAGCCTAGAAGATCAAAGCTGCAGTGAGCTATGATTGCACCACTGCACTCTAGCCTGGGTGAAAGAGCAAGACCCTGTCTCAAAAACCAAACCAAACCAAACAAACAACAACCAGAAAACAGGGGAGGAGACAAAATTACTATCTTCATGGAAGTTTTATTATTTGATCATATGAGGAACTAGTTAGGATGGACAGGGATTTCTGTTTTGTTCATTCACTGATATATCCCAAGTATCTAGAACAATGTTTGGAACATACAAACTCAACAAATTTGTTGAATAAACTTCCACTCCTGTAGGATTAAACTCAGATTGTTTTCACTGAAGAAAGAGTTAAAGAATAAAATGCAGAATGCACAGACCACAGATCAGCTATAGAAAGTCAGGAGGGGGCCGGGCACAGTAGCTCACACCTGTAATCCCAGTACTTTGGGAGGCCAAGGAGGAGCGGATTACTTGAGGCCAAGAGGTCAAGACCAGCCTGGCCAACATGGCAAAAACCTGTCTCTACTAAAAATACAAAAATTAGCCAGGCGTGGTGGCGTGCGACTGTAGTCTCAGTTACTTGGGAGGCTGAGGCACGAGAATCGCTTAAACCCAGGAGGCGGAGGTTGCAATGAGCAGAGATTGTGCCACTACACTCCAGCTTGGGCGACAGAGTGATACTCCATCTGCCCACAGCCCAATTCAGTGTTTTTAAATATATTGTTGAACTATTCAAGACTATTGAATTCCAGAACATTTCCATCACCTGCCAAAGAAACCCTATACCTATTATCTGTCAGTCTCAATTCCTCCCTCCCCAACCCCCAAGAAACCACTAATCTACTTTCTGTCTTCATAGATTTGTTTATTCCGGACATTCAATTCATTTGCCTTCTCCCCATCTTGGCCTTTTTGCCAGACACATTCTTAGGTGAGGACTTTATAATTACCTCCTTATGGTCCCCTTTCATCTCCTCCCCATTTGGGTAGCAGCCCTTACTTCAGGTTGGGTGTTACTGACCTTACCTCCAGTTCAGGAGAAAGCCTTAATTAGTGATTCCATCACATTCACCTTACCTCAAAAATTCGTTCGAAGTACCTCAACAATTCGTTACGAATTACCTCAACAATTCATAAGCATATGATTTAACTTCTTGGTCCAATCAGTGGTGGTCAGGATGTGTCTGTAGAGGAGTGGAGATTGACTTACATACAGTTAATGCCCAAATTTTAAGTGTAAAGTTTGTTGAATTTTTACATCTATATATACCTGTGTGACCACCATGCAGATCAAGATATGGAACATATCTACAGCACTCCAGAGGCTTCATGCTTCCTCCCCATCAGTATCTTCACTCCAAGAATAACCATGATTGTGACCCAAAGCTCAAACATTTTGTTCATTGACTGAGAAAAGACTCACTGGCTTTCTTCCCCTGGATATGGGTAAATAGGTAAGCAAGCCTAGGTGCTTCAGAAAATTATCTGGCTACCCAAGTGAAGCCACTCTGAGAATAATAACAACACGTGGAGGAGAGCGCAGATAGCAAAATTCCAGAGAAACAAAACCACAGATTTAACAACAGTGAATTTTCACATTAAATCAATCCTGAAGCTATACTACCTATGAACTTCCCAGTCTCCGGTAAGCTATTTTGTTGTTTAAATGGCTTCAACTGATTTTTTTCTCAACTCAGAATTTTTAACCTGAGTTAGAACCTTAGCTCTACCTCTTACTTGGTATATGCTCTTGGGCAAGTTACTTAACTTACTTAATTTCTTTAGGCCTTAGTTTTCTGATCTCTAAAAATAGGAGGCTATCTTCCATATAAGATTATTCTATGAAATATACATACTCTATATACAGTATATATATACTAAATATACAAATATCCTCATACATGTTAAACACTCAATAAGTGATATAATTTTTAATCATAAACATGTCTAAAGACTTAAGTCTTCTAACAATGGAATGGGATCCCTTCTACATAATGAATCCCAAATAACTAGAAACATTAAGCATTACCTGGATAATCCTCCTTTCAGTGATGTTCTAAAAGGTGTTCCTGCTTTGATGGGAGATAGATTAACTCTGAAATCCCTTCTAACACTAAAAACCTGTACAACACTTACTGATTTACATTGCCCTGAGCAATGGCCAAATGAAATAAAGAGACTTATGGTCCAGTAACAGGTAAAAATAATATCCAGTTAAAGTTAATGGTTCACAAGAGAAGCAACATTAGTAGAACAGGCAATGGAAACAATACTTCTCAATTAGTTATACTAACAGCTCTGAAGATCTCCTTACTCCAGAGAGGCCTTTACCTATGCATCAGGGAGGGAGAGGGTAAAATTAGGACCATAATCAGGCAGCAGAGGTTGCAGGAAGGGTGGAAGCTATAATGACAAAGTCAAGAAATGAGTCGGATTCAGGAGCCGTGGAAAGGGTAGAAAGCTAAGGAGCACAGTCTCCACTGGCATCTGAGCTAACTTGTTTTGTTCTTTTTTAGAGACAGGGTCTTGCTATGTTGCCAAGGCTGGAATGCAGTGGTATGATCCTACTTTGCTGCAGCCTCAACCTCCTGGCCTCAAACAATCCTGCCTCAGCTCATAGCTGGGACTAGAGGTACACATCACCACACTCAGCTTGAACTAACTCTTTTTCTTGACCTTATGCCTTTCAATATGCCTTATCTTACTGAGCAGCTATCAGCAGTATATATTAGACACTTATACTTTTATTTATTTATGTATTTTGAGACAGAGTCTCACTCTGTTGCTTAGGCTGGAGTGCAGTGGCGTGATCTTGGCTCACTGCAACCTCTGCCTCCCAGCTTCAAGTGATTCTCCTGCCTCACACTCCCGAGTAGCTGGGATTACAGGCATCCGCCACCACACCCAGCTAATTTTTTTTTTTTTTTTTTTTTGTATTTTTAGTAGAGACGGGGTTTCACCACGCCTGGCCTACACACTTATACTTTTTAATTTTAATGAACAGACATTGTTCTATCTGAACAGACATTTATATTTTCAATTCTCCATTTTCAACAATTCCCTTCATTATCTTTTGCTGAGCCCAAGGATATTGAAGCCATCCATTGCTTTACTTGTCTTCCAAGTTCATCAGTGCCTGCACTGCAAAGGAAACAGATTGTCAGGCTGGAGAACTAAGAATATTCTACATACGTAAATGTTTGGCGAAGACCTTGCTTTTCTGGGTTCTAGGTTCCCACAAAAGTCTTTTACTAATCTTTAAATTAAGCTTTATGATTCTGTGTACTCTTTGCCATAGACAAGTTTATCAGGATTAAAGAAACCACCTTGGCCGGGCGCGGTGGCTCAAGCCTGTAATCCCAGCACTTTGGGAGGCCGAGACGGGCGGATCACGAGGTCAGGAGATCGAGACCATCCTGGCTAACACGGTGAAACCCCGTCTCTACTAAAAAATACAAAAAACTAGCCGGGCGCGGTGGCGGGCGCCTGTAGTCCCAACTACTCGGGAGGCTGAGGCAGGAGAATGGTGTGAACCCGGGATGTGGAGCTTGCAGTGAGCCGAGATCTGGCCACTGCACTCCAGCCTGGGCGGCAGAGCGAGACTCCGTCTCAAAAAAAAAAAAAAAAAAAAAAAAAAAAAAATAAAGAAACCACCTTGCTGCATTTTCCTCCTTTTCACCCTGTCCTCCCTAGAGAATAAGTGGGAAGGCAGGGCTAAGAATGACTAGCAGGAACAGGATTAAATTTAGGCAACGTTTTGAAGTAAGCAAAGCCTGTCTTTCACATCTTGCCCTAAATTCCGTGTTCTAATGTTATAAATTCCTCATTGCCCACCTGTGCCCACCACACACAAACACACAGTCCTCCTCTCTAATTTCTTATTTTCACGCTGAGTTGATTTCAACTAGGTATGAGGGGAAAAACCCAGATAACACACATTAAATTATAAAAATCCGCCCCTAACTCTTCTGTTTTAGCTTTGTTTTGAGATGGAGTGTCGTTCTGTTGCCAGGCTGGAGTTCAGTGGTGTGATCTCCGCTCACTGCAACCTCTGCCTCCCAGGTTCAAGCAATTCTCCTGCTTCAGCCTCCGGAGTAGCTGGGACTACAGGCATGTGCCACCATGCCCAGCTGCTTTATTGTATTTTAGTAGAGACAGGGTCTCACCATGTTGGCCAGGATGATCCTGATCTCCTGAACTCGTGATCTGCCCACCTCAACCTTCCAAAGTGCTAGGATTACAGGTGTGAGCCACCATGCCCAGCCTTTTTTTTTTTTTTTTTTGCTTTTAGAGGGAAACTGTATTAATCAAAATTAGTCATGAAGTAATGAAATTTAGGAAAAATAACTTTGAAAAGATAGTGCTCAGTTTACATCAAACTCTACTATTTAAATCACATATTTATCTTTATAGAGGCTGACACTAGAAGGGGCAGATACAAACAGAAGTTTAGAATTCATAAACTTCTTTAGGGAGTTAGGACAGTGAGCACTTGTGGGCCTCCTGCTCATTGTCTGATCCCCCATAGCTCTCCAGATTGAGCCTTAGGCCCTGCTGCTCAAGTCTGAAATGCAATCTTCAGAGAGAACAAACATGCAGAAACCGGTGGGCTGCCCAAATCAAGCAAGAGCCTACCTTGTCCTAATTCCCAACAACTGAGATTAGACTTTCTCTTCTTGGGAAATAAGCTCTCATACCTCATAGGATTTGGGCGTCCCATGCTACAGAAGCAGAGTTTCTAGGTTCTCTCTCAGTTAGGGAAAAGTGGGACACATGCCCAGAATGTGACAAACCAAACCAAGAATTTGCCTATTTTAGGTATAGGCAGAAATTTAGAAGCTGAGATGCCAGAATAGCGGACACCCTCCTCCTCCTCCACAGTTATAAACGCTATATATATATTCCCATGGTCCCCATGACTGCCCTAACTCCATACCTGCAAACTCTTGTAACTTCTTACGCTCCTCTAGGTTATACTGAAGCTTTTCTAGCAACTCAAAATATCGGAAGAGTGAGTCTCTGGGCCAAACACGGTCATCCTGATCCATTTCCAATAGCCCGGGCAGATTTTCATGCACAAGAGTCTCCCAGTCCAAATGACCTGTTGGGAGGAATGCTTCAGAAAAGCATGGCTAGGTTTGTAAAAGTTGGATAAAAGCTGGTAAATCCTATGGTGTGGGTGGAAAGGTGGGGTGGGAAGAGGTAACAGGAAGCAAGGAGGGAAAGGGTGCATCAGCAAGAAATCACTTTTTACAGTGAGCAAAGAGGGCCACAGCCACACTTACCCAAAGTGAAGAAGGAGGACAGGGGAAATTAGAAGCAAAAAGAAAGTCATTAAGACCAGAAAATTGGCCGGGCGCGGTGGCTCAAGCCTGTAATCCCAGCACTTTGGGAGGCCGAGACGGGTGGATCACGAGGTCAGGAGATCGAGACCATCCTGGCTAACATGGTGAAACCCCGTCTCTACTAAAAAAAAATACAAAAAACTAGCCGGGGGCGGTGGCGGGCGCCTGTAGTCCCAGCTACTCTGGAGGCTGAGGCAGGAGAATGGCGTGAACCTGGGAGGCGGAGCTTGCAGTGAGCTGAGATCCGGCCACTGCACTCCAGCCTGGGTGACAGAGCGAGACTCCGTCTCAAAAAAAAAAAAAAAAAAAAAAAAACCAGAAAATTGGAGAGGAGATACAGTAGGAGAGCTCCTGTTAAGAGTAAGATGTCTTATAGAGTAGTCTGAATTCAAATGGAAAAAACTCATTATTATAGTTCTTTGGCTCACCAATAGATTCAGAAAATCTGGATTCAGAAGAGGAAGAATAGGAAGAGGATGTGGAGGAAACAGAGGAGGAAGACTGGTACTCTCTCTTTTTTGACAAGGTCTCTTTTGTTTTTGATGCAGATGTTTTTAAATCCTCTTCAGTGGCACCATAATTAGACCCTACTTCAGACACTTCTGATAAGTCCGAACTTTCCCTTTGTTGACCAGCTCCTCTTGTACTGAAAGGAGAAAATCATGACTTCACAAACATTTACAAGACATGACTAGGGCCGGGCGCGGTGGCTCACGCCTGTAATCCCAGCACTTTGGGAGGCCGAGGCGGGCGGATCACAAGGTCAGGAGATCGAGACCACGGTGAAACCCCGTCTCTACTAAAAATACAAAAAATTAGCCGGGCGCGGTTGTGGGCACCTGTAGTCCCAGCTACTCGGGAGGCTGAGGCAGGAGAATGGCGTGAACCCGGGAGGCGGAGCTTGCAGTGAGCCGAGATCGCGCCACTGCACTCCAGCCTGGGCTGGGCGACAGAGCGAGACTCCGTCTCAAAAAAAAAAAAAAAAAAAAAAAAAAAAAAGACATGACTAGTCCACTCATTATTCTGGTTCTGGTCCTGGCCACCTCCTAAAGCTGGGGCATAAGACAATGAGAGCCAAAATACTCCCAAACTCTAAACTCAGGCACTTCCAAACTCAATCATTCATGTGTCATCCTTAACTCTTCTCTTCCCTACCATATCCAGTCCATCAAGAAATCATGCTGACTCTATACCCTCGAAATAAATCTTTTCTCACTAACTCACTGCTACCACTCTGGCCTAAGCTGTCACCATTTCTTGCCTAGGCAGCAGTATAGCCTCCCAACTGATCTCTCTGCTCCTTCCCTTGTTCTTCTACCAACACAGCAAGTAATCCTTCTTAAATGTAAGTCACCTCATGTCACTCCTCTGTTCTGCTTTCCATTTCAAAGTCCCTACAATGGCACCCCTAACCCTACAGGATCATGTCACCATTATCTCTCTGACTTCATTTCCCAGCACTCTTCCCCCTGCTCACTCTACTCCATTCACAATGGCCTCCTTGCTGTTTCTCAAACACACCAAGCATGCTTCCAGCTTAGGACCTTTGCACTAGCTGTTTCATCTGCCTATTAACACTCTTCTTATAGATACCCACATGGTGATCCCCTTACCTCCTTCAAGTCTTTGCTCATATTACCTTTTCAATGAGGTCACCCTGACTACCCTGTTTAAAACTATAACCCATCTGTGGCTGGGCACCGGGGCTCACGCCTGTAATCCTAACACTTTGGGAGGCTGAGGCGGACGGAGTGCCTGAGCTCAGGAGTTTGAGACAGCCTGGGCAATATGGTGAAACCTCGTCTCTACAGGAAAAAAAGAAAAAAAAAAAAAATTAGCCGGGTGTGGTGGCAGGCACCTGTAGTCTCAACTACTTGGGAGGCTGAGGCAGGAGAATCACCTGAACCCAGAGGCAGAGGTTGCAGTGAGCCGATATCGTGCCACTGCACTCCAGCCTGGTAACAGAGCAAGACTCTGTCTCAAAAAAAAAAAACCAAAAAAATAAAACTACAACACATCTGCAATCCCACCTTCTACTCCCAATCTCCTTTAACCTGTTCTACTTTTAATTTTCCCATAATGCTGATCATATTTTAACAGATTAATTTACTTAATATGTTCACTGCTTATTATCTCTTTATCACTACTAATAGGTAAGCTCCATGAAGAAGGCATTATTGTCTATTTTGTTCACCGATACATCCCAAGCACCTACTAAGTATTCAATAATTATTTGTTCTTTATAGTTTTTTGTTTGTTTTTTTGAGACAGGGTCTTGCTCTGTCACCCAGGCTGCAGAGCAGTGGCACAATCACGGCTCACCACAGCCTCAGCCTCCCAGGCTCAAGTGATCCTCCTACCTCAGCCTCCTAAGTAGCTGGGACCACAGGAGCACACCACCACATCCAGCTAATTTTTGTTTGTAGAGGCAGAATTTTGCCATATTGCCTAGGTTAGTCTTGAACTCCTGAGCTCAAGTGACCTGACCACCTCAGTTTTCCAAAATGCTGGTATTAAAGGCATGAGCCACTGCGCCCACCCTGCTAAATTTTTGAGATGGGATCTTGCTCTGTTGCCCACGCTGGACTACAGTGGTGCAATCATGTCTCAATGCAGCTTTGAACTTCTGGCTTGAACTTCAAGCAATCCTCTTGCCTTGGCCTCTCACAGTGTTGGGATTACAAGTATAAGCCACCACATCTAGCCAGTAATTATTTGTTAATGAGTGAATGAGTTCATTTCTGCTTCTGCTTTCTTTGTCCACTGCTGAACACTTGGGGTCTAGATTCATATTTGTTTCATTGAAGGTATCTGTATTAGTGTCCTGAGGCTGCCATAACAAATTACTATAAACTTGGTATCTTAAAATGACAGAAATATATTCCCTCACAATTCTAGAGGCCAGAGTCTGAAATGAAGGTGTTGGCAGGGCCATACACCCTCCGGAGACTTTAGGGGAGAAGTTCCTTGCCTCTTCTACCTTCTGGCAGCTGCCTGGCATTCCTCGGCCTCCCTTGGCTTGTGGGGGCTTTAGCCCCAACCTCTATCTCCATCTTCACATAGCCTTCTCCTATTCTCTGTGTCTTCTCCTCTCTCATCTCTTATAAGTACCCTTGCCATTGGATTTAGGACCTACCTGGATAATCTAGGATGATCTCATCTCAAGATCCTTAACCTAGGATCTTTTTTTTTCCAAGTAAGGTCACATTCACAGGTTCCATGGAGTAAGCACATGGACATATTATTTTGGGTGCCACTAGTCAACCTACTACAATATGCAGTTATTAAATGAATGAATTCTCTCTCAAAGCCAATCTTCATCTTTAGTTTTCCACCCTCTCTTCCTTCATGTGTTTCTATCCCAGTTCACGTACATACTCCTAACCTGTCATCTGTTTTGCTATGGCTTGACTTCAGTCCCTCCTGTGACACGTTTTTTCTCCTGCAAAGCAGAAAAAAAAAAAAAAAAGAGCAAAGACAGTTACATTCAAGTAAAAGTGTGGTAAGAAAAAAAGAGTTCATATCAGAAAGTGAAGAAAACTAACTGGGGAGAACAAATTGTAGTCAAGAGGTGAAAATAAATGGAGGGCTCCCCACAGTGGATGAAAAATCAGGCAATATTCTAGAGCCAGAGAATTCTTATCCTTGAGGGCAAATCTTCTGTCACAAAGGGAAAAGTGGGGTTGAGTAGAAACAAGAAATGAGCTCAGGAAACACTTGAGAAGGAAAGTTGGGGTTGAAAAGGGAGAAGCAGACCTCTGGATGATCTGCCGCTTGAACATGTCAGCTTTCAGCTGAACCTCCTGACGTGCCATCTCCTCATTCATCTCTTTCCTGATATTCTGAAAGTTAGTAACTGCCCCAAAGGGCCATTAGGAGTTGGGAGATGTTAATGACTAGACCTGGGAAGAGGGCTTGGGTGAGGAGAATCCAAGTGAAATATCCCATCCAGAACCCAAGCCTTCCTGCTACACTAGGTTCTTTATACCCATAAGCCACCAATCCCTGCTTTCAGACTAATTTCTTCCCAACCACCCTTCCCAAACAAGTTTCACCTCCTCTATGCTTACCCATCATGGCTACTATGATACTCCGAAAGATAATGGAGCCAAGCAACAACCAAAGGATGAAATAGATGCTGCTGAAGAGGCGACTGACTTCACGCACCTTCCAGACATCCTGAAGCAGTGCATACCAATGATCCAAGGTGAAGAGAATGAACACTGTTACCAGGGAATTTGGGAGGTCCCTAAAGAAAAAGGCATGTGAATAGACAGAAACAGAGGCCTAAACCTTTCAAAAATGGTACCATTCTTACTTTTAAAGAAACATAAAGCATTTCTTTGTAGTTTGTTCTGATTTTGGCTCCTTTTCTACCATACTCAGTTTTTAGCTAATCATTCTTCAGTTTGAAGTTGTTTTTTTTGTTTGTTTGTTTTTTTTACACGGAGTCTCACTCTGTTGCCCAGGCTGGAGTGCAGTGGCGCAATCTAGGGTCACTGCAACCTCCACCTCCTGGGTTCAAGAGATTCTCCTGTCTCAGCCTCCCGAGTAGCTGGGATTACAGGCATGTACCACCATGCCCAGCTAATTTGTGTATTTTTAGTAGAGATGGTGTTTTGCCATGTTGGCCAGGCTGGTGGCGAACTCCTGACCTAAGGTGATCCGCCAGTCTCAGCCTCCCAAAGTACAGGATTACAGGTGTAAGCATTGCACCCAGCCTAAATTCTCCTTTATCATAAATAATCTATGACTACCTCTCACTATCCCATTAGTCCTGGGGTATAATAAATACTCAATAAATAGGCATTAACTGAATTTTTAAAAGATGAATGAATCACCAACTAGTTCTTTTTTTTTTTTTTTTTTTGAGACAGAGTCTCAGTCTATCATCCAGGCTAGAGTGGCGCGATCTCAGCTCACTTCAACCTCTGCCCTCCAGGCTCAAGTGATTCTCTCACCTCAGCCTCCCGAGTAGTCAAGATTACAGGCATGCGCCACCATGCCCAGCTAATTTTTGTAATTTTAGTAGACAGGGTTTCACCACGTTGGCCAGGCTGGTCTTGAACTCCTGACCTCAAGTGATCTGCCTGCCTCAGCCTCCCTAAGTGCTGGGATTACAGGTGTGAGCCACCATGCCTGGTCTTTTTTTCTAATTTTATTCTCCACTGCTCTATGGACTCCACTTAATAGAAGATCACTCGCAAATTTAGCAAAATTAGCAAATTTAGCGAAATAGAAGATCATTCACAAAATTATTCCTATTAGTTTGCTGGTATGAAATGATATGCAGGTAAATGGGTATGCTACATAAACATATGTGATCCTAAATAATGAATATATACAGATTATAAAATTATTAATATTTTAAAATTACTAAAAAAGTAAAAAGTTTCTGGGAAGGTATCTAAATTTTCCTACCTTTATTTTTAGTCCTCCATATACAATTTATTGAAAACATCAAAGCTTGTATAGGATAAATTCTAGGACTTTCCTAACTCAATACTCTTACAAAACTATCTGTTAAGAGTTTAACAGAGTCCTGAGAAGCGCAGACAAGATTGAATTCTAATTCATAAACGGGATTATCTACTCAAAATTCAAGTTGATTTCCTTCTAGAAAACAGTGATGTTTTCTTTTTTAATATTTAAAAAACTGGCCAGGCGCGGTGGCTCAAGCCTGTAATCCCAGCACTTTGGGAGGCCGAGACGGGCGGATCACGAGGCCAGGAGATCGAGACCATCCTGGCTAACACAGTGAAACCCCGTCTCTACTAAAAAAATACAAAAAACTAGCCGGGCAAGGTGGCGGGCGCCTGTAGTCCCAGCTACTCGGGAGGCTGAGGCAGGAGAATGACGTAAACCCGGGAGGCGGAGCTTGCAGTGAGCTGAGATCCAGCCACTGTACTCCAGCCCGGGCGACAGAGTGAGACTCCGTCTCAAAAAAAAAAAAAAAAAACTATGTAACACTTCATAAATTTGTGTGTCATCCTTGCACAATGGCCATGCTAATATTCTCTATATCATTCCAATTTTAGTACATGCGCTGCCGAAGTGAGCACTGATTAGTGTTTTCTCAGGAATAGGCACACGCACGTGTAATATGTAGAGATTGGGATAAAACCAGTGATCATATTTGAGAATCAGAGTAACATTCATTGATCACTTACAATATATCACATACTGTGCTAAGTGCCTAAATGCATTACCATATTTATCCCCACACTCTTATGCAGTAGCACTGCTATTATTCTTTTTTTTTTTTTTTTTTTTTTTTTTGAGATGGAGACAGAGTTTCACTCTTTGTTGCTCAGGCTGGAGTGCAGTGGCTCAATCTCAGCTCACTGTAACCTCCGCCTCTGGGGTTCAAGTGATTCTCCTGTGTCAGCCTCCCGAGTAGCTGGGATTACAGGTGCCCATCACCACACCTGGCTAATTTTTGTATTTTTAGTAGAGACAGGGTTTCACCATGTTGGTCAGGCTGGTCTCGAACTCCTGACCTCGGGTGATCCACCCGCCTTGGCTTCTCAAAGTACTGGAATTACAGGCATAGGCCACTGCACCCAGCCTATTCCCATTTTTCTTTTTATCTTTTTTTTTTTTTTTTTTTTTTGAGATGGAGTCTCACTCTGTCGCCAGGCTGGAGTGCAGTGGCACGATCTCGGCTCACTGCAATCTCTGCCTCCCAGATTCAAGCAATTCTCCTGCCTCAGCCTCCAGAGTAGCTGGGACTACAGGCACCCACCACAACGCCTGGCTAATTTTTGTGTTTTTAGTAGACACAGGGTTTCACCACGTTGACTAGGATGGTCTCAATCTCTTGACCTCATGATCCACCTGCCTCAGCCTCCAAAAGTCCTGGGATTTCAGGGGTGAGCCACCGCGCCTGGCCCCCATTTTTCAAAAGAGGTAACTGACTCACAGAAACCAAGCCTAACCACTGGAGTGTACTGCTATTTAAAGATGCCTGATGACAGTGTGGTTTGAATTTCCAAACCCAGAATAAACATGGAACTAGCTGCCCCACTCTCAAGAGCAGAGCTAAAACCACTCACTATTCTTTTGCTTTCTCTTTCCCTCTCCCTATTGTGTTCTATTTGTTTCTTGGAATAGACTGTATTTATATTACTATACTTTGGACAAGCTTCCCGGTCTCTTAGTCAACTTCTCTCCCCTCACCCAGCTGTCCCCCAGCTCTGCTTACGAGAAGAACACATGGTACTCCAGGTCCTGACGAGGTGAACGGGTGTAGTCTGAGAAGAAGTAGACACCAGTCACAGCAAAAATGTAGAAGAAGATGAGCAGCAACATCAAGAGGAAGGTCATGCTCTAGAGGCCATAACCTCAAGTCAAATGTGGGCCAGACTAGGCTGATTTCCACCAACAGCCCAGTCAAGCCTACCTGGCAATCCCACACCAAACCCTCCCTTGTATCCCGAACCCAGTCATCTCTGAATCACAGCACCTGTCCCCAGCCCCTTCTCATCCAATAACATATCACAGGACGTTTCATTGCCTTCTTTGACCCATCAAGATTTGTTTCATACATATATATATATTTTTTTAGACGGAGTCTCACTCTGTCGCCTAGGCTGGAGTGCAGTGGCACAATCTTGGCTCACTGCAACCTCCACCTCCTGGGTTCAAGCTATTCTTCTGCCTCAGCCTCCTGAGTAGCTGGGATTACAGACAAACACCACCAAGCCCGGCTTATTTTTATTTTTATTTTTGTATTTTTAGTAGAGACGGGGTTTCACCATGTTGGTCAGGCTGGTCTAGAACTCCTGACCTCGTGATCTGTCCCCCTCGGCCTCCCAAAGTGCTGGGATTACAGGCGTGAGCCACTGCACCCGGCCGACTTGTTTCACATTCTAGGTTAAGCCCTCACATTTATCTACCATGCCCCCTGCTTTAGCTTGCAACAGTCAAATCACCTTGAGGGCCCTGACCAGGACCAAAATAATAACTCGAATTTGACGGAATTGTGCAAGGAGTTTGAGAGACCTCAGCACCCGGCAGATCCTCAGAAGCTGAAGCCACACCGATTGGCCTGTTACCCCTACCAATACCACAACCTCGGGAAGCAGGGACTGTGGAAAACACACAGATTATGAGTAAAACACACCCCAAGGCACGCAGGCACAGTTGCACCTTCTTCATCTCATCCTCTTCATTGTTCCCTGGGCATTATCCCTTGAACAGCATTCTCTGAGAATTGTTTCCTATTCAGCCTTTCTATATTAAGTTGCTTAAACGCTGTACTTCAACTTGTTCAGATATAAAAAGGAGGATAAAATTCATGGTTATTTAATTGGGTTGTCATGGAGCATAAATGAGGTAATGTAAGGAAAATACTTAAAATAGTGCCTGGCACTTAATAAGTGCTCAGTAATAGGCAGATGTTCTTGTTGGCGTTGACGTTGTGGTCTACCTTGCTCCTAATACCAACAACTCCTGCAATGACTGATGTTTAGTTTTAGGAAAAAAAATCAAAAGAAGGAAGTTAAGTCAATTTTTGTTTCCTCCTATTACCATGTTAACTTTTCTTGTCCTTTCGATTCACCTAGGCACATTCCTCATCCCACTAAAGGAACCCTCAGGATCTCTATCCTTACCAACATGGTAACAACAAAGTCAAAGACATTCCAGCCACTCTTCCAGAAAAGGGAAAAGTTGGATAGCCACTTAAGAAGGATCTCCAGGATGAAAATAAGCAAGATAAACCAAGCTGCCACCTCCAAAGTCAGCTTCAATGGCCATAGTTTGGTATTTGTGGATTCCAGCAATTCTGTGAGGATAGAGCAAAGGAGGAATAAAAGTTAAGGAAGCTGGAAACCGAATGATGGAGAATGATCACACTTAATAAACCACAGTTTTGCCCACTACTGTTCCATTTTTCTTTGAGTTTCTCTTCTTAACATTGTTGCTTCAACCTGTGAAATACAGGGAAGGACAGAATTGACCATAAAACATAGCCACAACTAATCTGTTGATATAGTTATGTCTCCCCAGCTACAAGTCACTTCCTATCTACTGTGGGGGTCACACAGCCACTAAGAGAATACTCTCTTTAATTACCCCTACCTCCAACCCCCCACCCCCATCTACTGCACTGTTATCTCAGTTCCAAAGTTCACATGAAAACAATGGGTCTTGAGAACAGAATGAAAATACAGGGCCATGAGATCTGAAGTACTTTATAACGAATGCAGAAACAAGCCAGAATCATTGGGGTATATCAAACTATAACAATAAATCACTTGGTTCTGTTAGCTTCCTTTGAAAACTTTCCCTTTCTTCCCTGCCTAAAATTGGTTTTGTTCTGCAGAGCAAATTGAATGCATACTTCCTCTCTAGAACCCTATTATTTACTAATTGCTATTCCTTAATTCATTGCCTTTCTCTTTCAACCTCTTTCATCTCTTTTATTTATTTATTTATTTATTTATTTATTTATTTTGAGACGGAGTCTCGCTCTGTCGCCCAGGCTGGAGTGCAGTGGCGCGATCTCGGCTCACTGCAAGCTCTACCTCCCAGGTTCACGCCATTCTCCCACCTCAGCCTCCGAGTAGCTGGGACTACAGGCGCCCGCCACCACGCCCGGCTAGTTTTTTGTATTTTTAGTAGAGACGGGGTTTCACCATGTTAGCCAGGATGGTCTCGATCTCCTGACCTCGTGATCCACCCGCCTCGGCCTCCCAAAGTGCTGGGATTACAGGCTTGAGCCACCGCGCCTGGCCTCATCTCTTTTATACAATTGATGTATGCCATACTCTGGAAAAAAACACTGAGATTAAAATAGGCTTAAGAGCTAAATAGAAATCAACATTGTGGTGCTCTGGCTTTAAAGTCATCCTGATGCTAAACTGGATCCAGACAAAAAGAACAGAGTCATACTTCAATCATCCCTAGAATTTTACAGAGGTTGGCCCCTTCTAAAAACCAATGGAGTTATGTTATACTTATTCCTATGCTTGTTTTGAGACAGTCTCACTCTGTCACCCAGGCTGGAGGAGCGCAGTGGCATAATCATGGTTCGCTGAAGCCTCGATCTTCCAGGCTCAAGAGCCTCTGGGTAACTGGAACCACAGGCACATGTCACCATGCCCAGCTGATTTTCTCTTTAAATTACTTGTAGAGATGGGGTCTCCCTGTGCTGCCCAGGTTGGCCTCAAACTCCTGGGCTCAAGTGATCCTCCCGCCTGGTCGCCCAAAGTGCTGGGGTTATAGGCATGAGCCACTGCGCCCAGCACTCCTATGCTTATTTAGGCTCTGTGCTGCTTTCGAAAGTTTTTCTTTCACACACATTTCTCCAAAATGGACAATTGTTCACATTTTATCATCCATGAAGTTAGGATGCTTTTTTTTTTTTTTTTTTTTTTTTGAGACAGAGTCTCTGTTGCCAGGCTGGAGTGCAGTGGGATCTTGGTTCACTGCAACCTCTGCCTCCTGGGTTCAAGCAATTCTCCTGCCTCAGCCTCCCGAGTAGCTGGGACTAAAGGCGTGTGTCACCATGCCCAGCTAAAATTTGTATTTTTGGTAGAGATGGGTTTCACCATGTTGGCCAGGATGGTCTCCATCTCTGGACCTCGTGATCTGCCTGCCTCGGTCTCCCAAAGCGAGGATGCATTTTACAATCAGCGATGTGTCCCAGTTTAATTGGGCATGATTTTTATTTCTTAGTGGTAAATAGTGAATTTCTCCATTGATGACAGCTTAGATTCAATAAAATACAAAACTTTTTCACTTAACAATAAATTCTAGCTCTCAGGAGTATGGAATTATGTAATTAGAAAGAGGTAAGGACCACATTTGTGGCTGGAAAATAGAATGCTATCATTTTTATTCAGTTTTTGCCCTTGCAAAACAGGAACCCAAAGAAAGAAATGAAGTAAAATAAGGCTCTTGTGAAGCAGAAGATAGTTTTAAGTACCTTAAAATAGTTTAAGTAGGGAAGTCCAAATTACAGAGGCAGTAGCACTTTTACTCTCTGGAAAAAGGAATACTTTCATAGAAGCTCAATGAACCCAAGGAAGGTCAGAGGAACGAATAGCAGAAATTGCCTCAGCAGCACAGAATATGCAAAAGTGACTGCCTCCACTCTACATCAAGTAATGTGTCCTCTCTGAAGATGAAAAACAACTTTCTAAAATTCTTGGAATTTTTCAGGCTGCTATAGCAAGGCAAAGGAGTCTTAATGGAAATAGACACCAGGAGCCCAGTGAAGTCTACCCAGGAATCTTAGCCAGTGTAGTGAAGCAGCAGTGAACATCTATGCTTGAATATTCTTCTCAGGGTGACAGACAGTAGCCATTGGATGAAGCAAGTCAGGCAAATATATAATTCTGCTTTACAGGGTAGAGTTCACCATGAACAGTCATCTATTTCTACTCCCTACTCTAGAAAAACAACAGTAGGTCACCTCACAGAATACCAGGTAAATTCACATTGGTATCAAGGAGTCCAATATTATAGGTGAGGAGAATAGTACACTATAACAACAAACTGATATGTAGATTTTGACATTTACACAGTTTTAATATTTTTAGTAATGTTTTGGCTAGCTATACCCATCATGAAGCAAGAAACACTGATGTTGAAACATAGTTTCTTTTTTTTTTTTGAGATGGATTGTCACTCACTCTGTCGCCCAGTTGCCATCTCAGCTCACTACAAACTCCACCTCCCGGGTTCAAGAGATTCTCCTGCCTCAGTCTCCTAAGAAACTGGGACCATAGGGACATATCACGATACCCACTGATTCTTGTATTTTTAGTAGAGACAGGGTTTCACCATGTTGGCCAGATTGGTCTTGAACTCCTGACCTCAAGTGATCCGCCGGACTAGGCCTCCTAACCTGCTGGGA
This sequence comes from Macaca mulatta, assembly GCF_049350105.2. NCBI lineage: Eukaryota > Metazoa > Chordata > Mammalia > Primates > Cercopithecidae > Macaca > Macaca mulatta. The sequence continues at coordinate 21,036,727 of NC_133412.1, forward strand.
TTACAAGGTGTGAGCCACACGCCCAGCCAGAAATACAATTTCATGAAGAGCATTAAGAATGATAACTCTGCAAGTTTAATCTCAAGATGATCTTCAACAGATTCTACAAATTCCATTCATTTGACCAAAAACTTTAGATAGCACATCAAGCCATCTTTAGGACTTTAAAAGTCAATGTAAAAAATGGTCATCTTCAGGAATATGCCCACCTTTGGGAAAAAATTGTAATGATATTATACTTAGGTTTTATTTTATTTTATTTTTGAAACAGGGTCTTGCTCTGTCACCCAGGCTACAGTACACTGGTGAGATCATAGCTCACTGCAGCCTCAATCTCCTGGGCTCAAGTGATCCTCCCACCTCAGCCTCCCAATATACTCAGTTTTTAATTTTAAGCAAGGATTGTCTATACTTGCGATGTGTTATTTTCTGACAAAGGCTTGCAAAGAGTCAAAACTTTTCTTCTTTCTCATTATTTAGAACCAAAATATGAGATTTTAAAAATACGCCAATTGATGTTTAAAGTACAAAACAGAATTACCAATATCCAGTTGTGGAAGTAGATTTGTTAAAGCCCTAATGGTTTAGATCACTTTGTGATCTGGAAAAAAAAGTTTAAGCCTAAAAAACATATTAATGCTTATCACATCAATTAGTCTGTTCAAAGAAATCTGTTAATCACAAATCATTTCCCTTTGCAAAATCCCTCCTCCTTCTCTACCACAAGAATAAGCTTAATAAGATAAAATTTCCATGAGCTTGACAGGTAATTTCCAGTCTGGCAATCTACTTATCCTCTGGCACAGTGATCATGTTGCATATTCAGTTAACTGTTTTACCAAATAGAATGGTTAGTGCTATTCTACTTTGATTTGTCTATTAGATCTAGGGCAGGGGTCCCAAGCCCCAGGCTACTGACTGGTACCAGTCTATGGTCTGTCAGGAACTCGGCCATGTAGCAGGAAGTGAGTGGTGGGTGAGTGAGCATTACCGCCTGAGCTCCATCTCCTGTCAGATCAGCTACGGCATTAGATTCTCATAGGAGTGCGAGCCCTATTGTGAACTGCAGGTGCGTGACCCTTAGCAGAATCTAATGCCTGATGATCTGAGGGGGAACGGCTTCATCCTGAAATCATCCCTCCTACCCCATCCATGGAAAAACTGTCTTCCAAGAAACCAGTCCCTGATGCCAAAAAGGCTGGGGACCACTGATCTAGGGAATCCTGTATATTTACTACTATTTACTTCATTCCAAGGCTTAGGACTATAATCCTAATACAAGGCAAATACATGGCAGCAATCATACAATAAAAGGGAATTATAAGTAACTTAGTTCAAAATCTTCAATATTACGAGGAGGAAATAAAACACCTCAAAGTATATAGTATACTGTACTGGGTCAGTGACATCAATTGTTGTATATTTAAATATCTTGGACCTCACTACACTAAAGGACTATCTTATTTTTTTTGAGACAGGGTCTCACTTTGTCACCTAGGCTGGAATCCAGTTGCATGATGTCTCACTGCAACCTCCGCCTCCCAGGCTCAAGCAATCCTCCCACCTCAGCCTGCTGAGTAGCTGGGACTAGAGGATGTGTCACCATACCTAGCTAATTTTTGTATTTTCTGTACAGATGAGGTTTCTCCACATTAGCCAGGCTGGTCTCAAACTCCTGAGCTCAAGCGATCCTCCTGCCTCAGCCTCCCAAAGTGTTGGGATTACAGGCATGAATCGCCATGCCTGGGCCCCAGAGATGAGCTTGTAGGGGATTTGGACCTAGAGGCAGAGTTCTGAACTGGCTACAGGCACTGGACATTTCTGTTGAGGAAATATCTCTGTGACATAAACAGCCAAGAGCTTCATAACTATGCCCTTCTCTTTTTTATTTAAGACGGAGTCTCGCTGTGTCTCCCAGGCTGAAGTGCAGTGGCGCAATCTCGTCTCATTGCAAGCTCCACCTCCCTGCTTCACACCATTCTCCTGCCTCAGCCTCCTGAGTAGCTGGGACTACAGGCGCCCGCCACCACGCCCAGCTAATTTTTTGTATTTTTAGTAGAGACAGGGTTTCACCGTGTTAGCCAGGAGGGTCTCAATCTCCGGACCTCGTGATCCACCCGCCTCGGCCTCCCAAAGTGCTGGGATTACAGGCGTGAGCCACCACGCCCGGCCTGCCCTTCTCTTAAAAATTCCTCCTAGACTGGACACGGTGGTTCACGCCTGTAATCCCAGCACTTTGGGAGACTGAGGCATGAGGGTCTTTTGAACCTAGGAGTTCAAGACAGCCTGGGCAACATAGTGAGATCCTGTCTTTACAAAAAAATATATATATATATCAACATAATTAGCCTGGTGTAGTGGCATGCACCTGTAGTCCAAGCTACTCAGGAGGCTGAGTGGGGAGGATCAATTGAGCTCTGGAGGTCGAGGTTGCAACGAACCACGATCACACCACTGCACTCCAACCTAAGCAACAAAGTGAGACTCTGTCTCTAAAAAATACAGTGGGAGCCTTCCCCACAACAGTGAGAATTAAACAAGTGAGTAGTTTTACTGTCCTTTTATCATTTCTGAGCAGTTTGAGATTATCAACAAATGAGCTCGCTGATTTTGCAGACATCCTTATATTTTGAATATGCTTCATATAATTTATTATTGGTTTCAGAATCATTTCCTTTTTAAGTAATTTTTTTGGCTCAGCTAATATCTTAGTTGTACCTACCTTTCCATACTTTGTAAGCTTTCTTATTTGTACTTAATCTTTCTAAATACACTTGTAAAAATGTAAATGTCACATCATTCAGTGATAGGCACCAATATCCTTAACAGAAAAGGTTAATTCAAACAAATGTCAGCCTAAACTGACAACAGAAATACAACTGGTCTTCCCAAGTTCAGTTCCGTGTGGATTTGTTACATTGCTACATATTAAACCTAGTATTAATGTGTCTAGATATTCTGTATCTAGTATACTCTTGAGAGCCCTCCAAATACTAATATTTCTTTTTTTTTTTTTTTTGAGATGGGGTGTAGTGGCATGATTTCAGCTCACTGCAACCTCCGCCTCCCAGGATCAAGCGTTCTCCTGCCTTAGCCTACTGAGTAGCTGGGATTACAGGTGCCCACCACCATGCCCAGCTAATTTTTTGTATTTTTAGTAGAGACAGGATTTCAGCATGTTGACCAGGCTAGTCTTGAACTCCTGACCTCAATGATCCAATCACCTCAGCTGCCAAAGTACTGGGATTACAGGCATGAGCTATCACGCCCAGCCAATATTTCTAGATTTTAGCAGTTGAATAAATCCTACTCCAGGAAGCTTAATATAACTGTCCCTATCACAATTCATATGACATTCAAAAATGTAAAATGATCAATTTAGGAAAAAAAAATTACTCCTATCCACTTCCTTTTTTTTTTTTTTTCTTTTTTGATAGAGTTGCACTCTGTCACCCAGGCTGAAATGCAGTGGCACAATCTCGGCTCACTGAAACCTCCGCCTCCTGGGTTCAAGCGATTCTCCTGCCTCAGCCTCCCAAGTAGCTGGGACTACAGGTGCGTGCCACCACGCCTGGCTAATTTTTTGTATTTTTTAGTAGAGACGGGGTTTCACCATGTTGCCCAGGCTGGTCTCGAACTCCTGAGCTCAGGCAATCCACCTGCCTTGGTCTCCCAAAGGGCTAGCTAGGATTACACGCATGAGCCACCACGCCTGGCCTCACTTCTTTCACACAATGTCAGTTCTCACCTATTTCAACCATCAATACGATCGTATTCAAAAAGATCAGGAAGATGATGAAGTTTTTGAAGAGAGGACCTGTTGTCTCTTAAGGAAATGTACAGAGTGGAGTTCTTTCTGATTTATGCAGCTGAAATAATAAGGGTAATAACATAAGCGGTGAGAATGAGAAAATGGAGTTTGGGGAGCAAAAATAAGTCATTAAGCAGATCATCAACAGCCAGGACAAAAATGAGTGACATAAAAGGATACACTCAAGGACCCATCCGGCCCACAAAGAAAGAGGTGGCCTCTGACTGCAGCGCACATGAAGCTTGCTCAACAGCCTCTGGGCATGTGAAATCTGTCCTACACGTTGAGGCTTTATAGAGAAGCGCACTAGCTGGTGTTGATCTCCCAACATAAGTTTCTTCTGGCGGGAAGGATCTACAACAAAAATTAAAAAGGGATAGTGGATAAAGACAAAGAAAATAGAGCAGGTAGGGTTGGGGGCAGGGATATTGGTCAGATAACGGGTCCCCCTAATGCCTTACTGCTGGTCCTTCTCTTCTCACAGCAACTAAGAATTCTGTTTGGAGTGAGAGAAAATGTACTGCTTATGATCAACACTGTCCATGCCCACAAAAGCAACAGGTTCACAAAGTCTTAAGTGTCTTTGACAGAAACTTTTCCGAATCATCCATGGCTAGTGGCTATCCTAGGCCTAAAAGTGAAAGACATGGATTCTATCTCCTCAGTTTTATTTACAAACCCTTGATTTATCAAGTGTGGTAAACCAGCAACTAAACCGACCTCCCTAGAATTTTCCACTCTTAAATGTAGAGGATGTGCATAGGAGTCTTAAATTTAAATTAGTGAAGAAATAGGCTGCTGACCAAGTAACTCCCTGATAGTGTGCCGCGGCACAGCTTGGCTCAAGCCTTGCAAATGCTCGATGAGAGAGAAAGTATCGATGAGACGTGAACGAATGGCATCAGCTCGGGGCAGCTGCATCTGCCCTTCTTGGTGGTAAGTGGTCATGTCTGCTAAGAAAATGTAAGCATCAAGGGTCATTTCATTCTTGGAGTTGCACCAAAGATTACAGGTTTTCTGTCCCCTCCACCCCACCTTCTTTGCCCTTAAGATTCCTTAATGTACCCACATTTAGGAACCAGGAGCAGTTGGGAAGAACAAACATTGCACTAAGACTCGGGGTTTGTTGAAACAAAAGGGGCTAAGAGTGGTAAAGACATTGTGCAGTCGACCAAGTGGCCAGGCATCTTCACTTTGCGACGGCATTTCTAATTAAAAACAAAACAAAACAAACAAAAACACCTCAATAAAAAAGCAGTAGCCACAAGGGTAGGGGACCGGGGCAGGACAAAGAAGAATCTGGGCCCCACCTGGGCCTGAGAGAATCGGGCAACGAGGTGGAGTTCAGGGAGGGCTTGGCCTGCCCACGAAAGAAACCAAGTGAAGATAAATTGCACAAAATGCAAAAGCCTGACATTTTGAAAATGGGTCCGGTCCCAGGTGTGTCCACCCCAACACTCCTTCGGGGGCTAGCTCCTTCTCTCCTCCATTATCACTTCTGGGCCTCACCTCAGCCCAGGTTCTCTTCGCCCACTCAGTCCCGACTTCACGCTTCCGCCTCCAGCTCAGGCGCCCCCTGGGCCCGGCTACCCCTGCGCAGGACGAGCTCAGGACCGGCTCCCAGCCTCACTGCGCCCCATTCCCCGCCCCGCCCGACCCCCAGGTTTCGGCTCACCCCGGGACCCGGCCCTAGCCCCTGACCCCTGCCTAGGACCGGGCCCAGCCACGCTCTCCCAGCCCCTCGCCGCCTCAGCCCCTCGCCGCCTCGGCCCCGCCCCGCACTCCGGTCACTCGGCGGTTATCGGCTGGTTCCACCCGCCCGACGCAGGCGCCGCGCAGCCAATCGGCGGCTGCCACACAGCGGCCCGAGCCGGGCTTGGGGGTTGGGACCTCCGGCTGCAGGTCCGCCTGGGCCAGACGCGCGAGCGCAGGCAGCCGGTGTGTGGTCGCGCGCCCGACCTCCGCAGTCCCAGCTCAGCCGCGACCCTTCCGGCCGCCTCCACCCCACCTCGCCGCCATGCGCCTTCGCCGCCTTGCGCTATTCCCGGGCGTGGCGCTGCTTCTCGCCGCGGCCCGCCTCGCCGCTGCCTCCGATGTGTTAGAACTCACGGACGACAACTTCGAGAGTCGCGTCTCCGACACGGGCTCTGCGGGCCTCATGCTCGTGGAGTTCTTCGCCCCCTGATGAGGCCACTCTGCCGGGACGGGGGAAGAAGGGCCGGGCTGGGCCGGGGGCGAGGGCGCGGGGAACTGTTGGGCCTACGCAGCGCCGGCGCCCTTCATTCCTGTGGGCCCTTGCTGCGGCGGGCACATTTCTCATTACCGGGGGCTGGAGGCGCCTCGCCGAGAGCGGGGGAGTCGGTGCTGATCGGGAGAAGGAAAACCCGAAGGCTGCGCGCACGCAGGGCCTCATCCTCACCCTAGTGCTCTTGCGGCACTTCCTATTTGCAGAGGGTTTAGCCACCCCTTCCCCCAGTTCAGTGTGTAGCTATATCGTTTCTGCGTGAGTCAGTATTAACGTTCCTCCAGTCTACAGACTAGACATCCCAAAGCCTTGTAGTGGAAGCGGACGTTTCACCAAATGCACAAGTCCTGGATCCCTAGGGTATTTACTTTCCTCTTACCTCACACTGCACAGCCATTGGTTTCCAGCCAAGGTCACTGAGTGGCTGCAGAATGGTCATAACTACTTTTTGAGTCAGATAATTTGTCCATCACATGGTGTACAATTTCTCCCTTCAGCTGATCACTTACATCTCAGTCCCGGCAGACACCTCTGTCCAAAAGAAAAGAGTAGGTGAACAAGAATAATTCCATCAGAATCTGTCCATATTGTCCGTTTTAATTAGAATTTCTTTAAAATGTCAGGACTCCAATGAGAAAGTAACCAATATTGATTAAATATTCCACTTTAGGGTGACTTAAATGAACACAGGTGTAAATTCCTTATATAGAACTCGAAATAAAAATATGTTGAGGAGAAGGAAGAGCAAATAAGATTTCTGGCCCAGTCAGCTTGAGTGGTTTTCTTTGTTTTGTGTGTGTGTGGTTTTTTTTTCTTTTTTAAACCTCCAGATCATTATCATAGTAAACAGTGATTCCTTTATCCTTGGGATAGCTCTATATATTCAATATATATAATTACACTACTTAATTTTTCCCCTCCTGGGGACCCTTGGTTTAAAACTATCCATGTTCAGAAATGTCAGTAAATGTTGTATATAACTTTTATTTGCTTCAGACTTGAGTCTTCACTTCTTAGCCTCAACCAACTTGCTGAGGGTTACACGGAAAAAGTCCTGTAGTAAAGACCACCTGAATCAGAATGATGTGTTAGAGATGGCAAATTTTGTGTTTAGCTTGGATAGATTTTGTGTCCAGGGCATTTCTGGGGCTAACTGGCAGTACAGATTACATATATAGATAATTCTTATACATCTCTGGAACTCATGTTTTCTCTTAGGAACAACTCTTCCCAATTATATAATCATGCTGTTAGCTTTGAGGGGGTGTCACTGAGTTTGTCAGGTCTGAGTGATGCTTTTTACTACAGGGGTCATGCAACAATTTAAAGTAGGAATTAGGCCGGGCGCGGTGGCTCACGCCTGTAATCCCAGTACTTTGGGAGGCTGAGGCGGGCGTATCACGAGGTCAGGAGATCAAGACCGTAATGGCGAACACGGTGAAACCCCATCTCTACTAAAAATACAAAAAAAATTAGCCGGGCGTGGTGGCGGGCGCCTGTAGTCCCAGCTTCTAGGGAGGCTGAGGCAGGAGAATGGCGTGAACCTGGGAGGCAGCGGAGCTTGCAGTGAGCCGAGATCTCGCCACTGCACTCCAGCCTGGGCGACAGAGCGAGACTCCGTCTCAAAAAAAATAAATTAAATAAAATAAAAAAATAAAGTAGGAATTGTTGGAGAATAGCGGGCCACTAGAATATTAGTTTAAAAAAGGAATTTTGGGGCCAGGCACGGTGGCTCCCGCCTGTAATCCCAGCACTTTGGAAGGTCAAGGCGGGCGGATCACCTGAGGTTGGGAGTTTGAGATCAGCCTGACCATCATGGAGAAACCCCGTCTTTATTAAAAATACAAAATTAGCCGGGCATAGTGGCACATGCCTGTAATCCCAGCTACTCAGGAGGCTGAGGCAGGAGAATAGCTTGAACCCAGGAGGCAGAGGCTGCAGTGAGCCAAGATCATACCATTGTACTCCAGCCTCGCAATAAGAGTGACACTCTCAAAAAAACAAAAACCAAAACCAATTTTTTGTTTGAATTGAAGGGGGTCTTTCCTACTTGAAGTTGTTGCACGTGCTACCCTAAAAACTACATATCCCATCAGGCACTGACTATCCCAAGAATTGGGTAGATCTCTGCTGTGGTGTCTGCTTTTTTTTTTTTTTTTTTTTGAGACGGAGTCTCGCTCTGTCGCCCAGGCTGGAGTGCAGTGGCCTGATCTCAGCTCACTGCAAGCTCCGCCTCCCGGGTTCACGCCATTCTCCTGCCTCAGCCTCCCGAGTAGCTGGGACTACAGGCGCCCGCCACCTCGCCCGGCTAGTTTTTTGTAGTTTTAGTAGAGACGGGGTTTCACTGTGTTCACCAGGATGGTCTCGATCTCCTGACCTCGTGATCCACCCGTCTCGGCCTCCCAAAGTGCTGGGATTACAGGCTTGAGCCACCGCGCCCGGCCTGTGTCTGCTTTTAATTGGTTTAAAAGAAAAAGTCATCCTCCATGATGTCAGCAAGGAAGATGAGTTTTCTGAATGAGCAATTTGGAGTTAAAGAAGTCTCCTGCTGATGTCTTTATTTCTTCACATTCCACTACGGTTTTTTTGTTTTTGTTTTTGTTTTTGAGATGGAGTCTCACTTTGTTGCCCAGGCTAGAGTGCAATGGCCCCATCTCGACTCTCTACAACCTCTGCCTCTTGGGTTCAAGTGATTTTCCTGCCTCAGCCTCCCGAGTCGCTGAGATTACAGGTGCCCAGCTAATTTTTTTGTATTTTTAGTAGAGATGGGGTTTCACCATTTGGGCCAGACTTGTCTTGAACTCCTGACCTCAGTAGTCCACCTGCCTCGGCCTCCCAAAGAGCTGGGATTACAGGAGTGAGCCACCGCACCCGGCCTTTTTTAAAATTTTATTTAAGACAGAGTCTTGCTCTGTTGCCCAGGCGGGAGTGCAGTGGCATGATCTGGGCTCACTGCAACCTCCACCTCCCAGGTTCAAGCGATTCTCCTGCCTCAGCCTCCTAAGTAGCTGGGATTACAGACACACACCACCAAGCCCAGCTAATTTTTGGATTTTAGTAGAGACAGGGTTTCACCATGTTAGGCTGGTGGCAAACTCCTGACCTCAGGTGATCCACCCTCCTCGGCCTCCCAAAGTGCTGGGATTACAGACATGCGCCACCTAGCCCAGCCTCGGTATTTTTATTTATTAACATTTCAGCTGGAAATGTTTTCTGACTGCTATATTCCTTTCTACAGTTCAGGAGTACTATCTTACAAGAAACAGTTAAAGAATCTTTAGTAAGAGTAAAACGGGCTGGGCTCCGTGGCTCACGCCTGTAATCCCAGCACTTTGGGAGGCCGAGTCGGGCGGATCATGAGGTCGAAAGATCGAGACCATCCTGGCTAACACGGTGAAACCCTGTCTCTACTAAAAATATAAAAAATTACCTGGGCGTGGTGGTGGGCACCTATAGTCCCAGCTACTCGGGAGGCTGAGGCAGGAGAATGTCATGAACCTGGGAGACAGAGGTTGCAGTGAGCTGAAATCGCACCACTGCACTCCAGTCTGGGTGACAGAGCGAGACTCCATCTCAAAAAAAAAAAAAAAAAAAAAGAGTAAAATGGGGTCTGGCCCTGTGGTGCATGAAAAGAGATGGGCAAAGTCAATGTTATTCCTGCCAGATATACCCCAACTGGCCAAGGAAGCATGGAGAGTCCCTGAGAAGCATCAGGAGAGTCCGTGGCTTTTGGAGTGTGGGGTATCCAAGACTCTTAGGAGACACAACTCTTTAGAGCCCTTAGGGGAGTCTGTTTCTCTCACCTTCAGATTTCCTAAAACATCTACCTGCGAGGGCCTCAAGGTGAATCAAATCACCTCTCATGCTACCTATGGAGAGCTTGCAATGTCCCATGGAAAAATAAACAGAATCCCAGTAGGGTAAGCACCAACATTGTCCTCACACTTTCTGGGGGAATAAAACAAGGATCCAGAGGTAAGGGGTGAAACTGCAGATCTAACATGAGATAGGGAGGTCAGGGAACTGGGAAGAAACAGCAGATTTCGGGTATCATGAATAAGAGAACCAGATTAAGGAGAAGGACATGGAATCTGAGAAGGGGTTCATGCAAATTTAGGATGTCGGTAGAAAGGCTAGAATACTTGGATGCAAACTGGAGGGCATGCAATACACATGAAGCTCAGCCCAGGAAAACCACATGCATGAACAGGATGGGGATGGAAGTTCTTTCTTGATAGTTTCCATCACATCAAAGCTTCACCCTTCTGATCTACTGGAAAACCCCAGACTTGCTAGGATCTTTGTACTTCATCAGAAAAATGAGGCAAATGCCCTAGAAAAAAGAAAAAGCACTGATTTTCTGCTCGAAACTCAAGAATTCCAATGTAGGTCTATCAGTATGGGTAGGGCCAAGGGTAAACATAAATATGTAACCCTAATACTAGGCACTGGTGATGGAAAAAATGTCCCCAATGGAGGATCAAGAAAAACACATCCCAACCACTTTCTCAGTCCCCAATCTTTCCTATGCCTCCTCAACATCTCCTTAAAGGGACTAAGGATATGCGGGACAATAATGTCTATGCAAGACAGCTTCCCATTCACCAGTGACTAAAGCCCGTAACTCAAAAGGGTTATAACCTGACCACCTTCTAAGCTCTGTCCTTTGTTTGCCCCAAGGATACAATTGCGGCTTCTGTGCCTCAATTTCCCCCGTG